>NC_088686.1:140954272-141257302 GCF_028017835.1 Emys orbicularis
TGAAACATGCTATATCTGTAGGGGGAGGAGGTGCCACATGAGGGAAGCCATGTCATGCAGGAGCTAACAGGTTGGGTGAGCCTGTTGGTTGGTTTGACACATGGAGCTTGGCGAGGTGATCCACCACCTGGGACATTGAATTCAACAACAGTGGTCCAGGGATCCCTATGTTTTGGTAGACAAAAGGAGACTTGGGATGCCCACATGGCTAGAGTTAGGGTGACGTGCAGCTCAGTGCTTGCAGATCCCCGCTGACAGAAGGACAGGCAACTCTGCTCTCTTGCTCTCCTTTGATAGAGAGGTATGTTTTCAGACAGGTTGAGGTCCTGCCTCCTAGTCCAGGGGCACAATTCCCACCCATGGAATGAATCCTGGGTGCAAATGTGAGTCATTGTACCTCTGCCACCCAATTTCTCCCCAGAGTCAGCTAGTTAGAACAACAAGGACTTAGAGTTGTACCCAAAATCCATTGATGGGTGCAATACTCTAGGTGCAAAAATGCACCCACAAAGAAGGAGAAAGTGTGCCCCCATTTGCACCTAAACCGATACATATTTCCACTGTAGCATCAGCACCTATTTACTGCAGTGATGTGCTCTATCAATAAGACAGATGCGTAGTTAGCTCGTCCCAAGAGAACGGACATACCCAAGGAGATACAGGGGTAAAGAGAGGAGCAGCGGAACCCTCCTCTTCCTTTGGTGCAGTGAGAGCGCCCTCTTCTGTTTCAATCTACTTTAACTACGGGATGGGGTGGTATGCACCAGAGACAACAAAGCAGATCTCTCGCAAGCCCCTTAAGCACTAAGTGTTCGCTGAACAACATAGACAGGTGGATGGATGGGTGTGATGTAGAGTAGATAAACTCTCAGCATCTCTCGCCTGGAATCAAATAAGCTCTTCCAACCCATGCCATGCTCTCTCTTCCCCTGCAGAAATCAACGGGACTCAGATTTGCCCCACCGCCCTGGTCACCTTCCAAGACTTCTCCTCAGATCTAGAAAACGTGCCCCGGCTCCGCTATCTGCGCCTGGACGGCAACCAACTGAAACCTCCCATCCCCTTGGACCTCATGATGTGCTTCCGGCTCCTACAGTCAGTCGTGTTTTAACTCTCCCAGCAGTGCCACTCTCCCGGGACTTCGGCTTTGCGCAGACAATTGACTCCAGTCTATGTCAGACACTTGGAAAATATCTTGTTCCCCCATTCAACCCACCCCACTCACCCCTCAACGCTCTGTCTCCTCTTCCTCCCCCCTCTCTTTCCTCCTTCCTCAGCTGCAAGGAGCCCCGCCGCTGTTAGGTGCAGCACAGTACCGCCCTGTGGATGCTGCATGTATCTTATAGGAGTGCACTTCCTGTCGGATACCTGTAGTGCCCACACAATGGCACTATGCCACAATAAGCATCCAAGGCCTTCGTGTAAATGGGGCCCTTTCACGCCTACCCTTTAGGTCAAAGTCAGAGAAGAGGTGCCTGCTCAAATGCCACCCACTTATACCCAGCATGCAACTGCCTTTCCTTCCCAGGTCTGTATCTCTTCCAGTCATAGGAACCATCTCCAAGTGGACCTGATCTTTGTAGGTCTATCAGCATCTCCTCCCAACTCCAGCAGACGGTGGTACGTGAGCTTTGTTTTGGGAGCACCCAGTGATGGAGGGGCTGTCTGGCAGATGGGAGGGGCAGGGGGCCTGGAACTGGACAATGGTCCGAGGCAATTATAGCTGCTTTATGAGACAAGGCGATTTCATCCCCAAAGCTGCAATATCCGGCAAAATAACCCAAGTTGTCTTGGGCACCGAGATCCAGTTCAGGTGCTTCTCTTCCAAGGGCACAGAATTCATTCGAGGTGGGCGTTGGGAATCCAGGTCAGGTTCTACTTCTTTCCAAGTCCTCTCCTTGGCCAAAACTGGTGCAGCTCACACTTCACTTTGGACGATCCTAGGGAAACCCAATGGGTTTGCTCAGCCATTGTGTCTTCGGGCCACATTGGCGCTGGACTCACCCACCAACTTCATGCCAATGAAAGCTGATGAAACCTCAGAGGTTCCCCACTGAGCAGAAGATTCTGGGTACAGACACCATATAAGCATGTGGCAGGCATGCAGAGCCCTTGGGTGGGCTGAACGTATTCACATGGAAGAAAATTCATGCAAACGAGCAACTTCGTCAACCACATGGCAGCTTCTAGCTGCACCATGCTGGATTCTATCGCAATTCATGGCAGCCAGGGTTACCAGCAGGTCCCCATCGCCAAATCAGATAGACCCCATAAGGAGTCCCCATAAGGTCCCACATTAAAACCCTATGGATTATAGGAATCCTGGTGGAGTACCCCTTTCATGTACGCACACACCAGTCTGCCCTTGTGTCAGAGCAGTATGGGCATCAACCATCACTGAGAACTTTTAAATCAAGATTGGATGGTTTTCTAAAAGCTCTGCTCTAGGAATTACTTTGGGGCAGTTCTCTGGCCTGTATTACCCAGGAGGTCTGACTAGATGATCACAATGGTTCCCTTCTGGCCTTGGAATCGATGAATCTATGAAAAACCACAAAGAGGGTGGTTTTTGCTCTGGCTGGGGACCTGCAGCCGGGTCCTTCCTAATACATGCGGCTACTTTGATTCCAAAAGATGGTTTCGAGACGAAGAGTAACTCCTCGAGCCCAGAGCTTAGGGTAGTTTGTGAGGCTTGGGTCTGCAATGGGGCTAGATAGAGACACATCTCAAGGTGAGGGGGAGATGGATTAACTGTGGCTCTACACATTAGGGACAGCTTGTGCTGTCATGGCACTGCAGCACTCCTGCATGATGGGGTCAAGTCCAGGAGCTGGTGCTGAAGGCTGGACATTGCTAGGGCCCTGGATTTTGCATTGGTAGAGCAGAGAGATCCTCATTCTGGGGAACAGGGACAATAGGGAAGATCTGTCTTGAAAGCACCACCTTTTTGCAAGCAGACAAATGCTTCCTCCATTCCATTTATGGGGCACCACAGTGACACCCAGTGGCCAGAGAGGGTAACGTTGGCGGGCAGTCCTAGATTTCCCAAAGATCGACATTGTTCCTGTTTAAAGGTTGCTAGTTACGTTAATCCCATTCATTCCCTTTGGGTGGATCTGACCTGAGCCATTTGTCTTATTTAAAGGTGGCAGGTTAGAGTAATGCCCGGTGCATTGTGGGGATCCCTGCTTCACATTCAGAGGCGTCAATCCGGATTTAGTCCGGCAGAAGTGAGAATTGTCATAAGCTACAGTCCCCCGCAGCTGTCCACTTGGGAGTGGATATAAGTACAAGCGATGTCGTTACACCCTGAGATGGGCCTGGAGCTCTTGGGGGACCAGAACGATGGTGAGAAAGCTGCAGCTTCCCCGGGCACTCCCCATCAGAATGAAACACCCTCTGCCCATCCCCCTCGCTCCCCAGAAAACCACTTGCCGGGGGAGCAAGAGAAGAGAAGAGAGATGTGAAGATCAGAAGAAGCTGCCCAGCCCACTGGCACGGCTTGCTTTAGCTTCCTCTTATCACCACCTCCTGCTGCCCTTCACGCCCCTCCTCCGGAGTCCTCCAGCATCCCATCGAAGGTCTCTTATCGCCTTTCTTCAGACCCTTCACTCGCCTTCCCCAGTCACTTATTCCCTCCTGCCCTGTCTGGGTGAGAGCTCTGCTCAAAGTCCCTGCTTGCCCCCCCAGATTCCTCCGAGGTTTGGAAGCAGCGTGAAAAAGTCTCTCTTAGTTTGTCGATCCTGTTCGCCAACTTCAAGCCTTAAGTCCCAGGGCCAGATCCTTCAGCTGGTGTAAATTGGCTCTGACTTCAATGGAGCTGCACCCATGGACGCCAGCTGAGAATAGCGCCCTCTTTATCCCTGGGGACTCCACTGAGCTCTCTT
This sequence comes from Emys orbicularis, assembly GCF_028017835.1. Classification (NCBI taxonomy): domain Eukaryota; kingdom Metazoa; phylum Chordata; order Testudines; family Emydidae; genus Emys; species Emys orbicularis. Next base: position 140,958,160 of record NC_088686.1, read on the forward strand.
CCCCTCTGTGCAATGGATGCTTTGATCTTTGGTAGCACACACTGCATCCTCTCCAGCACTATGTGGGGCAGCACCCAGTGTTGCCTGCTGAAGCTCAGAAGGTGTCTAACACGCGTCGGGCACAGTAGCAGTATTGCCACAACCTAGTGCCAACTATTGCATGTGGCCCAATGGGCAGAATGAGGCATTACTGTGTCCTGAGTGGTTTTGCTGTTCTGTTCTGCACAGGACTTAGGTTTTCAATGATTCCTCCCCCCAAGACTCCATCTGCGTGCTGCTGGGTGACACATGCTCAGCTCGGATCTTGTGGCCTGGTTCCTCTCTCCCACAGACGAATCCCTTTACACATCTCAGCAATGAAGTGCATTCGCCAACTCGGTGGCCTGCTCACCTCAGTGACTCAAATCCCTCTGGATCCCTGTGATTTGCTCTGCCTCTGGTATTAGCCTCCTCGGCGTGATCCAAGCATGCACAGCAAAACAGGTCCAGTCTTTCTCTCCCTTACCCCGGCCTGTGCCGCTCGCTTTGAACTCAGCAGGATTCTGTGCGGGGTAATTGAGAGCAAAATTGGGCTTGTGGCTGTAAGCGACGTCCCTAAGGCTTGACTCTCCCCCCTCTCCCCGCCTGTGAATCCATTTGGGCTCCTCGTCTTGGCAGATCTTTGGATGTGAATCGGCAAAGCTCCATGGACTTCAGTGGAGCAGGGCTAGCGGGGGTTCCAGCTGATTGGTCTTTCCTCTTCACATTGGGACTGCTTTTGACTAACAGCTGCATTGCCTCCATCTTAGCAGCTGGAAGGAGCTGGGGTGTCATGAGCCACCAGTGTGTGTGTCTCTCTCTCTTTCTGTACTGCACACAGCAACACAACACCTTCATATCACTCCCAAGAAGCGTCTCTCTCTCCTCTTCTCTCTCTCCAATACTCTCCCTGCCCCCCACCACATACACCCCTTTCCTTTTTCCTTTACCTCCAACCAGGTCTCTAGCTTTGGCATTGCTGGGTAAGACGTGCCCATTACGCTAACCCTCTCACCATCTCCTCTTCCTATCCTGCCCTGCTCTCGGTCTGGTTTCCCTTTGGCTCTCTCTGTAAGCCTATACGGCCCTGTGGAGCTGCACAGATTGAACTCAGTAGCCGACGGTATATGTGCAACCCCCTCTTCCATCCAAAACCCCCCACTTCGGCCCTCAAAGCCAATGGACTCCCATTTACATCAATGGGCTTTGACCACGTCCTTAGTGACCAGACAGCCCCATTGTCCCCTGGACACGTCCTCCCAGGAGCTCCTGTTGGAGATGCATGCTCGGAGTCAATTATTTTAACAGCAATGCAGGCGTGAAACTTGCTCTCCTACTTATGTCCGCGGGGCCAGATTCAGATCTCTGTGACGCAGGGGTAACTCCACAGTCACTCCGTTGATCTCAGTTGAGTTGCTTTGGATTGTGACATGTAGAATGTGATCTCCTGGTCTCTCTCCTAGCCTACCTTGCATTATGTTTCATTCTCGGTCGCTTTACAGAACCAAACACCGCTTGTACCTTTTTCATTTTGAAAAAAAAGCATTGGTTTTTTTTGAGGAGCTTATTTTTTTATTCTACCCTCAGTTGTTATATGTACGGCTCTCTCCTCCTTCGCCACTGCATACATAGGGGTCTGGGTTTCGTTTCTTTCTGATTTTCCGTGTTTATGTTCTGGACCAATTGAGGATCGTTTTTTAAAGGAAAAAGAATCTGTTTTAAATCGGTGTTTATAAACAAATAAACCCACTAGCAATTGTCTCCCTTGAATTCAACCAAAATGTGAACCCTCTGTGAGAGGAGGCGGTTTTTAAAGGCACAAATGGGAGTTAGATGTCCAGCTTCCATTGCAAATCGATAGGAGTGATCCATGAAAATCAGTGGGAACTAGATGCCTTAACTCTCCTTTGTGCCTTTCAAAATCTACCTGCCACGCTCCAGGGATGAGCTCCCAGTAAGCAGTAGAGAGACTGTTAAGATCTACTCATTCCCTCCACAAACACTGTGAAAATTGCAAATTCCAGGCAGGTATTTTTGATAAAACCCTCGTCTCCAAATGTTCCTCAATGGGATTTATTGGGTTTGACTGGTTTCAACATTAAACCTGGAAACCCTATGTATATATTTATATATCTATATGTGTATATATACCGGTACACTGTACATGTATAGCTATATACATACAGTAGCTCTCAACTGATTTTAGCTCAATGGTATTTTCACTTCTCCTCGCCCGTGGCAGTGAAAATAAAACGATTCAAAAAGAAACCTGGAAGTGCGGTCAGAAAATGCTGCCTAGGGACCTGTTAGCAACTGATGTACTGATTATTTAGTCACTCCAAGGGTTCTCTGGGATGGTGCCCATCGCTCTGGTGTCTGGGTACCGCTGTGAAGTTCAGGGTCAGATCCTCTGCCCTGACTTCCTCTGCTTCCTTTGGGCCACGCTGCCAGAGGTGAGAAAGAGAAATCTAACCCTAACCCCCCAACTGGGGATATCCCCAGGGTAAGGAAGGTCCCAGCAGGCATAAGAGCAGGCATAGCCTAAGCAACCATCTCTGCAGGGCAGGCAGAGGTGTGGCCAGACCATGATTTGCTCAAGCGATCCTTACCTGGTGGATGGGTACTCAGGGCACAGCCAGCTGATGCAAATTACAGCAGCCACCCCAGGCTGTTCTCAGCTGGGCCAGGGTTGGACAGAGAATCAGTGAGTTGTAACCAGCTCCCAGGTGGGCCCCTCCTTCCTGCTGTGCCCAGCGGAGAATCTGGGCCTCCGTCTTTAGAAATACACTCGTCGTCTGGCCCATTTGCACATGCAATTACCACAGACAGTCCCAGGGAAGTGCAGGGACCTTCAGCACTGAAGCAAAGACTTCTACCACTTGAACTAAAGGACTAACTCCGCTAGCTGGTAGGAGTTTGTTGCCCTCTCCGTGGGCCACATGCTGACGGCGGAGGACGCATGCACTTTCCAAGCGTGGGACACTTGCCAGTTCGGGGTGCGAATGCCTGTGTGGTTGTGAAAGCCGGGGCGGAGCTGCCCTCAGTTCATGATCACACCCCTATTGGGGAAGGAGCGTTTGTGCAGGGAATGCACAGTCTCTGTGTCTAGAGGTATGTGGAATGGGTGTGGGGAGGAGAGATTGTGTCTGTCTGGCTGTCTAGGTATGTGTCAGCTCACAAATGATATGGATACGTGTGGGGTAAGTGGTTGTGACTGGCTGTGTGTGCGTATGTGTGGGGGGCATGTGCCTGGGAACAGAATGGGTGTGGGCTGCAGTTTATCTTTCTGCCCATTGCTATAGACTCAAAGCTCATCAGAGATTGTCATGGAGGCATGAATCATAAAGGGGTGGGCGGGGGTCCGTGGGTGAGTGTGTGTGTGTGAACGCATGTGCCTAGACGTGGCGCTCCATTCACGTGTGTGGTGGCAGGGAGGCGTGTCCGTGGGTGCAGCTAGCCTCATGCTGATCGCCGCAGGATAAAATCGGAGTGTTTTAGATTGTGATCAGCGCGTGAATCCTAAACTCTCTGGTGTGTGTATGTGAGCGAGACAGAGGGAGAATTACCTTGCCACCCCTCTAGGCAGGACAGCCCTGTCTCCTGCAGGATATCAATACCGCAAAAAAAAAAAAAAAAGGAGGGGGATCATTTCTTTCCCTCCCCCCACCCCTGCAAACAGCAGCCTCTTGGGGCTCAGAAGAAAGTGGGGTGGTAACTTGTGAGCTCTCCAGCTGTGTTAGCAGGCATCAAGGGGAATGCGGGAAATCTCCTAATTAGCCCTAGTGGATTGCTGATGATCCAGGGGACGTGGGCATGCCGCATGGGGATGGGAACATCAAAGGCGTTCCCAGGGCTCACAGGGCATTTGATATACGGGGAGGGGAGGGATGTCATCGCAGTGGGGAGTCATCGATCCTACAGAGAGAAGAGAGAGATTCTAAAATATGGGGCCTGGTGCAAGGTGCATAACGAGACTAATTACAAACCACGGCCCCCATCCTATCAGTGGGTGCACAAGCATGGAGTCCCAGTGCCTCTTACTGTCTGGGGCCTTATCTCCATTATCTCCCACCAGTGTAATGCAGTCATCTCTGGGGTGGTGGGTGGCAGTCAAGCAGCAGCCAAGTGGGGGAAAAGAAATGGTCCTGGGCAAACCTCGACTCCTTTGGGAAAGCAAGGGGGCATAGCAGAGCTGTCGTGGGTTTGAATTCAGCTAGAATTCCTCCCGAGAGTTCTTGCTGCATCCTGGGCCTTCTCCAGTTCCCCGCTCCTGTGGCATGGGCTGTGGCTTTCAGCCTACCTCTAGCCCTTTGTCTGGCAGTGGTTTAAAATCGTCCAACCTACAGGAAATGAATTGTGCCTGGTATTTCCTGGGCTGGAGCGGGACAGGGAAAGAAGGGGGAGTATACCCAGCTGTCTGCCTTTAATGCCTCTTCATAGTATCTCCCAGTATCTCCCTCCACTTAGCCTCGGCTGGCTACAGCAGTGCTCTCCGAACTGCAAGCCTCTCTCTCTGGCCCAGCCCCCGCTATCAGCGCTTCACTCCTGACTTCTCCGTGAACTGAGTCCGTTTCATCCAGCAAGCGGGCGGCACAGCACCCGGGCGACCCCTGAAAAGCAGCCAAATGCCGCTGGGCCCTTCAAAGGAGCAGACCCGCTGAGTCAGCTGGAACGCGCCTCTCCGGGCTGCCGCGCCACCTCCAGCACTAGTGAGCCTTCTAATGAGGGCTTAAAACGGATTACTGCAGGCCCTCGGCGCTTTTCTGTGCCTAGCGGGGATGGGGCTGCAGGGCATGGCTGCCCTCCAAGCTAGAACACAGCTTGGGTTTTTCCAGGATTCTTAGCACCTCCCCATCACTCCACCTCCACCCTCCCCTGCTTTCCATAATCATCTCGTCAGATGTAGCCCTCCCAACTGCCCCGCATGGGCCTGTGCATGTGGTCAAGGAAGCGCATGACACAGGTACCTCGGTGCAGTCCCTACGATGGTTGAGCCCGCAACTCTGTGTGCACGGCTGGGTGAGACGGCGCGTGCCTTGTGGTGTACGGCATTAGAATCTCTGAAGGTGGGAGCATATGTGGGAGGAGGCTGTGTGTGTGAAAGAGAGCAGAAGCTGTGTGTGCGTGTGTATGCGTGATGGGACTGTGTGTTTGTAAGTGAGGGTCTCTGCAGAGGGGTGCATATGTGCGATGGGTGTGTGTGGTCGGAGGGAGGGGGGCACATGAGGTTTTTAGAGGCGTGAGCACCGGGCATTGTGCCTTGCAGATGTGAAGTGTGCGTGGGTGTTCCGGGAGTTGCAGGATTAATGACCTTTCTCTGGCTCAGATTCTGGTTCCAGGCCCAGGCTCCAGGCTAGGTGGCCCATTCAGTGCCGGGACGTGCGTAATCCAGATACATGTCCTCCAAGAGGCAGTGATGTTCAGTCCCTCCGACAGACACCAATGCTCAGAGGCTGACATGAACCAAAAGCATCAAACTAGGAAGTAAACCCTAGAGGGAATCTGTGCAAGTCACAAGGCACAAAACTGACTCTCCGGCCATCCGCCATGGAGAGGGCTGGACCAGGGAGCAGTGTCGCTATAGGTCAGGGCTGAGGGGCATTGGCAGAGCTGCGTGTAGGGATCCAGGAATGGAACAGCAAGTCGGTCTTAAGGTGCATTGGTAGAGCTGTGGGCAGAAGCCGTTCTAGGCATATGAAAGCTAGGCAGATGCCTAGGGTGGCGGATTTCTGGGGATGGCAGATTTGGGGATTTCCACCCCCCATTCCTGCCATGGATGGTGGGGGATAAGGCTGGCAGAGCTGCCCGGGGAAAGGAGAGGCTGCCAGCTGAGACTCCGAGGAGCGGGAGTCTGGGAAGCACACCCACCGGCAGGCTGGGGGTGCAGCTTGTGGGCTGGGGGTGCGGAGTGTGAGAGGCCAGATGGGGGAGGGTGCCTAGATTCCACTGTGGTTGAGCTAAGGGGCTCCTGGGGAAGGATTGCAGGGGATAGGGGTCCCCAGCCTCGGAGGGGGGAGAGGAAGCCGGGACAGGGATGGATGGGGAGCAAGTCTCTGGCCCCAGGGGGGTGGAGGAGGCCGAAGAAGGGGTGTGGGGGGGGGGGGGGCTGATGGAGAAAGGGTCCCTGAGAGCAGGAGCAGGGGCAGCAACACACTGATATCTTGCCTAGGGCAGTAGATTGGCTTGGGCAGCCGGTGGCTGTGGAATGCACAGGACTGGACTAGCAGGGAGGGCTGCAGGGCAGGCCTAAGGTGCATTAGCAGAGCTGTGGTACCCGCAGGGCTGGAGACGCTGGGAAGGCTGTATCTGAGGAGCATTTGCTGGGGCGAAAGGAAACTTTCCTGTGCGATGCCTGGTTGTAGCCCATGCTTCTCAGCCCCTTGTTTTCCTTAAACTAATGAAAGGATGAGAGACGAGAGTAAATTGCACCGCCAGCTGTGGGTGCAGCCTGGCACAGACACACACACACGGCAAATATTTACCTTTAAAAATCAGCTGTTCTTCAAAATTCTCAGCTCCCTCTCCCCTCAGTGCCCTGTTAAGGGAGGTTAGGATGCAGGTCTCCCAGGCTCCCCAGCACTGTAGCAGTACAGAACTCCCCTCCCCCTGGAATAATAACTCCTAGTTTTATCTAGTGTTTTTCACCCCTAGAACTCAAAGTGCTTTACAAAGGTCAGTATCGCGCTAGAAGGACAGAGATTTATTGGAACACTGCAAGTAACAACTCCAGAACCATGGGCAGGACTTAAGTTCCTACAACCCCCCTCCCCCCCGATAACAACATACAACACAACAGCTTCACGTACAACACAACATACAAGAGAACAGCTTAACGCTAAGGTAACAATCTGTTGGTGGAGGTACTGTCTACACTGACCAGTACATTATGCCCATTTTACAGATGGGGAAACTGAAGCACAGAGCAGTGAAGTGACTTGCCTAAGGTCATCCAGCAAGCAGTGGCTGAGCTGGGAATTGACTCCCAAGTCCCAGTCCGACACTCTCTCCACGAGGCCACACTGCCACTCAGTAATCATGTGTGTTTCCCATGTTGTCCCTTTCAGCCAGTCTGCTCCCCCTCCTCTGAGCACAGAGTGGGTGATCCAGCCAGGCTTCTGCCTTACTTTCCAGGCTTGCATGCTGGAGGGGGATGAAAGTATTCCCCCGGCTGCTGTATGACACATGGGGAGTGAGGAACTCACCCACCGGCGCTCCCAGACGGGTTGCAATACAAACACTGCCAGGGGTCAGAGAGAGGCCTTTTCCTCTTTGCACCCCACCCCCAAGCAGAGCTTTCCCTCCCCTGCACTGCGACAGACTCTGCTCATCAGATGCAGCTAAGGGGCGTCTTCCAGCTGGGCGAGAAGGATCAGACAGGACTCCTTTCACAGCCAGTCAGCGTCGCTCCCTGCTCAGCTGGAAGGGTCGCCCGCTGCCTGCGGGCTCAGCTTGCTGCCTCTCCAATGCTTCCAAGCTGGGGAGCGAGAGGCCATCAGCTCAGGCCCCGTCCTGTGTGGAGACCACGCGGCGCTGGCGCTAGGCCACAGGAGGTTGGCTTGAGGGCTCGCAGGCAGACAGGGAGTCAGGGATAGCACCGGCAGGCAGATCTGCTGGAAGGATGGGCTGCCGGTGTCCACGCAAAGAGCTCTGTACCAAGTTGGCCCAGCCTCTGGGTTCGACTCCTAGTTGTGGGGTCTCTCTCCAGTGGTTGGGAGGGGTTAGGAATGTGCACACTCAGCCCGGGGGGGGGAGGGGTGAAGATCAGTATCCCTGCATTGCTTGGCAATCGAGGAACAGCATTGATGGGCTCAGAAAGTCGGCTCCTCCAGGCCCTCCTCTGGGAGGGTGGTGGAGGAGTTCCCAGGGATCCAGAGGAGGGAACGGGCCACGGCTCCATCTCTGGGGCACCTGCATTCACTCACTGTGCGGGCGGTTGGGGACGTGGGATAGCTCAGCAGAGACAACAGCTGCAGTCAGCAAGCGCCTTTCCTCACGGCCGGGACAATGTTTGTAACAGGAAGGGGAACGCAGAATTCCCTGGCCTTGGGTTCGGCCCAGCCCTATGGAGCCCTGGGCATGGAGCACCCTCCTCCTCTGCATCCCAAGCTGCCAGGTTTTGAGCCTTTCTCCTGAACCCCTGGGCACAGGGAAGGGGCGGCCAAAGCACGGTTAAGCCTTGTTCTCCAGCTGGTGCCCCTTGCCACCTCTCGGGCAATGGAGTTGTGCAAAGACGGCCCCTGTTTAAGATGTGAACAGCACACGGCACAGGAGGGGTCTCTGCCACCATCTGGTGCTATTCTGGGCTTGCCGGGTCCAGCGTTAGAGTGCGCGGCTGCGGCCATTCCTGGTTGCAAGCAGCCACCAGCTGGGCAGCCCTGCAACACCCCCCACACCCAGGGGGACGGTGGAGCATGCCAGGGCCCCTCGCAGGCGGCGGCTCGAATGCGACTGCTGCAGCAGGCTCCAGTGCAGTGGGGCCTGCGTGCCTGGCAGACACGTTGCCACTCCTCTGCCCTGGGGAAGGGGATGTGAGGGGGTTTGTTGATCCTCCTGGCACACAGATGTGGAGGAGCCGCTGTCCCACCCAGAGGGGAGCAGCCCTGACGTCAGCACTGTATGCCCAGCATCAACAAACAATGTGCCCCCCCCTCCAGGTTTCCAAAGCAACAGCACTGCCGAGGTGTGAGCCGGCACTAATCTCTTGCGCGGGGGTGGGAGTGGGGGTGGCTGCTTCCAGCCGGAGCTTTGGCTACAAAGACAGAGTTTTTTTATGAGGTATTGAATTTAAACAGCCATCCGGCTGCTGGGACGTGGGCCCATCCTGGCCGTAACGGCAATCAGACCACTGCCAGTGGCTGTGGATGGGGGGGGGGTGGCACCCAACCACCAAGGACCCTGCTAAGAACAGAGGGCACCCACTGAAGAAGGATCTGTCCGGTGAGATCCTACCTCCTGAAGGCACATTTCCCGCCCCGCCCCTTTCCTGCCCCAGTGCTAAATTCATCTGAAATACTGGACTGTCACAGTTCCTAAACGCATCCACGTCCAGGGGAAATCTCAGCCTTTCCCAGCATGTGGCCCCTATCTCCGCAGACAGAGTGGCGTGTGGACACTTCCCCTCCCACTGGCCATTGCGGGACAACACAACACCTCCAAGTAGTGGCTTCCAGGGGGAAGCAGTTGGGAGGAAGCCCTGTGCATTGGATGGGATTCAGCAGTGGGGAAGGAGGAGATGGAGTCGGCTCCCGCTCTCTGCACACTCCCAGCACGAGTTCCCCCAGCCCTGGTGGTCCTCAGTGTGGGGACCACCACGGTTTTCATGGATGCTAAAGCCACTGTGATCAGCTAGCCTCCCCTCCTGCATAACACAGGGCAGACCTAGCCCTTTGGAAAGAGAGGGTATTTCTCAGTGAATTCTGCCCCTGCGGCCAGGGTTTTTACAGGCTGAGCACGCCCTGCATGTACCTCTCCCCACACAGTTCTGCTTGTTCCCACGTTATCCTGTGTGAACATCACGTGCCCCCCTAAGCCAAGGGGAGACCTAACGGGCACCCAACCCGTAGGCATGTTTCCCAGCTATAGACTCATAGACTTTAAATTCAGAAGGGACCATTATGATCGTCTAGTCTGACCTCCTGCACAACGCAGGGCACAGAATCTCACCCACTCATTCCTGTAACAACCCCCTAACCTATGTCTGAGCCACTGAAGTCCTCAAATTGTGGTTTAAAGACTTCAAGGTGCAGAGAATCCTCCAGCAAGTGACCCGTGCAGCTAGGGGTGAAACTCAGCCCAGCAAGGGGGGGGGTGCCGCGGACCCTGTGCAACACGTACACTGGGGAGTTTATGGTGAAACTCTGGCTGGCTTTGGTGGGACCAGCATTAGGCCTGATGGGTTTAAATGGGGCATTGTGCAGCCTGTCCCCTCCCCCCCGCACAAGCTGCATGTCACCCTAGAGCTCCTCTGCCTCCCCCGAGGTTATGTGCAGGGCCGGCTCCAGGCACCAGCCTAGCAAGCAGGTGCCTGGGGCGGCCAATGAAGAGGGGGGCGGCACGTCCGGCCCTTTCGGCAGCAATTCGGCGGCGGGGCCGTCACTCCCTCTGGGAGCAAAGGACCTGCCGCCGAATTGCCGCCGTAGAATGAAGCGGCGGTAGAGCTGCCGCCGCGATCGCAGCTTTTTTTTTTTTTTTTTGTGCTGCTTGGGGCGGCAAAAATGCTAGAGCCGGCCCTGGTTATGTGCTGGCAGGCTGTAAAGTCGGGGGAGGGGGGGAGTGCTCTCAGGCCCACCTCCCCCATCCCAGCATGCAGGCCCTAAAAGCAAGCCCAGCCTCTTGGAGGAAAGCTATAAGTGAGCATGGCTGCTAGCCCTTGGGGGCACCATACAAGGGACACCATGGGAGGGGGGCAGGTGACAGCTGGAATAATCATCACCCTGATTGGCTGCACTCCCTGCTTATTCCCTGCACACTCCCACCCCCAACCAGGCAGGGCTGCCCTCCCCTCGCCCTTGTTAAAACCTCTGCAGCCCACTGGGTCCCAGCACATCAGCTTTGCAGGAGCTGGGAGGTTCCTGCTCTTCCAGGGCAGCCCGAGGGACCAGGGGGTACGTCTGTGACTTGTGCCTCTCTCTCCCCTTCTCTCTCTTTCTCTTGAGTGAGCTGAGCTCAGGGGCTTTGATGCTCAGTTCAGAGGCGTTGTGGGGGTGGGGGCTACCTGGGGATTGGGCTTTATGCAGAATGCATGAGGGCTGCCTGCAGTGTGCATTTCAAAGGCTTTTTTATTACTCTCTTAATGCTGGGTTTGATCTGTGGGAAACTGGCTGAGATTAAGGGCCAGGCGCCTCACTTCAGGACATTTGAAATTCAGTGCTGTCTTTTATAGACTGGAGAGAGCTGTGCCAAGTAAGCGTGTGCTGGTCTGTGTGCGTGCGTGCGTGGTTGTGCATGTTTTCCCAGGTTTGTTGCATGTGTGTTTGAGTGTGCTATGTGACTTAGCTATGTTTGCGAGTGCACGGGCGTATGGATGTTTGGGGGGGTGTTGGTGTGGATGCTGTGTTTGCGAGTGCATGGGCGTATGGATGTTTGGGGGGGTGTTGGTGTGGATGCTGTGTTTGTTTGCGAGTGCATGGGAGTATGGATGTTTAGGGGGGGTGTTGGTGTGGATGCTGTGTTTGCGAATGCATGGGCGTGCGGATGTGTTTGTTTGTGCATGCGTGTGCACTCGTGTGTTTGTGTGTACACACAGATGGGCCAGACGCTTTGAGTCACGCTTAGAATAGGAGCTGCTAGCCAACCAGGAGCCGCTTCTGAACGGAACGAATCCCCTTTCCGAGGGAGCTAATCGAGTTTGGATTTCATCCTCGCCATCGTGCGTCCTGCCCTTACTTTGTCGAATGAGCCCTGTGCGGGAAATCCCTGTGTTAGATAGTGTAGCCTCTAGAGTGTCATCGAAGTGCAATTCCGTTCCTCTGGTCTCTGAAGGCCTTCCGTAGGCAACTGGTTTTTGTTGCTTCCCGGAGCAGTCTCTTAAAATGGATTTCAGTGCAGGTGCTCAACTGCTCGCCTCATTACTGCAACTGCATGTGCAAACTGAGCAGGCAGATGGGTGTTTGGGTGTGCAGCCGTGGCAACTGTCCACCGAACTGAAAATGTGGCCCCCCAGTGTGTCTATTCAGGGGAGAAGGGCAGACTATAATTCACAAGCTGTTTTACCCGGCCCTACGTGCACGGGCGCTCACTGTCACGCTGTTCACAGAGCTCTAGCCTAAGGTGTGGATCTACACAGATGTGCAGGCTGCGGGACATACCCCAGTGCGTGCACGCCCATAAACATACGCTGCCTTGTTCACTCCAGTAATGAGCCAGCATCTCTGCTAATGGACACTGCTCTGAGGAAGAGAGTGCTCTGACACTCAGGCCTCAGGATCCAGTAATATGACCCACTTGAGCTGGTGGCCGTGACTGTACTCTGTAAGATATGCAAAGAGCAATTTCCAGCTGAGACCAGCTCTGGTCCTGCCCACTGGGCTAGGGACAGGTTCTCATTAGTCCAGCTGAGAAGAGCCTCTCTAGGGAGTGATCATCAAAGTCCTAGTTTGTATCCTAGCTCTGGAAGGGACTGGGATCTAGTGGTTAGAGCAGGGGAGATTGAGAATCAAGACTCCTGGGTTCTCTCCCCAGCTCTGCCACTGATCTACAGTGTGACTTTGGGCAGGTCACTTCCCCCCCTCTCAGGGCCGGCTCTGGCTTTTTTGCCGCCCCAGGCAAAAAAGCCTCCCGCCGCCCCCCGCCCCCGGCGGGGAGCGCGGCAGGGGAGGGCGCCAAGCCCAGCCGCGGGCCCGCTCTCCCCGACCGGCCGGAGCGCCAGGGGGAGGGCGGCGAGCCTGGCCGGGGCCCTGCTCTCCCCGACCGGCCGGAGTGCCGGGGGAGGGCGGCGAGCCTGCTGCTGCTCCGCTCTCTCCGGCGGCCGTAGCGCCGGGAGGAGGGCGGAGAGCCCGCCGCGGCTCCGCTTTCCCCGACCGGCCGGAGCGCTGGGGGAGGGCGGCGAGCCCGCTGCGGCTCCGCTCTCCCCGGCGGCCGGAGCGCCGCGGGGAGGGCGGCGAGCCCAGTTGCGGCCCCGCTCTCGGGCCGGAGCGCCGCGCCGCCCCCCTCCAGGTGCCGCCCCAAGCACATGCTTGGTGGGCTGGTGCCTGGAGCCGGCCCTGCCCCCTCAGTGCTTCAGTTTCCCGCTCTGTGCAATGGGAAGGATATCGCTGCCCCAACTCTGTAACGAGCTTTAGGATCTCAGGCTCAAGTGGCACATAAGAGCAGAGAGTTACTCTCGTGAGACACCCTCTCCCCGTCCTGCAGCCAAGGAGTTCAGGCCAGAGCAAAAAGTCTTAACCCCCCACTTGGGGAGCTTCTGTCCAGGCTGCCTGTTCTTTGAAGGCTGTTTGTACGGCTGGATCTGGCGTGTGAGCGGGAGGTGAAGCTCCGTACAGCAGCTCTGGGCCTCTCCCCTCGCAGCAGGGCACTCAAGCATGAAACAGCCTGAAAAGAAAAGGAGAGTAATGATTTCCTCCGGGGCTATAGGCTCTCTCCAACAGGAAAGCCAAGTACACTTACTTTTGCTGCTGCAGAGGAAGCCTGTTTAAAGTGCTCCAGGACAAGGCCGGGGAGACTCGGGGAGAGCGACAGAAGGTGCAGTAGAAGGAGCTGAAGTGAGCGGTTGGGGGGGTGGGGTAAAGCCGGCGGCCAGCACTTGGAGGAAACATTTGTGGCAGAGACATTAACTAGTGCTTGCTGGGCCAGGTTTCCCAAAGAGCTCAGCACCCACACGCAGGCTCAAGCGAGCTCATCTGGCTGGGGGCTCAGAATATCTGGCCCATCCGTGTCACCCTGAGATCTGCTGGGTGTTTTTGCAAACCCAACTCTCATTGAGGTGTTTAAATAGGTGCTAAGCCCTCATGGAAAAGAGTCTGTGGGAGCGGAGTACTTGGAAATCTGAGCACAAGTGAGCAGGGCTTGCTGTCCGGCCCCTGTCTTTGCTGCACAGCAGGGGATGCCAGACAATGGGGTTTGCAAAATATTTAGATGAATGTGGTAAATGTTATAGTTTACAAAGGGGAACCTCCGCTCACATCCCTGACAGAACTCCGCTACCCTGGCCTGCAATATACCTGGCTGTGGTATTCCTGGATTCCCCATGCACCCCATCTCCTGCCATGGCTGAACCCCCTTCGCCCAACACAATGCCCCTCGAATCTGATCTGTTCCAAGCTCTGCTATGCTAGCCCTAACCCCACTGCTCCACCCTCAGCAGCTCTGCCGATGCCCCTCACTCCTGGCCTGCCATACTCCTCGCAGTCCCAGTCCTGGGCTCCCCATACCCGGCTCTGCTTATCCACTTCACTCCCAGACCATGGCACCCCCTTGCTGGGTTCCCTGCACCGTCCTGCCAGTGCGTGTTAATCCGCTAAGCGCACCTCAGGCAGGTGTTTCTGGAGGATCAGAGCCCTGTGCTGGGCAGGTAGGGCACATCCCTCAGACCCCACAGCCCCGAGCTCAGCCCTGTAAGCGGCAGAACTGAGCTGCCCAACGGTGACAAAAATGCTTCGTTGCTTCCCTTTTCTCGGCACAGGTGCAGGATGCAGAGCATAGCCTTGCTGGGGGTCACCACCCTGGCTCTGGTGCTGGCCTTGGCCGCCCCACCTAAAGAAGAAGGCAAGAAGAAGGAAGAGAAGCCCAGAGCTGACATTGCCACCGATGACAACCTGGACCTTGACCTCAGCCTAGACAGCTATGGAGAGATCATTGACCTGAGCCTCTACGAAGAGCTTTATGACTATAGTGACCTGGCACCAAAGGTAAGATGGAGACAGCAGAGCAGCAGAAACATGGGCCAACTCTTCTCCAGGCGCCTGTGGGGAGTCCTAAGGCAGCTCCTTTCTCTAGGATCCTAGGGCAGCTTCTGTGCTACCACCCTTGCTGAGCTGGGCGTCCCTCCTGCTCCCCGCCCTGTCTCTCCAGGGCTGGGGCATTCTGGCCACTCTTCCACCCACAGCACTTGGTGGACAGAAACACTTTCATCTGGGAGTCAGGAGTCTAGCTATGAGTACAACCCCACTTTCCCCAGTTTAGGTACTTCACTCTCTTCTCCTAGGTGCTTCCCTGGTACAGTTTGCAAGCCATGAAGAAGAGCGTTCATCGGTTCACACAGATTATAATGTCAGAAGGGACCATCATGATTATCTAATCTGATCTCCTAGTCAGCTGGTTGATAGGGAGGTGTGCAGCAGTGTAGGATCTAGAGGGAAACGGGTATGACACTGTCTATGACTTGTTTAAAGTCCTGAGTCAGGAGGGAGAACCAGCTTTCCCCTGACACTCAGCACTGAGGTCTTGACCACATGTGGTCGCTAGGAGAGAGCATTGTCTGGTAGTTAGATCCTGATCCTGGTTAGCAGCAATCCTATTGCCAATGCCTAGCTCTGCCAATGACTGATTGCATGGCCTTGGGCAGGTCACATAACCCTCTCCCGCTGAAGTTGGCTCACAGCGTTGCAGGCATGGAGAGGAAAGGCGCCGTATGAATGCAAGACATGCCTGGTATTGCTGCTGCACGGAGCATGCCATGTCTAGGAATCCTCTGTTACCTGGTGCAGCTGGCGGGGGGGAGGGGGGGATCGTCAGTGGAGCCTAAGGGAGTTAGGTGCGTTTCAATGGGATTGGGTGCCTGCCTACCCTAGATGTTGGCTATTTCAGGTATATCACTGCTGGAGCCCTCCAACCTGCCCTGTGGCGCCTTCTACCCCTCCCCAGTGGAGGTGTGAGCTGGGCAGGGCAAGGGAGGAGTCAGTGACTGGTCAGTGCTTTAACGTGAGCGCAGCTCCACAGCCTGTGCTCACTGCCATGATGCCCCTTGCCCTGTACTTGCAGATTGAGGTTGGTACATTGGCTCCTCCAACCAAGCGTCTAGAGGGCGTCGTGAGCACGAGAGCCATGCTGACCGAAGCACCCAGAAGGCCGCCCCTGACATCCCCCACGACCAAGCCCTTCGGGCCAGGTCTGCTCGGATCCATAACCAAACAGGGTGAGTAAGAGACCAGTCCTCGTCACCTGTTCTTCCAGGGTAATGGTGCAACGTGGGGGATTTGCTCACAGGAGATGCAGCTGAATAGGTCTCCAAATACCACGAGCAATGACGGCAGTATGGAAAGACCCTTCTCTCAGCATGGGGGTGAGTGGGAGGGGCTTTCTCTGTGCCCATGCGGGGCAGAGGGGGCTTTGGAAATGAGCAAGATGGAGGCGCTCCTTTCCCAGCATGGCACAGGGCAGCAATCTCTGAGGCTTCTTGCCCAGAGGCAGACCCATCCCTGCGTGGGCCGCGGGACTGATGGGAGGAGAGAGAGAGAAGCAGTGAGTGAGCCTGGGAGCTTAGAGGCGCTGGTGGAAGGACGCGAGGGTGAGCAAGGAGCCAAGTATTTGCCCTGCGTGAGGAACATGGTGGCGGGCGAGAGGGTTTCAGAAAGGAATCACTTCACAGCAACGAGAACACCAGCAAAGCAGCAGAGACGCTTTAACGTGCAGAGATGTTGCGACAGTCGGACAGAGTAGCAATTAGATTAGTGACAATTAAAATCCTGCAGCGAGGGATAAATATCTTTATTCATTTTCTGTCACTCCGAACTGGGACAAATTACGTAGTAGGCTCAGGGAAATGGTTGCCTTTATGCTTTGAACTCCCCCACTAATAGATTCAGAGTCTTGCACGCGCTCTGGGGGGAGAAGAGGGAAAAGAGAGGAAAAACAAAAAAACCCCACCCAACGCAGTTTTAATTGGTGCCAGAAATCTTGTCACGCTGCCACTGCCACTTTGCCTGGCTGAGCAGGGTCTAGTTCCAGACGTAGGGGAATCAGATGTTTGCTTGATGCAAACAGTTTCCTTTTGTTTCATTTCTGACAGTGCAGAAGGGCCAAAGAGATCCCTGGTGTACCTGGCTGCTGTGTTTGGTGGAGTCGCACCCCCCAGGGAGAGATTTGGCCTGAGCTGATTTGTTTTTAAGCAGCTCTTTTGGCTGGTTGTTCCTGGCCTTTCTCGTGGTTTGCTTTTTGCTTGTTTTGTTTTCCTTTGAATTTAGTGGTTGGTGGAAGGAGCTGACAGCCCTGGACCAAAGCCCTCTGTGTATCTACATAGCTGGTACAGCGCGGGTAGGGGATGGGCAGTCCCTGTCCAGGCTGCCCTCCCCCAGGGTGCTCTGACCCTCCCCGCAATGCACGGCCATCCCAGTTCACTTGAAAGTAGAGGGTTGAGTCCCAGACTTCAAAGCCCGGAACAGACTCTGAGTTTCGGGACCCTTCCAGCACTGCCTGGATAACAGCACAGCACCTCCTGAACTCCCAAAGTCCAGGCCTAGATTCCCAGGGCTGGGCTCTTCTTTGACTCTTCTGAAGTTCTGGTCTGGGATCGGGAAGGGGGGTTCCCCAGGCTCCAGCTCTGCTCTGCTGCTGGTTGATTTTGGGTCATCTGAAATTCTGGGGGGTTGGCTCCAGGGCTTGGCTTTGGGTCCATCTCCGTCAGAAAGGTTCCAGGGCCCGAGCTAGCCTTATGCTGCACGTAGTGTGATCAGATAGCAAGTGTGAAAAATCAGGACACGTTTTTTCGGGCGGAGGAGAGGGGTATAGTTGCATATATAAGACAGAGCCCCTAATATCAGGACGTCTGGTCCCGCTAGTTGCATGTTGTCTGGCCTCAGGGTTTGCAACGAACCCCAGAAGCAGGGGAGTTTCAAAAGGCTCCAGGTTCTGTCAGGAACATTCCCTTGAGCTCTGCTCCTAACCCACCGCATGGGGTGTCGGGCCAGATCCTCCACTGCGGTAAGTGGAGCTTTAGTGGAACTAGGCTAGCTGAGAATCTGGCCCCCCAGCCTCCCTGAGGGCACCGGTCGGAGGTTACATTTAATACCCCCAAGCCCCGATCCCTGCTCGTTGCTGCTGGCTGACTGCTCCGTCTCTCCCTGCCCCAGGTCTGCCCACCTGCCTGGTCTGTGTGTGCCTTGGCACTTCCGTGTACTGCGATGATGCCGAGCTGGAACAGATCCCGCCGCTGCCCCTGGAGACCACGTACCTCTACGCCCGCTTCAACCACATCAGCCGCATCCGAGCCAGCGACTTTGCCAGGCTGAGTATGTGGGGCCGGGGCCCCGCCCCCCCTCCCCCCACATAGAGTGGCATCTGGGCATCACAGTGCTCTGCTGGGGGACATGGGGGATGGGGAAACTTAGCCCCTGCCCCCAGCTCCCTGGGAGCCAGTGCAAAGTGGACCCATTGCAGAGCTGCCTGAGGGAGGAGGATGCCCCTTGCTGTGCTGCCCAGAGTCCTGTTCAGCTGTCACACTGGATCCTGTTCCGGATTTGTACAATGTTTAGGCTGAGTCCAGATCCAACCTGACACTGAATCCTCCCAGGCAGGTTTAGACTCCTCCCAGCCCACAGCAGAGGGCTCAGACCTGCTCCTTGGGCATCAGATACAATTGCAGGTGTACGCAGATGCCACTCCCCATGGCACCAATGGGAGCCAGGCCTATAGATGCCAGAGCTGGCTTTAGCCCCGAGTCCTGGGCACACAAGCCCAAGTCATGTCAGCGGTTCATCCACACCCCTCTCTACAATTTAGATCAGGGCATCTGCCTTCCTGCTGAGTGGCATGTAAGGGCATCACTGTGGGGAAGAGCCAGGCCGGGACATGGCTGCATCTCGCACACACGGCCCCAACCATCACACCCAGGTGCACAATCAGGGAGCCAAATGCGGACCATTCCCAGGAGGGTGAAAGGGAGCACTTAACACTGCTCTGCAACAATGCTGCTCTTTATTAAAGTCCTGGTACAGCATGTCCTGGTTGGCTCTAGGAACTGGAGGGGCCAAGAACTCACTGGTTGTAACATCATAACGTGGCAGGGCTCCTAGATGTTGGAGATGAAAAAGCCCGGTTAGGTCCTGTCATGCTCATCTGCCTGGGAGTGGGGAGGGTGAGGCAGGACTGTACAATAAGTGCCAAGCCAGGTGCCCCCATTTACAGCTGGAACTAGGGGTGCAACTACACCCCCTGGCTTGAAGTGGTTTCCATCATATCCAGGGTTTACAGTTTGGTTCAGTAGCTCTCAGCCCCCGCACTGTACAAATTGTTCCAGCCCCCCTGACGGCTTGCACAGCCTGTGACTCCGTTCCATGCTAGTTTGAACTCAAAATTTGGGGGTGGCAGTTCTGTACCACAAGGTTAAAACCCAGAGAAAACAGTCATCCCTTCATGCCCCGTGAAGCAAACTTGCTGGGTTTTGCCCAGCTCTAGAGATCTCCTAACGGGTCCCTCTAGAGGCAGGACAGTGGTGTTGCACAATACTTCCCCCTTGGCTGGCTGGAATAGTAGCCCTGTAGCTTTAAAGTCCCTTCTCCCCTGCAGGAAGGAATTGCACCTGGTGATAGTCAATGAAATGCACCCTGCCAAGGCAGATGGAGCCTTAAGATTGCAGGACTAGCTAGAAAACTGTGAGCTGGGGCTTGCAGAGGCTCTCCACACAGTAGGTGCATGTTTGGGGGGGTGCTGGGCTCTGTTAAAATGGGACCTGCTGGGTGCTGTGCATATTTGAAAACCTTGCTCTGATTTTGGCCCTTAAATGGATGCTGAGCTCCTCTGGAAACCTGTCCCTGAGAGGGGATGCCGAGGGCTTGAAAATCTGGCCCTTGGAGGAATAATAATAACAAAGACATAAATGTATTTCACATTTCTATTGGAGCTGCATCCAGCCACCATAGTCAGGCTATTGGCCTGTTGTGTTAGATGCGAGATTAGGCTTGGCTGGCATAGACTGGCATCGTTTCATTGAGTTCAATGGAGCTGTGTTCATTTACACCAGCTGAGGACCTGGTTCATTCTAGTTCTGTTTGCTGGAGTGCTGGCTTTTTCTCCTAGGGCTCTGGCCAGGCCTAGCCCCTAATTATTGCTCAGCACCGTTATAGACTCATAGACTTTAAGGTCAGAAGGGACCATTATGGTCATCTAGTCTGACCTCCCGCATGATGCAGGCCACAAAAGCTGACCCACCCACTTTCCCTTAACTCAGCTGTTGAAGTCTCCAGATCGTGATTTAAAGACTTCAAGTCGCAGAGAATCCTCCAGCTTGCGACCCCTGCCCCATGCTGCGGAGGAAGGCGAAAAACCTCCAGGGCCTCTGACAATCTACCCTGGAGGAAAATTCCTTCCCGACCCCAAATATGGCGATCAGTAGAACCCCGAGCATACAGGCAAGATTCTCCAGCTGGACCCTCATTTTACCAGCGATGGCACGTTATTGCCTAATTGACTAAAATCACGTTATCCCATCAAACCATTCCCTCCATAAACTTATCTAGCCTAATCTTGAAGCCAGAGAGGTCTTTCGCCCCCACCGTTTCCCTCGGAAGGCTGTTCCAAAATTTCACCCCTCTGATGGTTAGAAACCTTCGTCTGATTTCAAGCCTAAACTTCCCCACGGCCAGTTTATATCCATTTGTTCTCGTGTCCACATTGGTACTGAGCTGAAATAATTCCTCTCCCTCCCTGGTATTTATCCCTCTGATATATTTAAAGAGAGCAATCATATCTCCCCTCAGCCTTCTTTTGGTTAGGCTAAACAAACCGAGCTCCTCGAGTCTCCTTTCATAGGAAAGGTTTTCCATTCCTCGGATCATCCTAGTGGCCCTTCTCTGTACCCGTTCCAGTTTGAGTTCATCCTTTTTAAACATAGGAGACCAGAACTGCACACAGTACTCCAAATGAGGTCTCACCAGCGCCTTGTATAACGGAAGCAGCACCTCCTTGTCCCTACTAGAAATACCTCGCCTAATGCATCCCAAGATCGCATTAGCTTTTTTCACAGCCACGTCACATTGCCGACTCATAGTCATCCTGCGATCAACCAGGACTCCGAGGTCCTTCTCCTCCTCCGTTACTTCCAACCGATGCGTCCCCAGCTTATAACTAAAATTCTTGTTAGTCATCCCTAAATGCATCACCTTACACTTCTCACTATTAAATTTCATCCTATTACTATTACTCCAATTTACAAGGTCATCCAAGTCTCCCTGCAGGATATCCCGATCCTTCTCAGAATTGGCAATACCTCCCAACTTTGTGTCATCCGCAGACTTTATCAGCCCACTCCTACATTCGGTTCCGAGGTCAGTAATAAATAGATTAAATAAAATCGGACCCAAAACCGAACCTTGAGGAACCCCACTGATGACCTCCCTCCAACCTGACAGTTCACCTTTCAGTACTACCCGCTGCAGTCTACCCTTTAACCAGTTCTTTATCCACCTCTGGATTTTCATATCGATCCCCATCTTTTCCAATTTAACCAATAATTCCTCATGCGGTACTGTATCAAACGCTTTACTAAAATCGAGGTATATTAGATCCACCGCATTTCCTTTATCTAGAAAGTCTGTTACTTTCTCAAAGAAGGAGATCAGGTTGGTTTGGCACGATCTCCCTTTCGTATACCCATGTTGTAATTTGTCCCAATTGCCATTCACCTCAAGGTCCTTAACTACTTTCTCCTTCAAAATTTTTTCCAAGACCTTGCATACTACAGATGTTAAACTAACAGGCCTGTAGTTACCTGGGTCACTTTTTTTCCCTTTCTTGAAAATAGGAACCACATTAGCTATCCTCCAGTCCAACGGTACCACCCCCGAGTTTACAGATTCATTAAAAATTATCGCTAAGGGGCTTGCAATTTCTGGCGCCAGTTCCTTCAATATTCTCAGATGAAGATCATCCGGTCCGCCCGATTTAGTCCCGTTTAGCTGGTCAAGTTTGGCTTCCACCTCCGATATGGTAATGTCAACCCCCCTCCTTTATTCCCCTCTGTCCTGCTCCCTCTATTCCTAAGCCCTTCATTAGCCTTATTAAAGACCGATGCAAAATATTCATTTAGATATTGTGCCATGCCTAGATTATCCTTAATCTCCACTCCATCTACATTCTTCAGCGGTCCCACTTCCTCTTTCTTTGTTTTCTTCCTATTTATATGGCTATAAAACCTCTTACTATTGGTTTTAATTCCCCTCGCAAGGTCCAACTCTACACGGCTTTTGGCCTTTCTCACTGCATCTCTACATGCTCTGACCTCAATAAGGTAGGTTTCCTTGCTGATCCCTCCCCTCTTCCATTCTTTGTACGCTTTCTGTTTTTTCTTAATCGCCCCTTTGAGACGCTCGCTCATCCAGCTAGGTCTAAATTTCCTGCCTACTAACCGTTTTCCCTTTCTCGGGATACAGGCCTCGGACAGCTTGTGCAACTTCAACTTGAAATAATCCCAGGCGCCATCTGCCTTTAGATCCCTAAGTATGTTAGCCCAATCCACTTCCCTAAGTAGTTGCCTTAATTTATTAAAGTTGGCCTTTTTGAAATCGTAAACCTTAGTTACAGTTTTAATTCTGTTAATCCTTCCATTTAGTTTAAACTGAATTAGCTCATGGTCACTCGAGCCAAGGTTGTCCCCTACAACCATTTCCTCAACGAGGTCCTCACTACTCACCAGCACCAAATCTAAAATGGCATCCCCCCTCGTCGGTTCAGTTACTACTTGATGAAGGAATTCATCTGCTAGCACGTCTAGGAACATCTGAGCCCTATTATTGTTACTAGCATTTGTTCCCCAGTCTATATCTGGGAAGTTAAAGTCCCCCATGATTACACAGCTCTTATTAGTTTTTACTTCCCTAAAAACATTAAATAGTTCTCTGTCCGCATCCAGGCTAGATCCTGGCGGTCTATAGCACACCCCAAGCACTATCCCAGGGGAGGCTCTAGTAGTTCTTTTACCCAGTGTAATTATTGCCCAGACAGACTCCGTCTTATCCATTCCATCAGTTACTATTTCTTTACAGTTTACCTCATTATTGACATACAATGCCACTCCCCCACCTTTACCTTTTTTCCGGTCATTCCTAAACAGCACATACCCTTCCATACCTGTACTCCAGTCATGACTACCTTTCCACCACATTTCGGTTATTCCTACGATATCCGGTTTCATTTCTTGGACCAGGAGCTCCAATTCCTCCATTTTGTTACCTAGGCTTCTCGCATTGGTGTATAAACATCTTATTGTATGCTGTTTATCCTTTCTCCCATTAGTTATGGAATTTGGTATGGACCCCGTACTGTCCATCCGCCCCCTCCTTCTTATGTCCAATCCCTTTCCCCTACCTATATCTGTGCTTATCTCTTCACCCTCCTTTTCAGTGTTGGAATCTGGCGTGGAGCTTAACTGGACATCTCCCAACCGTCTCCCCCAAATTCCTAGTTTAAAGCCCTTTTAATGAGATGAGCCAGCCTCCCTCCCAGAAGTCTATTTCCTTCCCTACTCAGGTGAAGTCCATCCCGTGAGAACAGCTGTCTGTCCCCGAAAGCCTCCCAGTGGCCATACATCCCAAAGCCCTCCTTATAGCACCACTCCCTTAGCCAGCTATTTATCCTCACTATTCTGTCAGCCCTTTGCTGTCCTTCTCTAGGAACAGGCAGAATCCCACTGAAGATAATCTGAGCCTCGACTTCCTTAAGCGTCTTCCCCAGCCTTGCATAATCTCCCTTGATTCTCTCTAGCGAGAACCTAGCCGTGTCATTCGTTCCTACGTGAAGGATGATCAAGGGATTCTTACATGCTCCTTTTAGGATCCTTTTCAACCGCAGGTCCACATCCCGTATCTTAGCGCCCGGTAGACAGCACACCCTTCTGTTTTCTGGGTCCGCCCTGGTCACAGGCCTGTCTAACCTCCTCAGTAAGGAGTCTCCAATCACATAAACCTGCCTTTGCCTGGTGACAGTGCGATCTACCAATCTATCCCCTGTTCCCTGTAGTCGTAACTCCTGTCTGTTTCTATTTTCCCTTATAGTCCCCCTAGTGCCATCCTGTATCCTCCCCGGGCTAAGTATTGATGCTGTCTCCATCAACTCCTCCCCTCTCTCTATTGGACTAGCCGCTCTTCTCTTCTTCCTCTGCCTCCCACCATCAGTTACCGCCTGCTGCCTCCCCTCCTCGTTATCCAAACACCCAAACCTGTTCCTGAGCTCTATTTCTCCTTCACTGGCCCTCCTTTTCCTTGGCCTGCTTCTCACGGTCACATGCTTCCACTGCTCTTGTTCTCCCCCCGACATTCCCCCCTCACAGACCATAGCCCCTGCTTCCACCTGCGCCCCTGAGCATTCCCCTTCCGCCACTCCCTGCCTTTGCTCCATTAGCTGCTCGAATCCCCTTCTAAACTCTACCAGGGTATCTACCTGCATCTCCAACCCTCGGATCTTTTCTTCTAGCAGGTCTATTAGGCGGCATTTCATACAGACATACCTCTGTTCAGGCGCCCCTGCTAGGATCATGTACATACCGCAGCTGCCACATGCAATCATCTGCATTGTGTCCCCCGCTGCTTGGCTCATGGCTGCTGTGGTCTCTGCCCACCGCTTCTGGGGAAACAGAGCACACCGAACACCGCGCCCTCCTGCCTCCCCTTCCAGCTCCCCTGTAAACTCCCACTTAAACTCCCCTGTTAGCAGCCCTGTTTGCCGGCTCCTGGGTGCCGCTGCTCGTTGTGAGCGATGGCAAGGGTTTGTGAAGGTGGAATCTCTCCCCTCCCCTCCCCTCCATCAGAGAAGCTGAAGCGAATAGACCTGACTAGCAACTTCATCGCCTGGGTGGACGAGGCCTCCTTCCGGCAGCTGAGCACCCTGCAAGAGCTCATCCTCGCCGAGAACAGGCTGACGGCGCTGCCCGCATTGCCCGGCAGCGTCGTGCGGCTCGATGCCCGGCGCAACAGGATCCAGAGCTCCGGTGTCCGACCTGAAGCCTTCAGGGTGAGTCTGTGCCCAATGGCCGGCGGCTGCCCCAAGATTCCAAAAGGGGTCCCTACATTTCACAGCTTCTGTTCCACTCTCCAAGAGGGCTTGGGGTATATCTACACTGCAAGATAAGCTCAGGGTTTGAACTCAGGCTCAAGCCTAACCTCCCTCCTATCTCCACACACGTCACACTAACCCAGGGCTCGGACCCAGTGTTTGAGGACTGTACGGGGGTGGAAGGTCCGAGCCTGAGTCAAACTGGGACCCAGGGTTCATGCCCTATTGCTTTGCAGTGTAGATGCAACCCCACTGGACTCATGCTCTGGGAGTCCACCCGCGGTAGCCCACAATCCCACGAGCTGACTTTCTTTATCCTCTGGACAGTCAAGTTTTCCCACGTTGGGCCCATATAATGCAGTGTAGACACTTCAGCCTAGGTTGGGACCCAGGGTTCAACAATTCCTAACCTGGGGTTGGATTTGGGCCCACATAATAAGTGTAGACACTCAAGCCCTAGATTAACAAACCCAGGGTCTTGAGTTCTATAGCCCTGGGCTTACTCCGCAGTGTAGACATACCCTTGGTCAATTCAACCCCCTTCCAGGCCTATCTGGCTCTGAGTCCTACCCCTTTGTACCACCGAAATAACCCAGATGTTCTGTATAAAGAAGCTGACTGGGACTTGGGAACAGCCAAAGCCCAAAGTGCCACCCCCAGCTTTTCCGGTGTTTGCTGGGGTGGGACAATCGCATGCAAGCATGAGAGCAGCATGTTCTGTTCAGCAAAGCTGTGAGTTGCGCCCCACCCCGCTGAGCCTTGGAGTGTTCGTTCCAGACTCCCGGCCAGGCCAGGTGAGGGGGCTGGGCAGGGCGAGGGCTTATGCATTTGCCTGTGTTTCTGCAGGAGCTGAAGAAGCTGCAGTTCCTCCACCTGTCTGATAACAAGCTGGACTGTATTCCAGTGCCCCTGCCTGAGGGCCTGCGGTCCCTGCACCTGCAGGTGAGGCAGTGGCTGAGTCAAGCAAGGGGACCCAGCCAGCCTGGGTGATGGTCCCTTAAAGATACGGCCACGCTTTGATTTTTGAATTTGCTTTTGAATGTTGCTGCCCTTGCAGTCGAGGGATGGAGAGCTCTGGCTAGACACAGGTAGAGTGCAGGTGGGTGTGGGGTGAGATCCTCTCTCTCACAATGCCCCAGTCCTAATGTCCCCTGCACGGATCTCACCGTGCACCTCATTCTCCCCACAGCTAGTCCAATGCTGGGCCCCCTGTGCACACCCAGCTCTGCCAGTGCCCCTTAGTCCCAACTGATGCCCCCTCTGCTATTCCAGTTCTAGGCTCCTTCCTGCCTCTGCCTCTAGTTTGAGCCCCAGTCTAACAGACGCAAAGGCTCATACTAGCCAGGGACAATTAGTGCACAAACCCATCACCCCGCCTTACCCCTTTCCCCCACCGTTTAATGTTGGTTTTGTGCTTTGTCTCCCCGGCTAGAACAACAACATCCGAACCATGCACAAAGACACGTTCTGTGATAGCCAGGACCACGGTCACATCCGATGGGCCTTGGAGGACATCCGCCTGGACCGCAACCCCATCAACCTGAGCCTCTTCCCCGACGCCTACTTCTGTTTGCCTCGGCTACCCACTGGCCACTTCTACTGAGCCTGCCAGACAGCCACTTAGGGAGCACCTATGATGGGAACCACTCTCGGGAGAAGCCTGCCCTGGACCCACAAGTTAAGAACTCCATGCCTGGGTGTCCTGCTGGGCCATCTGGTATTTGCCCTTCTCTCCCTTGCTCATCTTAGCACCACCAGCCTTGTCTAGACTAGGGTTTAAGATGCGATGTGAGCACATACGAGCTAACATGGGTTTAGAAGTCTAGTTAGGCTAAGGATACCGTGGCATGTGTTAAAATGGCCAGGGGGCGCTGGATGCGGGGATCTTATTGAGTTCTCAGTCCATGTGTGCCAGCACGAAGGATGCCTCAGGCCGAGAGCAGCACTAATAAAATTTAAAAGGTTAAAAACTTATTCTGTGGATTGTTTAAAACAAAATAACCAACCCCATCTGGCACGACAGGCGGCAGCTACTCCAGGAGCATTGTGGTGTGGGCAATGATGGGCAAAGCTTTCAAGGGAATGAACCCTGGATTCCCTCATGGCTGGACCTTGGTCACTTGGATCCTGACCTGCATTTCTAGTCACAGGCTCCCCTATGCACAGCTCTACTCAAAGCTTAGGTCTCGACGCTGATCCAAACAGGCAGGGGGAGGGAGGGAGTTTTGAGGCCTTTAAAAGAGGCCTGAATCATTTCAGTGTATTTAAAATATAGCATGTGTTGTGTTCCCTAACTTCTGAAATCAGAAGAGAGCTGTCCATGTGGGGAATACTTTCAATACAGCTTATTCATCATCTGTATTTTTATACATGTGCAATAAACGCACGTCACGTGAGAGAGACGACGTGCACATGGAGAAGCCAAAACACTGAACTGAAACCTCTGAGCTCCGCCTCCATCCTCCAGGGCCGGGGAGGGAAGTTGCTATGTAAAAAAATCTTACAGCACGCTCCGAGTTCTCAAAAATTCATGTTGTCCCGCCAAACCCTCCTCATCTGTGTGCGCAAAACACGTGCCCAAGATGTGACATTGCCATAGGCATGCGCAAAAATGCCCGTTTGATGCACAGTTCGGCTGTGGCATTTTTTAAAGCTTGCCCCTTAGATGCACGGTTCTCTGATGCATGTACAAAACTGTCATTTTGCACTTACCAATGGCAGGCAGGAGCCCAGGGAATTGGCTTTGGTTGTACAAAATTATCCTCCTCAGCTGCATTCTTATTATGCAAAACACAAAGCAGGGCCACTCAGATGTGAGTCCTGTTTTGACACCCCAAGTTTCTAGGTGGGCAGGTAAAAGAGGAACTTGGAGGAATGATTGCTGTTCTCTTCTCTAAAGTGCCAGGGTTGGCAGATTATGCTGTCATGCAGTGCTCTGAAAACATCTATCTATGGGTTTTCTTCAGCATCCACCACCATAATATCTAAGCACTGTCCTTAAGCATCTTGTATCTTACTTGCTTTTATAGCCAAAGGGCTGAATAGAGGGGCCAGTTAGGCTCAGATCCAGCAAAGATGGAATCATCCAACTTTAGCTGTATTTTCGCCAGCGTTCACTTTCACCCCACTAGAGGGTGCAACAGAATGTGTGTCAAACCCACCCATCCCTGTGCCTTGCTCACCTAATCGCTGTTCCTTGTCTTCCTTCTGCTTTGCCTTATCATTTAAACCCATTGTCTACATAAATGAGATTGGTGAGCTGCTGCCCACGTGCCTGTCCTTCAGTTAATAGCGCTGAGCACAAATTCCTACCTGCTGGTTGCTGGGAAACCCTGCAGCTCTCATGGATCATGTGTTTTGGGAGGCTGAGGATGGCGGGGGGAGAAGAGAGCTGAAGGCAAAGAGGAGATTGGAGAAAAGTAGTTTCCCAATTGCAGCCACTAAATATATACAAACCACTGCCTGGCTGCCTTTCTCAGAACGGCCTAGTGGGATTGGAGGGGGATTTGAAGGACTGGCACCAACCCACCTGCTGCAGATAACTGATACAAACACTAAATAAACCTCACATGCATTAGGGGAGCCAGGGCCAGAAACCTGCGCCTTCCAAAATCAGCCAGCAGTGGGCAGTAGCAGTGTCGCCACTGGCCCAGCCTCTAGGGCAACATGACACACAAAGGCCGTGCATTACACAGAGGGTGTTGGGCAAGGGACTACAGGGCTTTACTAAGGAGTAGGCTGGTTATCCTGGCCCGTTGGGATTGTGCTCACATCCTTTTCAAAGGGTTCCCGTTGGCAGGCAGTGATCCATTTGAGGGGGACGCTCCCTGCCTCTGGACGCACGCTGGCCTGAGCATCACGTTCGGCTCTGCACGTGTATGAGCTGCTGGCATTTGGGGCTGGGTGTGTTTGCGGACAGCAGAGGGCAATAAGACACTGGCTTGGCGACTGCAAGTGGACCTAAGGCTCTGAGGAAGCCACACAGGAAGGGTCTGATGAAGACACAGCTAAAGAGTCTGAAAACTGTCTGTATTTTCTTAAGAGGGGTGCTGGTTCCTCTGGTTCTCCACAGCTCAGGGGGGACCCCCCCAGGCACAGAACCATCCTGGGGTGACAGCCATGATGCAAAGAGTTTACTAGTCTCAGCTAAGCTCTGGTTCATGTAGGCAGCAGCAGGGCTCTGCAGCAGATGAGAGGAGCGTCATAAGAACAGCCAGACTGGGTCAGACCAATGGTCCATCTAGCCCACTAGTGTGCCTACCAACAGTGGCCGGCACCAGATACTTCGGCGGGAATGAGCAGAACGAGGCAATTATCTCGTGATCCCTTGTCATCCACGCCCAGTTTCTAGCAGTCAGAGGTTCCGGGATGGCCAGAGCATGGAGTTATGGCCCCTGACTCTTTTGGCTAATAGCCCCTGAGGGAGCAGGCCGCCATGAATTCCTGATTCAATTCCTCCCACTATGGGCTGACGAGAGGGGATTTCAGCAGGGAGCTTCCTCAATTTTTCTTGTTGAAGTTATTCCACTTTAATTACATATTAACTAGGCCAAAACAAGAGGTGAGTGTAAGAAGCCCGTTAGAGGACAGGGGGTAGGGCACTCTTGTGGGCTGTTGAAGATCTTGGTTCAATTTCTCCTTCCTAATAAAGCAAGTGGATTTGAACAGGGAGTTCAGGCCAGCTTTCCACTTTAATTAACTATAGATTTGGCCAAAGGCAACATGACTCTAAGAAGTTCTCTCTAGTCCAATGGTTGGCGTGCCCACCTGGGATCCTGATGCACTGGGTTCAATTCTTCTATCTACCCCCTGAAAAGAGGGATTTCTGTAAGGTGCTCCCTGAAACTTTTCATGTTGAACCAGGGCTACTTTAATTCAATAGTAATTGGGCCAAACGAAGAGCCCAGAGCAAGAAGCCCTCTATAGCCTAGTGGCGAGGGCGCTCTCCTGAGATGCTGGAGTCCTTGGTTCAATTAACTCCTTAGGGAGCTGCTCAGTTGGGCATATGCTCAGCTTTCTTCTTGAAGCTGTTCCACTTTAATTCAATAGTAACTGGGCCAAATGAAGAACCCAAAACAAGAAGCCCTCTATAGCCTAGTGGTGAGGGCACTCTGCTGGGATGCTGGAGTCCTTGGTTCAATTCCTCTTCAGGGCCTGAGATGGAAGAAATCTTTGAAGAGGGCTCTGCTGTCTGAGCAGTGGCTTTTACTTAACTATTTAGTGCTGTCCTTTCTCCCCCCCCCCCCCCAAACCAAGCAAAAACTGAATCACTCTTTCGCCCCCGCTGGTCGGACACCCACCCAGGCTGTAGGAGATCCCAGTTCCAATCCCTTCTCTGCGAAGGGACTGGAACGAGGACCTCCTACATCCCAGGGACCACCCCTCCTCCCTCCACCCACCACCACCCTCCCACCCAACCATCCCACCGCCCCTCTACCTCCCCTAAGAGGTGAGAGACCCCTGTTCAAGCCTCCTCCTTTTGCCTGGAAGACAAGGGCCTCCTGCGAAGGAGAGGGGACTTAAACAGGAATTTCCCATCTCACTGGTCACCTGGGAGATAGGACAGCCTCATTCCAACCCCTTCTTAAAGGGCAGAGGCAGGATTTGAACCAGAAATTTCAGGGATCTCCCACTTCCTGAGCAAGCACCCAACCATTGGACTACAGAGCGATCCTAATCCTAAAGCTGCCCCAATGAATAATTAAGTGGAACCACTTCAACAGGAAAGTTTGCAGAGGCTCCAAACTCGGCTGGCATCACCACCTCTAGTAGATGAAGGACATTTTGTTTCCCAGTCATCCAGTTTTGTGAGATCCCTTTGTAACTCTTCACAGTCAGCTTTGGACTTAACTATCCTGAGTAATTTTGTATCATCTTCAAACTTTACCACCTCACTGTTTACTCCTGAGGTGACATGTACCCAGTTAATATGGGAATAGTTGAAATCCCCCATTGTTACTGAGTTTTCAGTTTCTGTAGCCGCTCTAATCAACCTGTGCATTTCACAGTCATTCCTACTGCTTTACTAGTAGCAATCAAACACTGACATTTTTTATCCATACAGATTCTATGGTACTGTTGATTCATTTAAAATTTTTACTGTATTTTACACTGATTTCTTTCACATATTTCACTTTAGCAAAGCTTTTGATACTGTCTCACGTGACCGTCTCACAAGCAAACTACAGCAATAGACAAACCTATTATAAAGGTGGGTGCACAACTGGTTGGACAAATGTACTTACAGAGTAGTTATCAGTGGTTCACAGTCAAGCTGGAAAAGCATATTAAGTGGAGTGCCATGGGGGATCTGTCCTGGGTCCAGGTCTGGTCAATAACTTCACAAATGATAAGGCATCGAGAGTACACTTATAAAGTTTGCAGAGGATACCAAGCAGGGAGAGGTTGCAAGCACTTTGGAGGACAGGATTAGAATTCAAAATGATTTGACAAGCCGGATAAATGGTCTGAAATAAAGAGAATGAAATTCAATAAGGACAAATGCAAAGTACTACTCTTAGCAAGGAATAATCAAGTACATAAATACCAAATGAGAAATGACTGCCTAGGAAGGAGTACTGTAGAAAAAGATCTGGAGGTTATAGTCGGTCAAAAACCAAATATCAGTCATCAGTGTAATACTGTTGCAAAAAAAACAATCATTCTGGGATGCAGTGGCAGGAGTGTTGTAAGCAAGACATGAGAAATAATCCTTCAACTCTACTCAGCACGGATAGGGCTTTAACTGGAGTACTGTGTCCAGTTCTGGGCACCACACTTTGGGAAAGATGTGGACAAACTGGAGAAAGTCCGGAGGAGACCAACAAAAATTATTAAAGGTCTAGAAAACATGACTCTCAAGAAAAGATTGAAAAAATGTGGTTTGTTTAGTCTCAAGAAAAGACGGGGGGGAAGAGACACACACCAGTCTTCAAGTATGTAAGAGTTTGATATAAAGAGGAGTGTGATAAATTGTTCTCCTCAACCACTGAGGACAGGACAAGAGCTAATGGGCTTAAATTGCAGCAAGAGCGGTTTAGGTTGGACATTAGAAGAAGCTTCCTAACAGTCAGGGTAGTTAAGCACTGGAACAAGTTGCCTACGGAGGCTGTGGAATCTCTGTCCTTGGATGTTTTTAAGAGCAGGTTAGACAAACACCTGTCAGGGATGGGCTAGATAATACTTAGTGCTGCCTCAGTGCAGGGGGCTGGACTCGATGTCCTATCAAGGTCCCTTCCGGTCCTATATTTCTATGACTGTACAATCACTCGTGCAACAGTTCAACCTACTCTGCCATTCCTATGCATTTTGTACCCCAGTATTACCATATCCCATAGATTATCATTGTTCCACCAAGTTTCTCTGCTGCCTATTATATCAGTATCCTCATTTAATACCAGGCATTCAAGTTCACCCATCTTAGTATTTAGACTTCTTGCATTTGTATACAAGCACTCAGAAAATTTGTCAATATTTAGTTGTCTGCCTTCCTGTGATGTAATTGAATGGATTACATTTAACTGTTTCTCTTCAGTTCCCACCTGTACTTTATCAACTTCTATCCTCTCCTCTTTACTATGATATCAGAGCAGTGGTTCTCAACCAGGGGTATGTGTACCCCTGGGGGTACTCAGAGGTCTTCCAGGGGGTACATCAACTTGCCTAAATATTTGCCTAGTTTTATAGCAGGCTACATAAAAAGCCCTAGCAAAGTCAGGACAAACTAACATTCCAGACAAACAATGACTTGTATATACTGCTCTATGTACTATACACGGAAATGTAAGTATAATAGTTATATTCCAATTGATTTATTTTATAATTATATGGTAAAAATGAGATCAGCAATTTTTCAGTAACAGTGTGCTGTGCCACTCTTGCATTTTTATGTCTGGTTTTTTAAAATCAGGTTCAACTTGGGGATACACAAGACAAATCCGGCTCCTGAAGGGGGTATAGTAGTCTGGAAAGGTTGAGAGCCATTGATATAGAGCATCTCCTTTAATAAATCCTCCCCTAAGGGATGTCTCTGTCCGAACCATGGGCTCCTCTGCACCTGCCGGCTTTCCCCAGCCCTTAGTTTAAAAACTCCTCTACCACCTTTTTAATTTTACATGCCAGCAATCTGGGCCTGTTTTTGGTTTAGATGAAGCCCATCCTTCCTGTACAGGCTCCTCCTTTCCCAAAAGGTTCCCCAGTTCCTAATAAACCTAAATGTCTTCTCCAAACACCATCATCTCATCCACATATTGAGATCCTGCGGCTGTGCCTGTCTAACTAGCTCTGTGCATGGAACTTGATACATTTCAGAGAACGCTATCAAGGAGCTCCTGGACTTTAATCTTTTACCTAGCAGCCTAAATTTGACCTCCAGGACCTACCACAACCTCCAGCTGCTCCCCAGCTCTGCAGAATAGTCTGTCCAGATGTCTTAAGAGGTCTGCAAGCTTCACACCAGGCAGGCAATTCACCAGGCAGTTCTCCCAGTCCCCACAAACCCAACTCTCTGTGTTTCCTCAAAGCCAGGGGATATCCTGGATCATTTCCCTCCGCTGCAGCTTGATACCCTCCTTCTCTGAGACTTTCATCCTCCTCAGCAGCACAGAGACAGTCAGACGGGAGTGGGACCGCTCTACTGTGTCTTGTCT
The DNA here is from genome assembly GCF_028017835.1 of Emys orbicularis. Taxonomy (NCBI): domain Eukaryota; kingdom Metazoa; phylum Chordata; order Testudines; family Emydidae; genus Emys; species Emys orbicularis. The sequence goes on from NC_088686.1 coordinate 140,991,243, forward strand.
ATATACCTCTCTGTCCAGGAGTGGCAGAAGGTCCCTAAAAGTGGGGGGCCACCGACACCCAAACCATGGCCCCACTTCCCCTGCTGCCCCTTCCCCCCGAGGCCCCGTCCTCATGCCATCCTTTCTCCTCAAGCCCCGACCCTCATACCATCCCTCCTCCCCAAGGCCCCGCCCCCAGGCCACCCCTTCTCCCCAAAGCCTCACCCCTCTCTTGCTCTTCTCCACCCCTTCTGCCCCATCACTCATCCTTACAGCCAGTAAAAAGGGGGCAGGCTATAAAAGTGAAGGGGCCATGGCCCCCTGGCCTCCCCTGTTCCACCACGCCCCTGTCTCGGTCTTCCTTAGCTCCTCCAGTTTGGCCACTCTGGTCATAGGAGCCTGTACCTTGTCTCTGAGGGGCCCACCTACGCCACCTCCCACAGGGCAGGTAATCATACATACTGCACTCAGTGCAATAAACAGGATAGCACCCCCTGCTGGATGTCTGCACACATTATTTTACTCTTGCTGGGATTGTGTGTGTGTGGTGGGGGGGGACATTATTTCTCTAATGCAGAGGATGGGAGGGTGCTTGAGAGATGAACGGACTGTGGATGCTCTCAAGCTGCCTGGGAGCTGGCGCTCTCAGTTGGTGCTGGCTTTTCCTGTGCATTCAGGTTGGAGCCATTCCCACCCCCTGAGCTGGAAGCACCAGCAGCAGGCCTGCTCTTCTCATTTCCACCCCATGGGTCAGATTCCTCCAGCCTTTCCCCAGATGCCCAAATACAGGTGGCTTAATCCTGCCAAAGGACAAGAAAGGCAGGATCAATGAGGCATGAACCCAGAAAGCTGTGGAGACAGGCTGGGGTAGGGCGTCCTCTCTAGGACCAAACCCTGCAGAAGGGAAAACAGGAGCTTGATCCAGGTGTGGTGCCCCGAGTCTGATCTGGGGAGGCACAATCAAAGGGGTGGAACCCAGGATACAGACCCTGCAGAACGGGGAGAGATTCCCCCTTTGGGCTGAATCAGGGAAGCGTGGACTGGCGGCTCTCAAGGAATTTTTTTGATGGCAATTTCAGGGGACTACAGCACAGCCTGAGTCAGGGAGTCTCCATGCTGGAAATGGGGACTCTGTGTGTGAATTCCCACCCCAGCATCAGGCTCCTTGGTGCCAGGACAACGTACGCTGGGAGCTGCCAGGGAGCTAGTGACAGAGGGTCACCCACCCCGCTGCCTCCACACATGAGAGAAAACTCTGGCTCATGTTCAGCGCCGAGGTGCCTCCTCCCCATCTAGACTGGATCCAGGCTCACCCCCTGCTCTGCATCCGGAACTGGGGACCTAACCCTGGACCTAGACTACAGAGCTGCTCGCTCCTGGGCCAGTTCAATGCCTGGACTCAGACACCTCCTCTGAAGAATGGCTTCATGCTGGCTGCTGGTCCCCTAGGCTGGACAGTGCTTGAATCACAGCTCATCCATTTCCCACTCAGTACATGGCTTGAAGGGACCCACTCCTACCACTAGACCCCAGGGCGCACGCTGCTCTCAAAATGACCTCACATCTTGGGCCTCGGTGCTGGCTTGGATGTGAGTCACCCTGGTGGCACAGCCCGTACGGGGACACAGACACACACACATGCATTCACACCATGCCAGGACACATACATACAAGATACGCACATCTAGAAATGCTCAAACGCACGTGCCTACAGAGTCGGGAACACGCACACTAATCATTGCAAGTGACCAGCAGAAAGCCATTAAGTATCCAGAGGGCTTGACTGGTGAAGGAAGATTGAAAGAACCGCAGGTGTCTAGCGAGGCCAAACAGCCGCTCAGTGTGGGCCCTTACCAGCCCTGGATGGATGCCATCATCAAGGAGGGAGAAGGTTTAGGGGGCACATAATTAAAAGCAACGGGGATGGACCTGAGCAAAGGAAGCAGCAGCGCGGATCTCAGGAAACGTTTGCTAATAGCTACAGCTATCAGGCTGCAGAATAGTCTCCCCCATGGGAAACAGGCCCCATCGCTTCAGCCCTTTGAAATTAAAGTGGACAGAACTCTAGAAAGTAGACTCCAGGGAGCAATTGTGCACTGGCAGGGGATAGACTAGACAGGACCTGCAGGTATTAGTCCATCCCTCACTTCAGCGATGCACAGAGAGGCATGCAAGCCTGTGGATGTACGTGCGGACACAGGGAAACATACATGGGGCACATACACAGTAGGGGAAGATGTACACATACAGAAACATATGGGGCCAGATTTACCACATATGCACCCCCCGCAGCCCTGCTTTGTGCTCTCCTCGCCCCAGGACTCCCAGTCCCCCACCCCCTTGCACTCATGTGTATGCAGCAGACAAAGAGGCAGATGTGCAGAGAACAGGGGCTCTGTGTGTCCCTGTCTCTCTCTCACTTCCCCCCCTCTCCCATAAACCATCTCCTTTGGCATTTCACACAACTCTCCTCTCCCTGCCTCTCAAGGTCACCTTCCTCGCCTGGGCTGCATTTTCACATATTGATTGCTTGGCTCAAACAGCCGATGTCTCAGTGAGCTTCCAGTCTCTTGCCAGCTCAGCATCCTGTCGCGCTCTAGAAGAAGGATCTCCATATGGGCCCCTTAGCATCCACCTAACTCCCCCCTCTCCACCTAACTCCCCCCCCAACACATCATTAAACCCCAGAGCCTCCAAAGCAGCAAGAAGCAGGTCCAGAAGCCAGGGAGGAAAGTGGAGTTTGTCCTTGGCTCATGCTGCCCTCCAGCCAGGGGCCTTGCAACACTTTATGTAGTGGAGGAAAGGGGGATTAGCATCCCATTACAGGGAAACTGAGGCACAGACAGGCAGTGACTTACCCAAGGTCACACAGGGGGTCAGTGGCAGCATCAGGAGTCCCTGCCCCAGGCACCAATCACGACATGCCGTCATCAGGCACAAATGGCTCCTCCTCTTGGAGTTGCTCCTGGGGAAAGGCATATTAGGGCTGGTCCTAGTGCAGGGGCTCTCCACCAGTTCCACACCAAGCCCCTCCCTCCTACCCAGTAGAGACCCAGCCATACAGCAAGAGCTGGGGGGGGGTCCACAACCCCCTGACACCTGCTCATAACTCCCTGTCACCAGGCCAGGCTTCTCCCCCACTCCAAAGCGTGCACGGCCACACCCAGTCTCACTCAAGCAGCTTTATTTCTTTAACAGAGACTAGCAAACAAACAGACAACAGCCTTAACTCAGTGCTTGGCTTCAGGACCACCCCTCCCAGGGGGTGTCTGGCATTCCAGCTCCGCTCCCTTCCTGCAGCTGCAGCCACAGACCCCTTGCTGCAGGGACCCGCCACCAGCACTCGCTCCACTCCAGCATGGCTTCCCCTAGCCACAGCTCAGCACTTCCACACACAGCTGCTCACTAGCAGCCTTTTATAAGCCCAGGTGTAGCCCTGCCCGCTTTTATTGGCTGGATTGGGTTCACCTGCTCTGGCCCAGGGGGCTGGGCTTAGTCTCTGTCTAGGGCCCAGCTACCCTGTGACACTCCCTCAGGCTGAGAGCCACAGCTATAATGTGATGCAGGTCCTGCTGGTCATTGCCCTTATGAGACCAGGGTGAGCGTAACACCTTCCAGACCAGGACACCTGCTCAGAGACCGCCAGAAACAGCGGTGGGGGGAGCTGTGTGTGTGTTCACTCTGGCCTGTGATCCTCAGCCCTGCCCCTGTCTTTTGGCTCCCTCCCCTCTTGGGTCAGCATTGTCCAGTGTGACCCAGCCGTGGCCTGGAGACACCAGGCCCGGTGCTGTTCTCACTCCCGCTGGCAAAGGGCTGGAATAACTCCCTTGAGATCAGGGGGATTCGATCTGGTTCTGTGGTGGGCAGGGGACTCAGAATCAGGCCCACTTCCCTCTCCTGAGCAGCGAAGGGGATTCAGTGTCTGTGCCTGTGCAGACTGGGGGCTTGATTTTGCCATCACAGGACAAGCATCACTCCCAATATTCAATGCCCAGGAAGGGAGGACTGGCCATTTGGGATTCAACAGCTGTGCAAACGGAGGGCCCGATTCTGCTCTCAGTTACACACAGGTGGGAATCTGGCGTGACTTCAGTGTTCTCTTGGATACACCCCTCCAAATCTGCCCCTCCTTCTCTAATCAGCTCCGACTAGTGTATCTCTCCGGGCCAGCTCTTCCCCTGCTGTCACTCATGTAGCTCCATTGAAGATGGCAGGAGCTGGAAAGGGTGGGCAGAGAGGAAGGAGAGGCTGCAGGATTGCCAAGCTGCATTCCCTTTGTTCTATCCTGGAGTGTGGCCCACAGACAGGGCCGGCTCTGGCTTTTTGGCCGCCCCAAGCGAAAAAAAAAAAAACGGGGCGGCCAGAACGGCAAAGCAAAAAAAAAAAAAAACCTGCACAGGGGGACCGGCAGTGGGGGGGAGCGGGGGGGAGAGAGAGAGAAGGGGGCTGCCAGGGCTACAGCAGGGGTGCTGCTACGCGGCCCCTCCCGCTGCGCTGCCGCCTGCCGCGAGGGCTCCGCTCCGGTCGGCTGGGACGGAAGGAAGAGGACTGCCCTGCAGGGCGCTCTGGTTCTCTGCCCCGCCGCCCCCTACAGGGCGGCCAGAGCGGAACAAACAAACAAACAAACAAACCAAAACAAAAGCGGCCGTGCAGAATGGGCAGAATGCCGCCTCGAACTATATGCCGCCCCAAGCACCAGCTTGCTCAGCTGGTGCCTGGAGCTGGCCCTGCCCACAGAATGCCCTGGCCCAGAGCAGAGCGGAGGCTGTTTGGATTGACAAGCATCCTGGGATAGGTACTGGAGAAGCTGGGGGGCAGGCTCTGAGCCCAGCTGCCAGCCTGCAAAGCCAAGATCAAGATGCAGAAAAAAAAAGGAGTACTACAGAAATGGTCCTTGATCAGTAGATACCGCTGCCCGCATCCCCATCCCTCGAGACCCAGCGTGTGGCTGCAGCCCCCCTCCCCACCCTATCCTGAGCACAGATGTAATCAGCTGGAAATATTGGTCAAATGAAAATCAATGGCTGGATGGAAAAATCAGGGCTGAGTTACTGCGGCTGATGGGCTGGATGGCCCTAGCCAAAGCCCCCCGGCTTAGAAATTGCCTCTAAATGCTGCCACGGAGGATGGGCCACGTCCCTGCCCCGGGGTGCTGAGCAGGCTGCTGCTAACAGCTTTATTTATAGTGCTTAACTGGTTCCTGGCTCGCGGCACCAGTTTGGTTTAGCGTGTGATTGTCTATAGCGGTTGCTAGTGCTGCCAACAGCCAGAGTACGCTCCCCATACGAAGTCAAATCCCATCCCCTTTGAAGTCACTGGCTAACTTGCATTGGTTTCCGCCAGGGCAGTGTTTTGCCCTCTTTATACATCTTTCCACTCACAATCCATGGCTTTTTCCATAGGCCCCTCGGGTGTGAGAAAGGCATTGCCCAGGGAGGCAGAATACTAGACCGGGAGCCAGGACTTGTGGGTTCTATTCCCTTCTCTGACCCTGTTCTAGGGAACAAAAATTTGATAATGGGATCTTCAGTCTAGTGGACAAAGGTCTAACAGGATCCAATAGCTGGAATTAGAGCTAGACAAATTCAGACTGGAAAGAAGGTGCAAATTTGTAACACTGAGGGTGATAATCATTGGAACAATTACCAGGGGTTGTGGCGGATTCTCCACAAAGGGCATTTTTTAAATCAAGACAGGATGATTTTCTGAAAGATCTGCTCTAATTCAAACAGGAATTATTGTGGGGAAGGTCCTGGGCCTGGGTTATGCCGGAGGTCAGACTAGACGATCACAATGGGCCTTTTCGACCTTGGAATCTATGAGTGTTGGGCAGGGACCATCTTTGTGTCCTGTGTTTGTACCACCCTGAGATCCTGGTCTGGGACTGGGGCTCCTAGGAAATGCAAATAATTAATAACAATTAATAATAACCTAGTCGCTTCCCTTCTTGGTGCCTTGCTCCCTGATCTGTAAAAGCGCGATCAAAATACTGAGCTTCGTCCTGGGGTTCAGAACGTAATCTTTGCAAGGAACATGGAAGATGAAAAATGCTTATTAATGATTATTATGCCTAGTATAGATCTGGACAATATATTTCATTTGAAAGTGGGTGGGTGTGTTTTTTTTTAATTAAATGGCCTTTTTTATTTCAAAGAACATTTTCATGAAATTTTTTTGTTTCATGCCAATTTTCTGAGTTTTCAATGAAAAAGCCACAAATTGAAACATTTCTGGGCTTTTCCTCCCTTTCTCTTCCAAGGGAGAAACAAAGAAAAAAGGGAGAGAAAAGGAAAAAACAAAAGAATTTCATTTTTGACCAAATAAATTGTGGCTTTTTACAAAATCTTGAATTTGTTTCTTTTTGTGAAGAACATTTACAATTTTTTGACCAATGCTCCAGCAGCCTCCTGTCCAAACTCCACTTCAGAGGATTACATGCCGCCTACCAAAAATCCACCAGGTACATTCAGCTGGATACACTATTCTCCTTTGCTTCTTGTCCTGAACGGGTGTCATAGTGTTACTGTTCACTGCTAAACAGCAGCTACCTTTCCATCCCGGAAGTGAAATGACTCCTTGATTCAATACAACAAATAGCTTCAGGCTGGATGATGCTATAGAAAGGGAAGGTGGTATTAGCAGCATTGCATTAGGTCTATTAGAAACCTAAAGCACAACACTCATGGCATAGAAAATGCTACATGGCACTGACAGGGAGCGCGGATCCGGCCCAGACGTTAGCAGGGAAGGGGCTAACGTTGTTCCTCTGGGTAGTGGAAGAGCCACAGAGGCTTATGCCGAGGACAAGATTTATAGGGCCGCAGTGCTGGGAAGCCCAGAAGAATATAAAAGGGATGGGATGGGATGGGGCTGGCAGTGAGAGTTGGGGGCTCTGTGCAGAGGGAGCTGAGCAAGAAGGTAGCCAAGGGCTTTTCTTTCCTCTTGAAAAGCTGGCTGAAGTGAGCCATGCTTTGGAGCAGGCTGGCTATGGGATCTTTGGGGCCTACATGAATGAAAGATGTGCCAGAGCCAAGCTTGGTTCATTCAGCTGGCTGGGCCCACACCTCCGCTACAAACACAAGATAGCCAATGAGCTCTGCGTGTATGTATACCGCTGCCCTCTACTGATCAGACTCAGAACTGTTCAACTGTGTCCCCTAGGCCCCGCACAGCTAATAGAGATTCTCTCTTAGTTCAAGGGGCAACAACCTATAGTTTGTGGCGCAAGAGGGTTTGAGTTCTGCCTCCAGCATTGTCATGGCGTTCCAAGCAGCCAACATGCTGACAAGCAAGGATTCCCAGACTGCCAGGGCTTTGGACAAGGCGGCTATGGTGGAAGCTGGCTCGCCTGTGGACGGGTGCTTCACCCCTGTCCCTCCTTTATGACGTATTGTGAGCTGCCTCTTCCCTGTCTCTCCTCTGAGGACTGATGGATTATTTGCAGCTAGTATACATTCAAGGCCAGCCTCTGGGGTGCATGTCAGCAAACACTCCTAACAGCTGCCACTGCTGCATCGATTCCTGGGCTCTCCAGGTTTCTCGCTGGTGGCGTCTTGTGCAGCAACGCAGAAATACACAACGTGATACGGTCAGTGTGCGCTGCGCGACTGGCACTTCCTCCTCTCCCCGCTCCTCCTCCTTCCCCCCCCCGTCCAAGGCTCAGCTGTGCAAGAGCACAAGAGAGTCAGGCGTTCCCTACCTTTCATTGGAGGGCCTGCAGAGGCAGTTCATATCGCTACCCCTCCCCCATTCTGCAGATGGGGAAACCGAGGCAGTGATTTGCCCAAGCCCCACTCATAACTGGTGGCTGAGCTGGGAATGAACGCAAGTCTGTCTCAAAATTGTAAAATCTAGTCTGGCACTGGGGCTTCTCAGCACTACAAATTATAAATAATAATCCCCAGCATCCCCCACCTTTCCACGTTCCAACCATTAGACCACGCTGCTTCCCCCTGCAAGGACCATGACTTGCCAGCACCGACTCTCTAAACGTTTTTTTTTTTTAATCCTAACTCATTAAAAGATTCATTAAGTCTAAAAAGAAGCTGCCATCCATAGACTTCGGAGTCAGGGTCCCCAAGAGGCGCTTAGATCATAACAGCTGGCGTGTCAGTAGGGGGACAATATGGGGCAGGAGGGATAGTACCTAGCACCTTCCACCATGAATGCTGTTTGGCGATCCTGATGGATTTTATTCTTTTAAAATACCCCCCCCCACACACACACACACACCTGGCTCTCCCATTTCTGTAGGACGTGAAAAATCCAGGGGGAGGGGGGTGAGGAAAGCTTTGAGAGAAAGTGTGTCAATTAATTTATGATTAGGGAAATATGTTTGAGTTTGAAGATTACAGGAAAGGGCTCGGTGTTCTGCAGCTGATAAATCTGTTTTATAGGGATTTTGTGAAAAGGCTTCTCCTGGGGGAGAACTGTAGGAAAGCAGAACATAATTACCCAAAATTCCAATTTGAGTAATTACCTTCTGCCTACCTAACATTCCCTGGATGCTGTCAGTTGGCTGCAGTGCTCTTCGCTTCCTTCTCTTTTAAAGAAAAAAGCCTGTTGTACAGCATTGTTGTGCTTCGTTTAACCAGCTGCCGCGATCCACCCCAGAGATGGCTGCATTTCAGTAGTGGGCTACGCAGAGCTTGTCAAAAGAGCTTCAGGGTCTAGAGTGACCAGACAGTAAATGTGAAAAATCGGGACAGGGGGTGGGGGGATAATAGGAGCCTATATAAGAAAAAGACCCCAAAATCAGGACTGTCCCTATAAAATTGGGACATCTGGTGACCCTATCAGGGTCCATTGTTACAACAACACGCTGCCAATACAGTAAAAAATCATGCTGATTGCATCCCAAGGCATCGACAACACTGGGATCTTGCTGCTCCTCAGCTAAGTTTCCTTAGCAGTGGATTGTCACAACCGTGGAGAAAGCATCAGGACTCCTAGGCAGGTGTCCGTGTTCACACAAGGAGAGAGAGACCCGGATCTAAGCTCTGGATCCAAACATTCCCAGCACTTGGGAACATTTAGTGTGGCATCAAGATCTGGATGCAAGTTTTGTGGTTCAGTCACCTCATAGTTCCCGAGAACTAGGTCCATGCAGACTGGCAGGGAGGCAGGCATAATATTCCATAGCTGAGGTCATCCGTCTGGAAGAAGAGTGGTCCTCGCAAGGAATGCTGGTGCTATCTAGAGGTAGCGTGGTCCAGTGGGTAGGGCACTTGCCTGGGAGGCAGGAGATCCAGTTCTGTTCTCAGCCCTGCTCCAGAGCTGCTGGGTGACCTTCTCCAGTGCTTTGTCTGGCTTGTCTAGACAGACTGTAAGCTCTTTGTCTGGAGAGCACACAACACAATGTGGCCCTGATCTTGGTGTTACTGAAATACAAAAGGAGCAGTTTGGATATTGGTAGGGTGACCAGACAGCAACTATGAAAAAATGGGACAGGGGGTGGGGGGTAATAGACGCCTGTATAAGAAAAAGTCCCAAAAAACGGGACTGACCCTTTAAAAACGGGACATCTGGTCACCCTAGATATTGGGGACTGTGCCTTTAAGGGCTGAGCTGGGTGGGCAGGACTCTTGCCAACACCTTAAGCACCCAGCCCTCACAGATGCCCACAAAATGAGCAGAGGGGGTTGTAATGGACGAGGCAGGACTCGGAGGCAGGAAGCAGAGTGGAGTGAAGTTCTCCTACCTCATTTCATTCCCTCCCTCCTTTCACTGCTCCGTGGCCCAGTTTGCAGAGAGGAGGGTCAGGAATCCATCGCTCTCCGGGTCCCCCTCCCTAGCTGCTGAGATAATCGAGGGTTTTACTGCAATAGACCGTGGCCAGCTTTTCTAAACATCATCTCCTAATGCTTCCCCAAAGAGCTAGCAAGGCTGCCCTGCACATTAGTAATCAATGCACATAGCAAACGGCTTGCTCTCGCTTCCTCCACCTCTCCCTCCCCACCAGCCCTGCCTTTCCAGAGCAAGGACAGGGTTGCCTGGTATACAGAGAAGAGTTATTTGTGCTAATAAAGCAGCAGAGGGTTTTTCTCTCTGCTTGCAAAGCTCTGTGACCCTCACTGAATGGGAAGCAGTTTTATACTTGCTCTGCTGTGCCTGTCTGTCTATATGCCCTACCTGCCCCATAGGAAATGGGGCGGGCCCCTCACCCTGTGAGGGCACGAGCCCAGGCAGAGTGAATGGCCTGCAGTCCCCAGTGATGGGATCAGCGTTTTATGGCAGTGCCTCGCTGGGGTCACAGCCATGCCCAGAGGGCTGGCTTTATCATTCAGTTCAGAGGGTCCATCCCTCACCTGCCAGGCGATTCCCGCCTTCACCCTCCTCCCTGCCCTTCCAAGAGATGAATTGTCGTGAAAAGCTCATTCCAGAGACATGAGCATTGCACTCAGGGCAGCTGGAGAGGGTGATAAACATCTACGTGGTGCCGCCAGGCCGGGAGAGAAATGACCCCTGTGAGAGAAGGGACGGGCACCGCATCCCAAATGCATCACTGGGAAGGGCCAGAAGGCTGGAGACACAGCAATCACACTCCACTTGCAGCTGCCTCTGTTGTGGAGTGCAGCATCTGGTTCTGCAGGGATCCCTGTCCCACCTGTCAAATACAGCCCCCTCTGGGGTGGGGTACAGCAGCTGGTTCTGTAGGAATCCCAGGCCCATTACTGAAATGTTAGCCCAGGCTGTGATGGAATGCAGCAGTTGGTTCTGCAGGGATCCCTGGCCCACCAGCTAAATGCAGCCATTTCTGGGGTGGAATGCAGCAGCTGATTAACTGCACACAGCAATATGGGGCTAGGAAGAAAGAAAGAATACAGGCCCCCATTGGAACTGGCAGGGGAAATTTAGTGATGCAAAATGGAATGTGTCTAGGACAGTGGGATTAACATCTCGGGCCTGATTCTCCTCTCACTTATAACACTTTTACACCAATGCAATTTCATTGACCTCAGAGGAGTTTCTCCTGATTTACACTGGCATCAATGAGTGAAGAATTACATCCCCTGACTCCCTCGCTAAAAGTGCTATGCACTGCCTAGTGACCACGTATGCAGCCAAGCAATTCTAGTTAAATTTTTCCTCAAAGGATCTAAAGAGACTTACTCTCTCTTTAAGTGTCATTATCCCCTTTTTGCTGATGGGGAAACTGAGTCACAGAGTCGGGGGAGAGGTCTTCACAGAGTCAGCAGCAGAGTCAGCCACTGGTCCCTTAACTCCCGTTCCAGGGCCCTGGGAGTGCTGCGAAATGTCCCAAGATATAATTAACACCCTGCAGTGAGAATCCTAGAGGGCACCTGCAATTAGCGCAGTTATAAAATCTTTGCTCCCTGCTTCTTCGGCCATTAGCCATTACTGGGGTTACCACCAGCATACTGGACCACTTGCACTGTCAGCGCACTGATGTATAAGGCAACAGACACAGGCTGGCAGCTTGCTCACTCTGTCATTCACCGTCAGGGAACAGAAGCCAAACTGCCCTGTGATCAACCCACGGCAAGGGAAATCTCACACTGCGGTGCTGGCGATGGAGAGAGGGGATGAGCCCACGTGGGAGGGAGGGAGGGAATGTGATGGATTACAAGGCACGGGGCAAATATGGCAGGAGGGTGAATGGTGGCGAACTGGGAAAAACCTCAGGGGGCCTGTGAAATCACACTGAAGGGAATAGGACTGCAGGGGGGTCAGGACTCAGAACAGGAGTTGGCCCCTGCTCGCTTCTTAACCCTTTTGCACCACGGTTTAGATTGCAAGTCAGCCTTGCTCCACCACCACCAGCTGAGGATCTGGCCTGCTGTCTGGCTCACGCACATACCTGCGCACTTGCACCCTGCGGGGACCTCGGAGAGAGAGAACAGCTGGCAACAGACCCCCTTTGTGCTACATCCCTGTCCTCCTCCACTCTCCCAGCCCCCCACTACACCACGCTCTCCAGCTTGCTGAGCATATGGTACCGGACACGGCTGTTCTATGCCAGCACAGGCCAAAGGACATCCCCATGGGTCTAATGCAGCTCACAGAGGTGGGAGAGGGGGATTCTTTTAGCTGGGCAGATCACAGAGCCAGGGAGGCTGGAGAGGAGGGGGTGACGTGAATCAGACACAAAGGGAACCCGCTGTGAAGCAGAGGTTTGGCAGTGGAGGCAAGGGGAGAAGTGATTGGTGAGAGTCTGGATGGGGAGGGGAGAGAAGGAAAGGGAAGAGCCCAAGGTAACCCCGAGGTGATGAGGTTGAGTGGCAGGGGGAGACTGGAGTTCTCTATAGGGCTGGGAGAAGGCTGGGGCAGGGGTGAGCAATTTGAAAATCAGCCTCTGCCATGTTTAGTGGAGGGGTGTGGTGGAACATCCACCAGGCTGGGGCAAGGCTCAAGGGTAGAAAGGCAGCACAAAGACCAGGGGAGCAGATGAAGCAACCCGCGGCCCTGGGGTGAGTGTAGAGGGAGAAGCAGACAGGATGGGCAGACCCCTGGAGAGCAACAGCAGGTGGAGGGGGAGGCAGGGGAGCGATCCACCAGAGGCACCACTAAATGAGCAGATAGCTGGGCCGGGTCCCGTGGCAGATAGTAAAACAGCCCCAAAAGCCGAGGCCTGGGACCACCAGCCAGTGACGCGGCTCCGTTGATAAAACATTCATGAGAACCTGTGCAAAAAAAATCAATTATTGTGCTTATGAATTAATGATTGCTCAGAGAATCAATCCCAGCCAAGCCCTGCGCGTGCTGTACTTATAATGAACATTAGCAGTGGGAGCGCGGGCCAGCGATTTATTTTTGCAACCAAGATACATCTCTATCTATTTTTTTTTTCCTTTCACAAGCTCCATCCGAGCAGCTTGAGAGAAATCAGATGGTTTCTATGAACTAGACAAAATTGGGCATGTGGTAGTGGCGGGGCGGCTTTTCTTTGAACATGGTGTTCATTAGGCCCCTGCTGGAAGGGTTTTCATTCAGCAGCCCAGGCTATAAATATGTATGGGGGTAATTGTAATCGAACTCCGCAGCATTTGGCACGGGCATGTGTCATTCTCTCGGCATTATCTCCGCACTTACAACACTTCCCCACAATCGCATAATAGCCTCTCGGTGACTCACCGGTAACTGGGGGGGAGAGAGAAAGAAAAGACAAGCCAACTAGAGTGGGAAACGACTGTCTCGGAGGCAGAGATGTGGGCCAATATTAATCTCTCAGGCTACTTACCAGGTGCTTTTTGCTTTTGAACTGCTCCCAGCCAGACTTTACTGTAGTGTACTACCGCTCTCAGCAACAGCTTCACTGAAGCTGGCGGAGTTGGGGACTCCCTGACACCACAGTGAGCCTTTCCATTGACTTCACTGCGGTTTGGATCTGGCCCTCTCTGCCCCTACAATGAAAACGAGAATTGGGATCTCCGGGGTAATTGAGCCTGACTGGCAAAGGCCCATGTGCAGTGAAGGGGGATTGCATTATAGAGCCTTTCACTCCTACATTGCTGCTTCAAATCCAGCCCAGGTTGGAAGTGACTACGTATTGCTACCCTCTTGGGCCTCGCCGCCTATGAAAATGAGTTGTAGGGCCTCAGGAGCATGCTGCAGAAGCCACCCCTGCAGCTGGCTCTAACCTGACTGCAGAGAGGCCAAGGGCTGGTTGGGCCATAGGGACTGAACTCCCCTCTCATCCCCAGAGCTCAATACAGCCAGGTTGCAGGGCAGTGTGTGAAGGATGCCTATGCGTCCTCTGTCCTGCGGATACAGGACTTTCACTAGCACCAGTGGCTACTGCTATTTAGTAACCCTGGCCCTGACACTAGTCCCTGCTGCCGCTGGGGGGGCAGCAGCAGAGAACGCTGTCCTGGGGGGGAGACAGCCAAGGAGAGGGCAGCTCGAGCTGGGGAGGGGACTTGGAAATGGCCCGAAGGGGGCAGCGGGAAGGCAGTTAGAGAAGGAGGCGGCGGACGGAGGCAGCGCTGGTTGAAAAGGGGATTTGCTGAGGAAGCTGGACCATGAACCGCCGGGCGCAAGGAGCTCACCACGAGGGGCACAGAGCACTGCCCAGTGAGGTTGCCGGTTGGGGCACTGACAGCGGGAGATGGTTTGGGCCCCTGGGCCATGGGGGTGTCTCTCTGGGGGAGGAGCTGTCGTTCGCGAGGAGCCATGGGTATTGCAGTGTGGAAGCAAAGGAGCATTGCAAGCCGGAGAGAGGGGAAGGCGGGACAGCTGGGGTGAAGCTGAGCACTGATCAGCAGCAGAACTGGAAACAGAACCCTTAACATAAGAATGGCCGTACTGGGTCAGATCAAAAGTCCATCTAGCCCAGTATCCTGTCTTCCGACAGTGGCCAATGCCAAGTGCTTCAGAGGGAATGAACAGAACAGGCAATCACCGAGTGATCCATCCCTTGTCGTCCACTCCCAGCTTATGGCAATCAGTGGCTAGGGACACCATCCCTGCCCATCCTGACTAATAGAACATTGATGTACCTATCTAAGGTGACCAGATGTCTTGATTTTATAAGGACAGTCCTGATATTTGGGGCTTTTTCTTATGCAGGCACCTATTACCCTCCAACCCCTGTCCCGATTTTTCACACTTGCTATCTGATCACCCTAACCTATCCTCCATGAACTTATCTAGTTCTTTTTTGAACCCTGTTATAGTCTTGGCCTTCACAACATCCCCGGCAAAGAGTTCCACAAGTTGATGGTGCACTGTATGAAGAAATACTTCCTTTTGTGTTTGTTTTAAACCTGCTGCCAATTCATTTCATTTGGTGACCCCTAGTTCTGGTGTTATGAGAAGGCGTAAATAACACTTCCTGATTTACTTTCTCTACACCTGTCATGATTTTATAGACCTCTATCATCTCCCCCCTTAGTCATCTCTTTTCCAAGCTGAAAAGTCCCAAGTCTTCTGACTTACAGCTCAGAGCTATCTTGATTTGAAACCAGGAGGCACGGGAGCTCTCCGATAAAACCGAACAACGTGAAACCATCCAATCAAACTTTCTGGAGGCTCAGAAAACTAAGTCTGGGGCTTGGCTCCTCCCAGCGAGGTAAGCCCCTCGCTCCTTGTCAGCAGGCTGCACTGCAAATGGGTTCCCTTTGTATTTGGGTTTTTGTCTGCCTGCATTTTACTTTTGTTCTTTTTATTGTTCCTTTGTCTTCCTGTCCTTGGAACAATGGTGACCCCCATGGAACCAATAATAACATGTTTCAGATCCCTTATTAAAAACACTGCAATGGCAGAATCAATAAGCATTGGCGGCTGAGGCTGTAATAAGTATAATAATTGCCATTAGGTTAACAAGTGGGGGAAGAGAGCGCGGGGCTGCTAATATCGTAATTATATGAATCTGCTTCGATCAACTGAAGCTTCAGCATCACAGCGTCAGCCCCCTCCTCTCTCAGCAGGAATGGAAGACGCATGGTCTCCGAGTTGAAAGAAACCAGTTTCTCTCCTACACAATTTCCTACGCTTTCTCATGCATATGAGTGTGCGCACACAGCTGATGCACCCCCTCAAGCACACTATTGAACATTACACACCTACACCTACCCCCCTGCACAAACGCCGCACACTGGCAAACTCCCCCACAGACAGCAGCTCCGCAGACTCAGAGGTCCTTTTTATCTCTCTTCTTTCCACCATTTCATTCTGGTCTCTGCCACCTTCACTCATGTCTAGTAGTAACCTGCTCTCGGGGTAGCTGCACTGGGATCACTGTTTACCCACTCCAGGCTCCCCACTGGCATGCAGCGGAGTTCTGTCTGCATTAGGGCTGGGTTTGGTCTAAAACCTTTGCCACCTGCAGGAGCCTGTGGTAGAGCTGGGAGTTGAAGCTGGGCCTCCAGAGCCCCTTCCTCTTTCCAGCACCTGTTCCATTCTCAAAAACTTGTGTTTGCCAGACTCAAGAGCCCCTTTTCATACCCATAGCAATGCATTCTGGGGGCCCGTTTGCACACACAAATGCAAACACATTGGGGGCCTGGGCCCTCTTGTTAATAATGGCACTTAGCAACTGCACTACATACTACTCTACATGTTCACTGCCCTGGCTGTTCACAGGTCAATTCTCACAACCCTCCAGTGAGCCAGGGGCAGTAAGAATCATTATTCCCCCTCTGTAGATGGGGAAACTGAGGCAGGCTGGCCTGCTGGCTAAAGCACAGGACTGAAACTCAGGAGAGCAGACTTCAATTCCCAGCTCTGCTCTGGGATCCATGCGAGACTGTGGGCCTCTGTTCCCCATCTGTGAAATGGGGAGAATACGTCTCCTCTGGCTCACCCTTTGTCTTGTTTATTTAACTTGGAAGCTCTTCGGGGCAGTGACTGTCTCTAGGTGGGTGCAGTGCGGCCCTTGATCGCGCTACTATAATGCAAATGATCTGTGACCACAATAACAAGAGGTGAAGTGCATTAGAGCTCACAAGCGCCTGCCTTCTGCTGGACTTGGTGTCTCTAGACTACACGGCCATTGGCTGGCTTGTTGTACCCTGCTTTGGAAATTTGACCTGAACATATTTATCAGGATCCAGAAATGTGTTGCTCAATATCGCAGTACCCTTGACTCGGGGTTGGGAGGGGAGAGGAGGGTACGGCGTACCGGAGTCAATAGAACCCTTCTCTACGGTTAACACGCAAGGGAAGTTTAAAGACAGAGATGAGTGGGGGGAGTAAGAGTGGAATTCCTGACGTGACATGCCCTGACAATTAGTCTTTTGGATAGAGAGTGTTTTAAGGGGTGGGGGTGGGAGGGGAAAGCAAGAGGGGGAGGAAGAAATGCCAATTACAGTAAAGTAGCTGCCCAGAAAAAAAAAAATCAATATTTAATTCTGGCCAGATTGATTTGTGATTCAGACTTTCCAGCTATTCGTTTTGTTTTGATCAGATTTTATGGCCACAGATTGGAGAGTTCTGGCTGTGTGCAACAGAAGATAGCTATATTAAATGACACCAAATGCATTTAAGGTGAAAAAAATATAGGACTTTTCCTTAAATAAAAAGAAAATGTGGTGGGGGGGGGGGGGGGAGAGAATGGCCCCACCACAGAACTGAACAGCCTGTTAGCAGGAAACATGTTAGCACCTAGCTGATGGGATTTCCTATAGGCACATAATGCTCGATCCCCCACCATTGACACTTTTTTCCCCTTCAGTTGAAAATTTCACTTGGAAAGCTTCCTACTGGTCTAGTGCATTACGTAAAAGGCCGATGGTTCAGGATCACCCAGGTAAACTGTTCTGACTCCTTCCTCATGAAATAAAAGGGTTCTGTGATTAGGTTTTAACAGATTGATTGGAGTGTCACTTATAATTATTCTCCAAGTTCCATAACGCAAGAACAAGGGGACATTCAAGGTGGCAAATCCAACATTGATCAAAGAAAATATATTTTCATACAATGGATACTTAAACTGTGGAACTCATTGCCACAGGAGGTTGTTGAGGCCAAGAATTTAGCAAGCTTTATAGAGGGCTTGGATGTTTAGATGGATAACAAGAATATCCAGAGTTTATAATAGTAAAAATTAAAGGTTTAGAAGGGATATAAAACCTAATTCTTCAGCACTTAAGACAACTACTAGCACAGCTAGTTGGGAATTTTTCATTTAAAAGATTTTTCATCAGAAAATGCCGGTTTTTCGAAACTAAAAACTGTTCACAGAAAGCGTAAGTTTTGATGAATTTCCCATTTCAAACAAAAGTTGGGAAAAAAAGGTTAGATATTATCAAAACATCCCATTTTGACTTTTTTAAATGAAATTTTTCTTTGGGCTTTAAATGGACTTTGTTTTGAAATTTAAGTCAATTTACAGTAAAAAACATTGAAATTGAAACAAGTGGTTTTGAAATTAACAAAACATTTTGATCGACCTCATCTGAATCCCCCCCTCCGCTCAGATTTCCAGCTTGCAAAAGGTTTTGACTTTTCACCCTGACTTAGGTTGGGAAAAATCTTCAAAGTCTCTGAAATTCTCACAGGAAGGGGAAGCTGTTTCCCACCCAGCTCAAGCCAGTAACTCTGGGGCTTAGGCAGGATCTGCTCTGTGGTCAGTAGATAATCCTCCATCTGCCTCTGTAGAGTTCTTGTACTTCCCTCTGAGGCATTTGGCACTGACCATTGTCAGGGGCATTATATTGGACTAGACAGAGCAAGGTTAGGGTCTAGTAATTCCCCTCTTATGGGCCAGAGCTGCGTAATGTTGGCTGAACAGATTAATAGAAACTTGGATTATCACACGGATTCAGCCAAAGTTGGTATCTAGCCTCCAATGAAATGGTTAAGATGGACAGATAGAGGCCCTGTCCTTTGATTCATTTTTCTATCTAAAGTACTTATCCAGCCCCCATTACTGCAGTATCAGAGAGACGAGGCCTGTGATGGAGCAGGGAATCAAACCCACGTCCCAGGGTAGCACCCCAACCCCTGAGCTAGCCGCTCTCATTTATAGCTTCAGGCCTTGGAAAGCATTGACGCCCACGCAATTTTCTTTCGGGGCATTATTGCAGCCAGGAGTAATGGTCTACAGCCTGACTCCCTTCGGTTACAACAGACGTTGTAAGAACTAGTCAGTATACACAATAGGATAACATACAGCAACACTAGATTTATTCTTTTTATTTAACAGACTTTGCTGTAGATGTTGAACATGCACAAAAATTAATAAGTTCATCCTGAGTTTTAATGGTCCCAGTGATAAAATGTCTGCTCCCCAGCACTGGAGTCGAGCAAGCCGGATGATATAGCATGGTAGGATAGATGGGCGAGGGAAAACAATTCCAGGTTGTAATTCACGTAGGGTGCTTATTGATTTCATGGGCCACTGGGGCAGCAGGTGTAAATTATAGGCGTAGAGTGAATCATGCCAGTGTTCTCTTGTTGATAATAGAGCTAATGTATGTATGGGTAGATTTTTCAGACTGAGAACAGAACAGAGATGCTGGGGGTGCAGCAGGACCCCCTGGCTTGAAGTGGTTTCCATCATAGCCAGGGTTTACAGTTTGGTTCAATGGCTCTCAGCCCCCCTCCACTATACAAATTGTCCTAGCGCCCCTGGAACAGAATGAGAAATCAGTCAGTGACCTCTCTGTCTCCACTCTTTCCCCCAGTGCTGGATCTTGCCGCTGGCAGACAGCAGGTCTTGAAGGAGAGAACGTATCATTTCTGCAGGCTAGCCACCTCAGGTTGAGATCTTGTCAAAACTCAAAGCAAGGGCAGGCCAGTTCAACTCACTGAAGAGTATGTCTACACGGCAGTTAAACACCTGCAGCTGGCCCGTTTCAGCTGACTTGGGCTCGGGGGCTATACAATTTCAGTGTCAACATTTGAGCTCGGGCTGGAGTCTGGGCGAGTCCACAGACATGGGCCAGCCGTGGGTATTTTATTGCAGCATCAGCTGGGGAAGCCTTCAAAGAACACCTAGGTTCTTCAGGAAGTGGCAGTGATTCAATCAGAGGCATGATCTTCTCCAATTCAGCACAGGACCAAAGCCACAGTGGTGGGACCAAGGCACTGCTGGAGGTGTTGTCTTCTGGGTAAGACATAAAACTGAGGCCCTTGACTACCCGTGGTTCTTAAAGATCCTTTAACACTTTCTACATGAGGAGAGGGCTTGACTACTGGGTCTTGGTCAAGTTTTCGGTTTGGGTGAAGTCCTAGAGCAATTTCAACTGGATATTAAGGTGTTCTGCACTTCCTGCCCCAAACTGCTGCCAGGTTCTATGCCAGAGAAAACGACTTGCCAGTGGTAGGTGACCGAATGCCTGAGTCTCTTGTGTTTATATGCTCTAGGGTACAGGTGCTATCTCAATGTGAAAAACTATCATGTTGGGTTTATTTAATAAAAATAACTAGCTCTTTATACATATATACACACTGTATACATATATAGTGCTTTTCATTTGTAGATCTCCAAACTGTTTTCTGTTGCCTTTTCTTCCTCTGGGTGGAACAAAATGGAATTTGATTTTTCTCGCAATTAGTGAGCCATGAGTAACAGTTCTAAAATAGACCCTAAGGAGGTGGAAAGGCACAACCACAAAAAAACCCACACAAATGCTCTGTAACAGCATGGATGCTGCCATGGAGAAACATGGTTTGACATGCAGAATAACTCCACCATAGCACACAACTTTATTTAAAAAAACAACCCTCCCTGTAGTTTGTTGCCACTTGGAAGCCAGAAACTGAAGTCTATTTCCTTACCCACATTTTTTCTCCCATCTTGTATGCACAGCTACTGCAGTGTTCCAAAGTGCTAGGCCACTGGCATGGATTGCTTTTTTTAAATAAGAACATTTTACACATCTGAGCTGGGACTTATCCCTCTTCCAAACCCAGCCCTCCCACTCCTTTTCACACACAAGTAGTATTTGGATTTTGCAGCTGCAGGCAGAGGGGGGGGGGGGTGGTACATTCAGTTTTGAACCTGCCAGCACTGCCAGGTTCCCTTTAGTTATGCTCCTGGCTAGACTTAGAGATGGTGGCAGTGTAGGCAAGAGGCCAAAACCTGACCCACTTTTCTCTATTTTAATCCGCTTGCAAATCCCATGTAATTCTTTAATCAAATGCTTCAGTGCCCCTGTAATATTAAAAAAATATAGATGGGCCTTGAGCCATTTATTCTGGACCAAAACTACTACTTATTCCAGGTTTGTTCAGATGTGGCTTTTCATGAAAAAGAATAGTAATAAATAAAATCAAAGCCAGCAGCCTGGCATTTGTGAGAGCAACCCTGCAATAACAAACCACCAAGTAAGGGGATGAAAACATCAGAACAAGTAGGAAATGGGATCAAGATTCAGAGCGGCTTTCAGCTGTTAGCCTCTCCATCCCCCATGTTATA
Source organism: Emys orbicularis (assembly GCF_028017835.1). Lineage (NCBI taxonomy): Eukaryota > Metazoa > Chordata > Testudines > Emydidae > Emys > Emys orbicularis. The sequence continues at coordinate 141,012,046 of NC_088686.1, forward strand.
AGGTGCACAGTCAAGGCTGGTCTCAGAACTAGAAGGACCTTGGGTTAGACGAGAAATACCAGGCCACTCAAAAGACTGATCCAAAGCCCACTGGAGTCAATGGAAAGACGTCGATTGTCTTCACTGGACTTTGGATCTGGGGCCCTAAACTTTCGAGCAACGCAAAATGTTGGCAATAAAGACGGAAACCCACCTAGTTAGAGATCTTGATGCAAACTCAGGTATTAGCATGGCTTTGTCGTTACCTTTGTGTGCAGACCTGCGCCCTGTTTACCAGTGAACCGGGAACCCGTTTACGCTGTCAACATGAAACCAGGCAAAAGCCAATAGGTGCCAAGTGAGCTTTGTTTCAAATCTGGAGGGGTTCACAACCCCAAAAGCCAACAGAAAACTTAGAAGGTGCAAAGGGAAACTATTTAGAATCATAGACTAAGGTCAGAAGGGACCATTATGATTGTCTAGTCCAACCTCCTGCACAACGCAGGCCACAGAATCTCACCCACCCACTCCTGTATCAAACCCCTAACCTATGTCTGAGCTAGTGAAGTCCTCAAATAGTGGTTTAAAGACTTCAAGGTGCAGAGAATCCTCCAGCAAGTGACCCATGCCCCACACTCCAGAGGAAGGCAAAAAACCCACAGCCTCTGCCAATCTGCCCTGGAGGAAAATTCCTTCCCAACCCCAAATATGGCAATCAGCTAAACCCTGAGCATGTGGGCAAGACTCACCAGACAGACACCCAGGAGAGAATTCTCTGTAGTAACTAGATCCCACCCCATCTAACATCTCATCACAGGCAACTGGGCATATTTACCGCTAATAGTCGAAGATCAATTAATTGCCAAAATTAGGCTATCATACCATAAACTTATCAAGCTTAGTCTTAAAGCCAGATATGTCTTTTGCCCCCACTACTCCCCTTGGAAGGCTGTTCCAGAACTTCACTTCTCTGATGGTTAGAAACCTTTGTCTAATTTCAAGTCTAAACTTCCTGATGGCCAGTTTATATCCATTTGTTCTTGTCTCCATATTGCTACTGAGCTTAAATAATTCCTCTCCCTCCTTGGTATTTATTCCTCTGATATATTTGTAGAGAGCAATCATATCTCCCCTCAGCCTTCTTTTGGTTAGGCTAAACAAGCCAAGCTCTTTGAGTCTCCTTTCGTAAGACAGGTTTTCCATTCCTCGGATCATCCTAGTAGCCCTTCTCTGAACCTGTTCCAGTTTGAATTCATCCTTCCTAAACATGGGAGACCAGAACTGCACACAGTATTCCAGATGAGGTCTCACCAGTGCCTTGTATAACGGTACTAACACCTCCTTATCTCTACTGGAAATACCTCGCCTGATGCATCCCAAGACTGCATTAGCTTTTTTCACGGCCATAACACATTGGCGGCTCATAGTCATCCTGTGATTAACCAATACTCCGAGGTCCTTCTCCTCCTCTGTTACTTCCAACTGATGCATCCCCAGCTTATAACAAAAATGCTTGTGATTAATCCCTAAATGCATGCACTTTTCACTATTAAAAATCATCCTATTACTATTACTCCAGTTTACAAGATCAGTCAGATCTTCCTGTATGATATCCCAGTCCTTCTCTGTGTTAGCGATACCTCCCAGCTTTGTGTCATCCGCAAACTTTATTAGCAGATTCCCACTTTTTGTGCCAAGGTCAGTAATAAAAAGATTAAATAAGATTGGTCCCAAAACCAATCCCTGAGGAACTCCACTAGTAACCTCCCTCCAGCCTGACAGTTCACCTTTCAGTACGACCCGCTGTAGTCTCCCCTTTAACCAGTTCCTTATCCACCTTTCAATTTTCATATTGATCCCCATCTTTTCCAATTTAGCTAATAATTCCCCACATGGAACCATATCAAATGCCTTACTGAAATCAAGATAAACCAGATCCACTGCCTTTCCTTTGTCTAAAAAATCTTACCTTCTCAAAGGAGGAGATCAGGTTGGTTTGGCATGATCTACCTTTTGTAAAACCATGTTGTATTTTGTCCCAATTACCATTGATCTCAATGTTCTTAACTACTTTCTCCTTCAAATTTTTTTCCAAGACCTTGCATACTACAGATGTCAAACTAACTAAACCGGCCTGTAGTTACCCGGATCACTTTTTTTCCCCCTTTCTTAAAAATAGGAACTATGTTAGCAATTCTCCAGTCATACGGTACAACCCCCGAATGGGCTTGCAATTTCATGTGCTAGTTCCTTTAATATTCTTGGATGAAGATTATCTGCCCCCCCCCCTCCCGATTTAGTCCCATTAAGCTGTTCCAGTTTGGCTTCTACCTCAGATGTGGTACTATCTACCTCCATATCCTCATTCCCATTTGTCATCCTACCATTATCCCTAAGCTCCTCATTAAAGACTGAGGCAACGTATTTGTTGAGATATTGGGCCATGCCTAGATTATCCTTAACCTCCACTCCATCCTCAGTGTTTAGCGGTCCCACGTCTTTCTTTGTTTTCTTATTTATATGGCACCCATGCAAAACAAATCCCGGTGAGCATCACCTGGGTATGAGAGATAAGGAATGAAGCAAGAGGACAAAAGCACAAAAGGAGAGTTCCCTTGGTTTTAGGTTTACCACTTGGGCCCTCCAACAATTATCTTTGACCCACCCTAGGCATGTTGACCTTCTCTAGCAGTGCCCCACTCCAGAGCCTCTTAGAGCTATTAGCTAAGGGCTCAGTGAAGAAGAATCCTGACAGTGTCACAAAGCAAACAAGACTTGCCCCATCAGCTCGTACAGAGAAGGATTTGTAAGCCTTTGGTCTCATGAGAATTTATGGCAGAAGACCCTGGCTTAGGAGCTGAAATATTTTGGAAAAGTAGGTCTAAACTTTTTTTTAAATTGTACTGCATCGCCTAGTGATGCTGACCTCCTCTGCAAACTCTAGATCAGAGCTCGATAATATTATTATTACGGAAGACACTATTTTGATCCAAGAATAAATCAGAAGAGAGGGGGCTCAAATCCCACAGTGTGATATGCCTCCATTGAAGGGCATAGGAGTAGCTTGTACTCAGCTGATCCACAGCACCTCCTATGAAATGTGAGGTTTTTGCACAGAGGCCATCATGAAAATCCTTCATATGCACACAGAGCTTTCTGCTTCTGAGGCAGTGTGCATACATTAACGAGCGCAGGTGAGCTTGCCAAGGCCCATTCCCTCCATTTTCCAGATGGGCACAGTCACAGAGAAGTCAACAGACTCCCCCACCCAAGGCCACATGGGAGTGACAGAGCTATCTTAGGGTATGTCTACACTGCACACTAGGTGGTTTGTAGCTGAACTGGAATCTGAGCACAAGCAGGGGCTTTGTATTTGCTCAGCACCATTGAGTATTTTGCAAAGGAAACCAAGTATTTTCCATCAAGTGTCTGGAGTCGAAGCTTGCACAGAGATGTTAATAAATCCTTTGAACGTTTATACAGTGCTTCCTGCATTCACATCTCTGTACAGACACTAGCCAACCACCCAGTACATCGCCACCCTCGTTTTACAGATAGGGAAACTGAGTCACAGAGGGGCATATGACTTGGCCAAGATCAGCCAGCAAGCGATGGACAGAGCTGGGATCCAAGTTCCAGACCTGCTGAGCCCTAGTCCAACATTCATCCCCCCCAGCACATCATCTTTTTGACCAGTAGCCAAGGTTTCACCTTTCAGATATTCACCGTCCAATCAGAGCCTTATCTGAAAACACAGGTTCCAGAGACACCATTTCACCCGCATTAAGGGTCTGCCTAGCACTGTGGAGTTATGGCCCACAACTGGAGCCTCCTAGGAGCTATAACAATGCAAGTAATAATAATCCTACCCATGCCTTAAGGGGCTTAACCGAAGGGAGCCCAATCATCCCCCGCTGTGCGTGGCAAACTCAACAGATATTTGCCAAAGGTGAATCTAACTAGTTAAAATGTAAAGAAGAGAATCAATAGAGACCTTTGAGCCAAAGCTCACTCTGGCCTAGAACAATGAAAAAAACCAACCTGATAGCCACTATCTTTCTGAGCAGGAAATGCCAGTACACAGGGCAAAAAGGGCAGGCGCTCCCAGGGCTGTGTAAGTAGCTGCCTGTTCCCATTGAGTCAGCTCAAGATGGAAGATTTAACCCTCTGGAGAAGGGTAGAGAGATATACAAGGAGAACAATGACACACTGAGTGGAAATCTCTTTTCCCCACAATGGAAGGTGCAAAGATTTGCTCCCCTCAACCCTGTCGGTCCCCAAGTAACTCTTCCTTTGTACCCATTATGAGAGTGGATACTCAGCAACTTCCTGTTCCCAGCTCGAGGGACGGGGCATTTCAGCCAGTTATGCCACCTCCCCCTACCCATGCTGTTACCAACTCAACTGGTAACAAACAGTTGGCAGGGAGCTCTGCCAACACTACCCAGGCTGCCCAGCATGGGCACATCCTCCCCTTTGGTATCTGGAGGAGAAGGAGGAAGAGAACAGCGGGTACAGATTCACCACATTAAGAGCGGCTGGATGGTTCATTGAACAAGGAGCACAAAGAGGCTGGCTTAAATACGTGTGCTTCTGATTAGTGTAACGTTTGCTGACTCCTGTTGGATTGAATCATTGTACTAGAGTCTCTCTTCCTTGCTTTGGAAATAGTGTGCCTCAGTTTGCCAGTCTGTGAAATAGATATAACATGACTTACCTCCCTCCCTGGGGGAAGAGAGGTTAGGGAGGATTAATGCCTTAATGGTCAGAAGATCTGCTGATGAAGAAGTGCAAAGGGTTTTAGAAAAGAGGAAGGAAACAGACAGGGCAGTAATGGAAGGTGCTTGCAAACAGAAAAACAAAAGGCGCTTTACACGGTGGGAGGATCAAACAATGCCATGTGCATGAGTAAAAAGACCAAGGCTATTAATGAAGTCGACAGGGGCCAGATTGGCACCTTGCAATCCAGCCTCATTAAGGGGCAGTGCTGGTCCAGCAGCAGGGCTGAGACCAAAATGAATCCCCATTTGCTCCTTGCTTCCCATATTTTCCCTAGGGGAAGTAAGAGGCATTGGCCCATTTTGTGACAATGGCTAATGCTATACTTTCACCTGCATAGGTGTGCGAGGAGTAGGTGGAGCCAAAGCTCTGCCCTCCCCCCTTCCCCAGCCCCGCTGTGCAGAACACCACTGCTCGCATCACCCTCCACACCAGCTGTGCAGTTCTGTTTTGTGCAGGGGGCAGAAAGGCTCCTTGCCCAGCTATGCAAGTGGGGCCTGAGCACCCCTCAGAGAGGCGGCTTTCCCAGATGTAGGTAGTCCCTGCTGGGGAGTCAGTGTCTCCTTACAGCCCCCCTTACTCCGCTGCTGGCTCACGACTCTGCAGCACATTACTGACCCTAGGAGCAGGAGTCTCCTCCCAAAACACCAGGAAACACTCCATTGCAGTCAGCCATGCAGAGTGAATGCAGGAGGGAGCCAGAGCTCAATTGTGAGCCCCCACAGCCTGAGACCTACAAGCCAGAGTCAGCTGCCCCAGACCAGCCATGGTCCTTAATGGCTGCATAGACGTACCCTAACTGCCTCTCTGGAGCCATTCTCCCTTCAAACAGGGAACAGAGACTGTGGTTCTGATGCATCATTTCAGTGGCAAGAACCTGGCCAACTGCTCCAGCGCAGAAGCTTTGCCAAAGGCCAACAGGAGATGGGGGGATTAGTCACCAATGGCAGGGAAAAGGAGATGGACAACTGACAATTGCCAGGGACAATTCATGCCAGTGTGACCCAAATGACCCCCCCACCATCTGCTAGTGCTCACCGCTAATGAAAAAGCAGGGCTAGAACTGCTCCGATTGATGACATCCCCGACAGAGTATATTATCCCTGCCTTACGCCATCAGAGATGGGGTCTTGGAAGCATCTGCTACCAGACAGACAACTCGTTTTCTCAATACAACACCCACTTGGGAAGGATATTTCAGAGCTGGCTGCTACATTGCATATGCACACACCCGTCTCTGAGGGCTGCTGAGGAATAAAGCCACTCCGGATGCTGCTTCTCCTGAAGTTGGGTTATTCTCAGTGGCCAAGCCAGGCGGGAATGTGAATGGGGTGGGAGAAATTGGATTCAGTAGGTGTCCCTGCCTTTGCCTGACCTGGTTTGGGTCTGGTGATGGTCAAAGAAGGCACGTGACTAAGGCTATGACCAGCTTTAGCTGGGGACCAACCCTGGAGTCAGGGGGCTATATAAATGCCACCAATAGAGCAATGTGTTTCACATTGCGGGGGTGGAATGGTATTTCCTGAATGGGGCTCACCCATTCAGAAGATGAGGCGCCTGCATGGCATTGGTGAAAGTCATCCCATTGCAGGATTTGGGCTACTGGCCTATTGTGTGTTTTTATAGCCCCTCAGCGGAGGATCTCGGTCACGGGGTGCTCTACTCACCGCAAGGGCGCCTCCTCCTGGCCACTCTGGGGATTAACTCTTCCCAGGTCTAGCACCGCCTTCTGCCGCTCGCTGCATGCCCTGCCACTTCCCTCTCACTCTTTGCAACCCAGGGTGCTCTATCATCATGGCTAAGCCCTCCTGCCAGGTCACTGCGTGTTTTCCTCTTCCGGGGAATCAAAGTCTCTTCATCCAAGCTGGCAGTTTCCCCTTCACTGCCGAAACCATGCCACTTCCCCAGCGGCTGGTAGGGGAGACTGGGCCCACCCTCAGCTCCAACTCAGGGACCCTCTACTCTTAAATCTTGCTGCCTTTTCCTACATCCCCTCTACCTGGTTTATCTTCTTTCCCCCACTCCTGTCCAGAGAGCAGCTACAGGCTTTCTCACTATAGCCCCAGTCTGCCCCCAGCTTCCTGGTTTTATCCTAGCCCTGCCTGTTCCTTCCCAGCAGGGCTCCATCATGTTCAGGAGTTACTTAGGACAGCTAATTGCCCTCAGCTGTGGCCTCTCCTCTGCCTCATTAACCTCTTCTCTGCTGGTGTGGTATGAACACCCCATCACAATCTCCAAACACTTTTCAGACATTCATTAGGCTCCCCGGCACCCCTGGAAGCAGAAGTATTAAAATCCCCATTTTATGGAAGGCAAACTTAAGATGCAGAAAAGCTAAGGCCAACATTTTCTAGAATTACCCCTGATTTGGGATACCCCATGCCTTGGGCCCGGTTATCAGATGTGCTGAACACCACAGCTCCGGCTGAAATCCAGGGGGAGCTGCAGGGGCTCAGCACCCCTGAAAAAATCAGGCCCACGGGTGTATCGAATTGGGATGCGCACAGAATCAGTGGCGACTTTGCAAAGATTTCTGTGCACGTGACTTGCCCGAGGTCATGCAGCAAGGCATTGGCAGAGCCAGGAATGGAGCCTTGGCATCTGGGATCCTCCTTGCTCCTTGAAACACCATCCTCAGCCCCAATGTAACCTGCTCCCGGGGAAAATGCCCTATCTGGTCACTCTGCATGCTTTGGATGTTAACCAGTTCGGGAGGGCAGGAGCAGGCAAGAAGGGAACCTGGGCATTCCCAGGAGTATTGTCCGAGCGGGCTGAGGGAGTGGCACTCATGCAGTCTGATCACTGGGACTATGCCCAGCTCAGCCTTAGACACACTTGAAGTTTTGCCTGTTTGCGGAGCGCACTGCCACTGCCCCAGGCAGCCCACGCTAGTTTGCCCACGATAAATGTGCTGTGTCTCATTTCCTCTCTTTATACTGAGCAGGCTGGGATAGGGGACAATGTTAGCATCCCCCCAGGGCGACAGGAATGGGAAATGCATCCCACTGCTCTTCTGGGAGGTGGAGAGGGTGGGGCGTAAGACCAGAGCGGCCTCCGGCACCCTGTCTGTGTGCTGCTTGCAGCACTGTCTATGCTGGCTCCTGCTTCCCCCTGGCCTAATCCAGCTGTGACCGCACACAGGGGGACAGCTTTGGCTGTCAACAGCGGAGATAAGGCAAGAGGAGGAGAGACGTGTATAGGCCCCATTTGGGCAATGAGCTCCTGTCCTCCCAGCCCACTCGGGGACAGCCTGCTGCTGACCTGGGACGAGCTGAAAAAGCGCCTAGAGGCTCAATCACACCTGTCTGCTTTCCCAGGGGAAACCCACCAGCTCAGGCCCAGCAGCCTGTCTGAGCTATGGGCTCAGATGCTGGTTTAAATTCAGTCTGAAGCGCGAGACTACGGACTCCTAGGGGCTTGCTGGCTGAATGGCGTGACCCACAGTGGCAAACACTCCATCCCCAAACCTTCAGCATGAAGGGAATGTGGCTGGGAGGAATTGGGGGGGGGGGGTGAGGGGAATGGAAGAACAGGGATTTCCTCTGAGTTCTGCTGTAAGGTGCATCACCCTCCAAAATTCTTGTGCTGCCGCTGATTTTGTCTTTACTTTTCAGAGAACAGCCCACCCCATCGGTCCTTGTTCAAGAGCCTGACCTCGTTAGGAAGTGGGTTGTAGCCCACGAAAGCTTATGCTCTAATAAATTTGTTAGTCTCTAAGGTGCCACAAGTACTCCTGTTATTTTTGACCTCGTTAGGTCATCTCCTGAAAAAACATTTGAGTGCCCTCAATTCCCATTGAAGTACGGAAGTGGTCGGCACCTCGCAGGGTCTCAGGCTGAGACTGAGCAATTGCTTATTGTGTGATGTGGGTGGAACAACTGGATGAATAGACTGCAGCGAACTGTGAGAGAGAGAGAGTGTGTGTGTGGGTGGGTGGGTGGGTGGGTGTGGACACCATCGATCTTTACTGGATGGAATCAGAACTGCTCAACTGTATGTCATAGTCCCCACACTGCTCGCAGCGAATGGAGATTCTCTTTTGGTCCCCGTGGTAGAGAAGTGTCTGGGACTTCTGTCCCCATGTCACTGCAAAGCCATGGTGTGCAGCAAGATGAGCATCCTGGATAGCCACTGTATTTGTTATGCATTCCTGATAGCTAAGACTGAATACACTGGGTCCTTTTATTTCCAAGCTTAATCTTGCCCTTCATTTGTTCTCTTCACCAAGTAAGAGGGAGCGCTGGATGTGTGACAAGGATAAAGTAGCTCGTGGTAGACACTGGGGTATTTTCCAACAAGGCGGGGAGGGGGGGTCTGATCAGCGGCGCAGAGCCCATTCTGTCTTATCATCTGTGACGCAGAGATGTCACCATTCCCAGCAAGCCCCCGGGGCCCCTGTATAACAGCCTGTGCCTGCAACGCTCACCATCACCAGCAGTTCAGACTCCACACAAGTAGGAACCTGGGGCAGTAGCATCTGTTTGTGCAGAAGGAAGCTGGCTGACACATAAGCACAATCACAACACGAGGAGGGAGGGAGGGGGGAACGTACAAGGCGAAAAGAAACTGCGGCCGTGAAGAGGAGAGTGACTACAAATCCCTGGCTGAGGTCACTAGCAAAGGCAGCCGGACTCCCCCTGCAGGCACTACGTGACCAGGGGAGATGGAAGACGTACCATGCTGACTTTCTTACCCATCTAGGGTGCCCTTGTTGTGAAAAAGAAGCTAGAAGCTGCAAGAATGAAATTCTTCTGTGCAAAATTTGCTATTGTCTTCCCAAAATGTGTCTTGCAGTGGCCACCTCCCTAGAGCCACCTCTCACACCAACCCGCTACCACTCAGTGCAGGAGGGAGGAGATGTGCGAAAAAATATGGGGACCGAAAATAGCAGGGCCCGTCCCCTTATCAAAATTGCCCTGGCATCTTCAAGGGAAGGATGGTCTTGTGGTTCAGGCACTAGAGTAACACACAGAAGATATAGCTTCAGTTCCCAGCTGTGACACGGATTCCCTGTGTGACCTTAGGCAAGTCACTTAATTGCTCTGTGCTGTGGCCCCCATCTGAAAATGAGAGTAGCCATTCCTCTCGCCCATCCCTTGTCTGTCTTGTCTATATAAACTGTCAGCTTGTCAGAGCAGGGATTGTCGTGTGTGTGTGTATGCGTGTGTGTATACAGCACCTAGCACAATGGGCCCTGATCCTGCTACCGCGAGGCAAATCACCTGTAATAACAATAATAGAGGTGAAATTGACTTGCCATGCCTGCATTAGAGCTCAGAACTTTCTGCCTCCCAACCCTGGGCTTGGTGTCTCTAGCTGTTTACTAGCTTGTTGTGCCCCGCTTTGGAAATCTGGCCTTCGAACATTACTTAGCTGTGTGCAGAAATGTGAGGATCAGTATCCGACTGTCATTTGATTTGAGGATGGGGAGGAGAGGACAAGGGTTACGTGTTTAATTGCTCACGGAGTGATTTGAAAGACCCCGCTCCCCAGAATAAAGAGCATTGTACTCAATGCATCTCGGAGCAATCAGCCCCAGGGGTGGAATTTGAACCTGTGCATCCAGAGAATCTAAGTATCCTAAATATAATGCTTAGGCCTCTTTCCGTATGCCTGCGCTGCAATAAAACACCAACAGCTTGCGGGGCTCAGGCTGTGGGGCCGTAAAATTGCAGTATAGAGGTTGGGGCTTGGGGTGAAGCCCAGAATCTGCGACCCTCCCCGCTTCTGGGGTCTCACAGCCAGGGCTCCAAGCTGACCCTGAATGTCTACACTTCAATTTTATAGCCAGCCCTTCAGCCGGAGTCAGCTGACCCAGGCCAGTGCGGGTGTTTGAGTGCAGTGTAGATGTAGATCTTTTTCCAGGCATTGGAAACATTTTTCCTCACCGCGGCCGTTTCTCAGACTGCACCTTTGAAAGGGAAATGATCTTAAAGAAGACAAGTTGGTCCTCTGGCTCCTTCGCTGCTCACCTTTGCCTTTGCAGCTCTGCCTTCGACAGGCTACAATCTGCATTCTCCTCCCGTGCTCTTGTGTCTCTCACACGCCCCCTTGCATGTCGCCTCTGAGCAGCCGCAGGCATCCCACCCAAAGCTTGGCCTTCACAATTTGCTCAAAAGGGTTGCACAAGAGCCGGTTCCATGCCACTCCCTCCAGCCCTCCCTGCGAAAATGCCTTCTTAATAACTCTTGAAAAAAATCCCTTGTTCTGCTGTGATTAACTGGCTCTTTTTCCAGTCACAAGGGCGAGCTGAAGCAAAACTTTCCATACCACGAAGGAACAGAGAGAGACAGAGAAGTAATGAACCCTCTGAAGAAAAATGGGCTCCCCCCGCCCTTCTCCATTTTGGAACAAACTAGCAGGTTTGACTTAGTGTGCTTTTAAACAAGAGCAGATGCAGGCATCTGTCAGAACTAGGACATAGCTGTAGCTACTGCAGAGTGGATGGAACTGCCACTTGCAGAAGGAAGCAGGGAGGAATATTTCTGTAGGCAACAAATTTTTCTTTCCTGTTAAGTTCACAGGAGGGGAATCCCACATTGGCTGGCTGATCCCACATTGTCAGGACTCCTGGGATGAAGCAAAAGGAGTGCTCCAGCACTGCCAACTTCAAACCTTTAAAAGTCTTGAGCCGGGCCCCACAAAATCGTGAGATTGGCTTCAAAATCATGAGACTTTATAAAATAAAATATGTAGAGTCTTTTTATTGGCCGTCTGCTTTTGGAGACTTTAGAGGATCCCTTTGCTAAGCTTTTCTCTGCAACCATAAGGGCTAGAAACTTCCATTTAAAAAATACATAAATAAATCCAGATCCTCATGAAATCACAGGACTCCAGAACCTGGGGCTTTAAGAAAACACGAACTATCATGAGACCGCATGTTAAAATAGCAAGAGTTAAAACATTGGTGGTCCATCCCAGTTCTGTAGACACCAATCCATTCATTCCAGCTTCCGAGGACCTTGGGCAAATGGGTGTCTTCCCCTTAGAACCTTTAAAGAGGAAGGATGATGTTGTAGATAGGGCACTGGACTGCATCTGAAAGCACAATAACTCCTGGGAATTTGCTTTAGAGACAAGCTGCATAGCTCTGATCCAAAGTTTGGGGGAAGTTCATATCCAGGATTTTGTTTCAATCCTATAATGCCCTCCAGATCCTTTGCTACGCAAGACTGGTGCTTAAGAGAGGAGTCGGAAATGCTCTGGTAACAGCCATGGGATAGACAGGGGAGGACGCAGTTGGCATTAAAAAGCCACATTTTAAAGATGTGGGATAACCAAAATCTCCTGGCTGGGCTGTGTGTTTCCAAGTGGAATCTCTCACCTATTTAGTCAGGATGTTTTATTTCCCCCCATCAGTATTCCAGGGTTGCTACCTGAGTAAATATATTCCAGTCATGCAAAGTGGTGCTTTGGTGAATTAAGAACCATATTCCTTAGACACTCGCAATAATCCACTCTTGTTCCAAGCGCGGGAGTTCATGAAGATCAGAAAGATGCTCATCTGTCTTTTACATTCTGAGTAACAGATGACTCCCAGTAGGCTACAAGGCTGTGTGTCTCAAACAGCCCAGCATCACCCCAGAAAGCACTGCCATGCATATAGCAATTCTAATTATTACTACTACACCTCTACCCCGATAGAACGCTGTCCTCGGGAGCCAAAAAATCTTACTGCGTTATAGGTGAAACCGCGTTATATTGAACTTGCTTTGATCCGCCGGAGCGCGCAGCCCCCCCGCCCCCCCCCCCCGGAGCGCTGCTTTACCGCGTTATATCCAAATTCGTGTTATATCGGGTCACGTTATATCGGGGTAGAGGTGTATTATACTATTTGTATGACTGTGGCACCTAGAAACCCTAATCAAGTCTGGGGCCCCATTGTGCAAGGCACAGTACGTCCATATAGTGAGTGACAGACTCTACCCTGGAGACAGGGCCGGCTCCAGGCACCAGCTTAACAAGCAGGTGCTTGGGGCGGCCAAGGGAGAGGGGCGGCATGCGCGGCAATTCAGGGGCGGCAGGTCCCTCACTCCCTCTAGGAGCGAAGGACCTGCCGCCAAACTGCCGCCGCCGATCGCGGCTTTTTTTTTTTTTTTTTTTTTTGCTTGGGGCAGCAGAAATGCTGGAGCCGGCCTTGCCTGGAGATCTTACAATCTAAATAGATGAGAGAGACAAAAGCGAAGCAAAACAGAGGCACAGAGAAGGGAAGTGACTTGGCCAAGGTGGCAGAGCAGAGCCAAGATTAGAATCCAGGGCCCTGTCCCCTAGAATGAGTGCACTCGCCCCCACAAAGCCCAGCTGCTCAGTTGGCGTGGATTGGTTAATGGGTCACTTGGCATGGATTGACACACGTGATGGCAGCCTCAACAGAGAGGCCAAGGACTGAATGGTCGACCACCCACGTGGCGCTCTCGGGTCAGGGATTAGATATATTTCTTGTGGGTGGCTTGTACCATGATGGTACCCATTCTGTGCATAAATCTGTGCTTTTGATCTCCATTCTGTGCTTTTGAACTCCAGAGCTGACAGTCTGGCACCTAGATATACAGTTAATGGGAGAAAGCAAAGGAAAGTTAGAAAGAAAATGGTCACCATTCAGGAAACAAATAAAATACTTTTAGTCCAGTGCCTCACCCACCTGTGCATAGGTCCAGTTGGCTATTAACAGAGAGCAGCAAACTATTTATTATTGTTTGTATTACCATCGTGTACAGGAGCCTCAGTCATGGCCCAGAAACCCCATTGTGCTAGGTGCGGTACAAACACAGAACAGAAGACAGTCCCTGCCCCCAAAAGCTTTCAATCTACGTATAAAACGTGCGACAACAGATGGGCACAGACAGACCAGTGGGGGAGTACAAGGAAAAAAAGGAGACCGTATTGGCCAGGATGCAGGCAGCGGTCTCAGATCAATGGTTTTTTTGTAGGTTTCCCAGCAAAGGAGAGTTTTGAGAAGGGATCGGATGGAGGATAAGGAGGAAGCTTTGTGGGCGTTTAGGGGGGGCACCTCTGAACAGTGAGGGGCAGCATGGGAGAAAGCACAGAGGCACCTGTTTGAACATTTACCAAGTGGGCGATGGGAGGCTGTCATTGATATTGAATGAGAGAGGACATGCAGGGTGGAGTCAGGCCAGAAAGGTTCCTTGAAAGGGAAGATAAGTAGCTTACCTTTGATACCTTGGAGAAGAGGAAGCCTTCATCTAGAAGAGCTGGAGGTCTACTATATTTAACTGTCAATCTCTAATGCTCAGGTGCAAATCAGAACACAGATCTTAGCATCAGCCACCAACTTTGCTCTCCAGGTCCAGTCGAGATCTATGCATGGTTGTGAAGGCCACATCTCCTTCCTTGGCGAAATGATTTGGTTTCTCTGTATGTTGTTGCTAATAAAACAAACAAAAAACCCCACCTGTGCTACAGGTTCCTCCTACCAATTGTGCCCTTGGCCTGCGCCTGCTAAATGATTCATCCCTTGCTTTCTGGTTATTGTTCCCGTTAGTCACTCTGGCATAAATCTCTCTCACATGGTGTCTTTCTCATCTGCCCAGAACAGCCCCAGCAATTCCTGTTCTTAAAAATTGATCTGAACGATGTGATTTAGGTGCAAAAAAATTTTTGGGTTTGTTTTGCTGTTTCCAGATTTCACCTGGGACAAGAAACAAATAAAATTGGGCAAAGAACAGCTGCTTTTGTGGGGGATCCGGGTCTAAGCCATAATGCCTATGCAGCTCTCTCTGCAAATTCAGATGAGTTCTGAATCTGACCGCTGAGGGTCAGATCCTGGCATCCTTATAGGAGTCTTTACTTGAGGAGTAAGGGTGATAAAATCAAGCCCAGAGTAAACAGAATTCAAAGAAACCCAACCAAGTTGACTTGGGAGAAGCTCATTTCCTGCCTGCAACAGGTCTGGATTTACTATCCCTTGTCCATCTGTCTGCAAGGGGTTTTTTCAATGTGTATTAGAAGGAACGGAGCTATCTTTGATCTTTATTAACATAGCTAGCTCTCTGACCAATAGGTGCTACATGATCCATTTGCTTTGGGTGAAATTTGGGAGAAATCTATGCCCCACTTAGGTCCCATTTTAACCCTATTTTAAGGATAAGTGGTGCCTACGTTTCATGATGGCTCTCTAAAGAGGCACACATTTTGCCCATTCTGAACCAGAAACCTCCTCTTTGCTGGACTTCAAAGGCCTGGTTTGGAAAAGCGGCTCAAAATTTTGCATCCACATTCTTACACACTTTTGCAGGCACTAGTATATGTGGGTGCATTTCATAGCATGTCAGTTTCAGGGTAACTCCACTTGTATTCCTCCTCCATTGTCCCTCAAGGGCACACACTTAAGGTTTCCAGCTCCACCTCTCTTGGGTGGAGACCCATGTCTCTCTCCCTCCTGACTGAGGGTGGGGGCGAAGTTAAAGCTACCGAACTCCCTCCCTTACTCCGTGATATCCCCATCAAGCCAGTCTGCCTAAAGCCCAGCACCTGTGCTTTGTTTTCTCTCTGAGCGCTGTGCACGGTGTATGGCCAGCAATTTCAAGTTACCACACAGCTTCTTCTAAGCAAGCACCTGCATTCTTAAGGTAAAAGCACTACAGAGAAAACATCAAAAAACAAGTTCCTATATGCACGCTAAAAGCTAAAAATAGGTCAAAGCCTTTCCAGTCCTTCCACAAGGGTTGGGGAACCCGCTCGGTCCATTTGCTGGATCAGAAAGAAGGCCCTGAGTCAGTTTAAACCCAGCCTTTTTATACCAGATGCCTGTTCTTTTGTCTGTTGGTTTCTAGACAAAACCATTTGAACCAGTGTACGCAAGCCTCCTCAGGCATGGGACCTCTCTGGAGGAGTTTACAATTTAAGAGATTCATCTTAATCACCCCCTACTGTTTTTAGTTCCTGGCAGAGCTGTGGCAACTCTTCCTCCTTGGAGTAACCTACAATCACTGCTCCACAGTGTTACATAAACCATCCATACGCTTAACATATCTCTGGTCCCCAGAGATATTGCATGCAGTTGCAATATCTGTCACAGCATGTAGGCATCTAACCGCCTGATCTGTGGGCAATTAGATGTCTTCAGGGCTATAAAATGTGTACTTGATCATATGCACTTGCGATCTTGTGCTGCAGGTGTGTGTGTGTGTGTGTGTGTGTGTGTGTGTGTGTGTGTGTGTGTGTGTGTGTGTGTGTGTGTGTGTGTGTGTGTGCGCGCGCTCACAAAATTGGAAGGCCAGTTTGAGATCTTAAAAAATCAGGGACAAATCATTCACCCGAAGCTCCCCACCTGTCTGACATTATAATAATTTCAAGTCTGAACCACTGGAGTAGATCTGAGAGCTCCCTTTGTTACCTTGTCTGACAGGAATGAATGGAATGTAAGGGTATGTCTACACTACAGGATTAATTCGAATTTATATAATTCGAATTTAGGAAACCGATTTTGTAAATTCGAATGTATTCGGCCACACTAGGCACCATTAATTCGGTGGTTTGCGTCCAAGCTACCATAGTAGCATCGATTTCCAGAGCGTTGCATTGTGGGTAGCTTTTACATAGCTATCCCATAGTTCCCGCAGTCTCCACCCCCCTTGGAATTCTGGGTTGAGACCCCAGTGCATGATGGGGCAAAAAACATTGTCGCAGGTAGTTCTGGGTACAGCCTCCCCCTCCCTCCCTGAAAGCAACGGCAGACAACCATTTCGCGCCTTTTTTCCTGAGTGAACTCTGCAGACTCCATTCTGCATCAAGCATGGATCCCGTTGTGCTCCAGAACGCAGTCTTGAACATTATAAACACCTCGCGCTTTCTCGTGGAGTTTATGCTTACACAGGACCAGAAACAAGAGGCGAGGAGGAGGAGGAGGCGGCGATTGCAGCGCAGCGACCAGCGTGATGAGGACATGGACACGGACACAGAATTCTCTGAGACCGCGGGCCCCGGTGCTTTGGAGATTATGATGTTAATGGGCCAGGTTATAGGCTTTGAACGCCGATTCTGGGCCCGGGAAACAAGCACAGACTGGTGGGACCGCATAGTGTTGCAGGTGTGGGACGATTCCCAGTGGCTGAGAAACTTTCGCATGCGTAAGGGCACTTTCATGGAACTTTGTGACTTGCTTTCCCCTGCCCTGAAGCGCCAGAATACCAAGATGAGAGCAGCCCTCACAGTTGAGAAGCGAGTGGCGATAGCCCTGTGGAAGCTTGCAACGCCAGACAGCTACCGGTCAGTCGGGAATCAATTTGGAGTGGGCAAATCTACTGTGGGGGCTGCTGTGATGCAAGTAGCCAAAGCAATCACGGAGGTGCTGCTACGAAAGGTAGTGACTCTGGGAAATGTGCAGGTCATAGTGGATGGCTTTGCTGCAATGGGATTCCCTAACTGTGGTGGGGCAATAGATGGAACCCATATTCCTATCTTGGCACCGGAGCACCAGGGTACCCAGTACATAAACCGCAAGGGGTACTTCTCAATGGTGCTGCAAGCACTTGTGGATCACAAGGGACGTTTCACCAACATCCATGTGGGCTGGCCGGGAAGGGTTCATGACGCTCGCGTCTTCAGGAACACCAATCTGTTTAAACGGCTGCAGCAAGGGACTTACTTTCCGGACCAGAAAATAACCGTGGGGGATGTTGAAATGCCAATTGTTATTCTTGGGGACCCAGCCTACCCCTTAATGCCATGGCTCATGAAGCCATACACAGGCAGCCTGGACAGGAGTCAGGAGTTGTTCAACTACAGGCTGAGCAAGTGCAGAATGGTGGTAGAATGTGCATTTGGCCGTTTAAAAGGTCGCTGGCGATCCTTATTGACTCGCTCAGACCTCAGCCAAACCAATATCCCCATTGTTATTACTGCTTGCTGTGTGCTTCACAATCTCTGTGAGAGCAAGGGGGAGACCTTTATGGCAGGGTGGGAGGCTGAGGCAAATCGCCTGGCTGCTGATTACTCGCAGCCAGACACCAGGGCGATTAGAAGAGCACACGATGAAGCGCTGCGCATTAGGGAAGCTTTGAAAACCAGTTTCATGACTGGCCAGGCTACAGTGTGAAATTTATGTTTGTTTATCCTTCCTGAAAACCCGCCCCCTTTATTGACTCATTCTCTGTAAGGAACCCACCCTCCCCCTTCCCCCAGCTTGCTTTCAAAGGAAATAAAGTCACCATTGTTTAAAAATCATTTATTCTTTATGAATTGATTATAAAAAGAGGGAGAGAACCTGAGTGGGGTTTGGGAGGAGGATCAGCGGGAAGGAAAAGCCCAGTAAAAAAAGGTTAAGAAAATGGCAGCCTTTTGCTTGGGCTGTCCACTGGGGTGGAATGGGAGGGTGTACGGAGCCTCCCCCCCCCCGTGTTCTTACACATCTGGGTGTGGAGGCTATGGAAAATGGTGAGGAGGTAGGGGGGTTATACAGGGGCTGTAGCGGCACAGAACCTGAGTGGGGTTTGGGAGGAGGATCTGCGGGAAGGAAAAGCCCAGTAAAAAAAGGTTAAAAAAATGGCAGCCTTTTGCTTGGGCTGTCCACTGGGGTGGAATGGGAGGGTGTACGGAGCCTCCCCCCCCGTGTTCTTACACGTCTGGGTGTGGAGGCTATGGAACATGGTGAGGAGGTAGGGGGGTTATACAGGGGCTGTAGCGGCACTCGGTTCTCCAGCAGCCGTTCCTGAAGCTCCACCAGACGCCGGAGCATGTCTGTTTGCTCACGCAGCAGCCCCAGCGTTGCTTCCCGACTCCTCTGATCTTCCTGCCGCCACCTCTCATCTCGAGCGTCTCTCCTCTCCTCACGTTGGTCCCTCCTGTCCTCACGTTGGTCCCTCATGTCCTCACGTTGGTCCCTCCTGTCCTCACGGTCACTGGCTTCTTTCCTATACTTGCAAACCGTCTCCTTCCACTCATTCAGATGAGCTCTTTCATTCCTGGTGGATTGCATGATTTCGGAAAACATCTCTTCTCTCGTTTTTTTTTTACGACGCCTTATCTGGGATAGCCTTCGGGAAGGAGGAGGGAGGCTTGAAACATTTGCACCTGCTGGAGGGAGTGAAAAAAGGAGAGAATTTTTTTAAAAGATACATTTTTCAGAACAATGCTTATACTCTTTCACGGTGTATACTATTCACATTACATAGCACATGTGATTTCTGTGCAAGGTCGCATTTTGCCTCTTAATATTGAGTGCCTGTGGCTTTGCTGCTAGAGATCACAGACGCAGGTCGGGGAAACAGAATTCACCTTGCATGCTGCCATGGTAAGCCACTGTCTTTAGGCTTCTGCGCCCTGCTTTCCCACATACCAAGCAAAGCCCGTTGTGCTGCAGTTTTCCTGTTAGCTTGTTTTCTGCTGCTGAAGGTTAACACCCCCCCCCCATCCAATTCTCTGGGATGAGTGCTTTATCCCTCCCCCCACCGCGTGGCTGGTATCAGGGAAGATCCCTGCAGGAACCAAACTAACACCCCCCCCCCACCCGCCATGAATTCTCTGGGATGAGTGCTTTATCCCTCCCCCCACCGCGTGGCTGGTATCAGGGAAGATCCCTGCAGGAACCAAACTAACACCACCACCCCACCCGCCATGAATTCTCTGGGATGAGTGCTTTATCCCTCCCCCCACCGCGTGGCTGGTATCAGGGAAGATCCCTGCAGGAACCAAACTAACACCCCCCCCCCCCACCCGCCATGAATTCTCTGGGATGAGTGCTTTATCCCTCCCCCCACCGCGTGGCTGGTATCAGGGAAGATCCCTGCAGGAACCAAACTAACACCACCACCCCACCCGCCATGAATTCTCTGGGATGAGTGCTTTATCCCTCCCCCCACCGCGTGGCTGGTATCAGGGAAGATCCCTGCAGGAACCAAACTAACACCCCCCCCCCCACCCGCCATGAATTCTCTGGGATGAGTGCTTTATCCCTCCCCCCACCGCCTGGCTGGTATCAGGGAAGATCCCTGCTAGCAAAACGCGAAAAGCTCTGGGCCAATCCTCCCCCCCCCCTTGCACTTGGCTAAATGCAGGGAAGGATTTCTTTTCAGCCACAGGCAAACAGCCCAGTAGGAACGGCCACCTCAGTCCCCTTAATTAAATTCCCTTATTTCAACCAGGTTACCCTAAGCGATATCACTCTCCTGAGGATTACACAGCAAGATAAAGAACGGATGTTGCTTGAATGCCAGCAAACACCGGGACCATACGCTGCCAGGCTCTGTCAGGCAATGATACCAGATTACTTGCTACTAGCATGGCGTGGTCAAGTGTCCTACCATGGAGGACGGAATAAGGCTGCACTGCCCAGAAACCTTGTGGCAAGGCTTTTGGAGTACCTCCAGGAGAGCTTCATGGAGATGTCCCTGGAGGATTTCCGCTCCATCCCCAGACATGTTAACAGACTTTTCCAGTAGCTGTACTGGCTGCGAATGCATCCCAAGTGCTCAGGGCAAATTAATCATTAAAAATGCTTGCTTTTAAACCATGTTTTATATTTTAAAAGGTAAACTCACCTGAGGTCCCTTCCATGGGGTCATGGTCTTGGGTGCTGGCTTGGGAGGCTTGGGAGGGTACTTCAGTCAGGGTGAGAAACAGTTCCTGGCTGTTGGGGAGAACGGAGAGCTGGGTGCTCTCTGCCAGCTCGTCCTCCTCCTCCTCCTCCTCTTCCCCTTCCGCGGAATCATCAGGTGTCCCTGATGAGATTATCCCCAGCTCGGAATCCACAGTCAGAGGTGGGGTAGTGGTGGCGGCCCCCCCTAGAAATGCATTTAGCTCAGCGTAGAAGCGGCATGTCCGCGGCTCTGACCCGGAGCGACCGTTTGCCTCCTTTGCTTTTTGATAGGCTTGTCTGAGCTCCTTGACTTTCACGCGGCACTGATCTGTGTCCCTATTGTGGCCTCTCTCCATCATGCCCTTGGAAATTTTTTCATAAGTTTTGGCATTTCGTCTTTTCGAACGCAGTTCAGCTAGCACTGAATCCTCTCCCCATATAGAGATCAAATCCAGTACCTCCTGTACGGTCCATGCTGGTGCTCTTTTTCGATTATCAGCCTGCATGGTTACCTGTGCTGATGAGCTCTCTGTGGTCACCTGTGCTCTCCACGCTGTGCAAACAGGAAATGAAATTCAAATGTTCCCGGGGCTTTTCCTGTCCACCTGGCCAGTGCATGCGAGTTCAGATTGCTGGCCAGAGCGGTCACAATGGTGCACTGTGGGATAGCTCCTGGAGGCCAATAACATCGAATTGCGGCCACACTAACGCTAATTCGAATTGACAAATTCGATTTTGGCGCTACTCCGCTCGTCGGGGTGGAGTACAGAAATCGAATTAAAGGGCCCTTTAATTCGAATTAAATGGCTTCGTTGTGTGGACGGTTCCAGAGTTAATTCGAATTAAAGCCACTAAATCCGAATTAAAGGTGTAGTGTAGACCAGGCCTTAGATGAACCAAACGGAAAAGGAATTCAAGCAGGCAGAAAGCATTATAGCCTCCCATTAGCTTTAGTAGATAGGAGGTACCTATGCAAGAGAGACGGAGATAAGTGGTGCTGATTAAAACGGAGAAAGCAAAGCAATTGTTTCAGACAAGGGTATCCCCAGCAGGGTACTTAGAGACTCTAGTTACAGGAAGCTTGTCGAAACTGTAGCTAGATGGTGAGAAAAAAACTAAATGTAATATTGCCAACTCCCTCCAATCATTCAGAACTGCCCCCCAATCATGAGACTAGCTTAAAAATCATGAGATTTTAAAAAATAATAATGTGGGGGTTCTTTTTATTGGCGTTCTAGCTTGTGGGCCTTCCAGGGCCATTCAGGTCATGTTTTCCAGCATTCCGCCATAGAATCATAGACTATCAGGGTTGGAACGGACCTCAGGAGGTCATCTAGTCCAGTGGTTCTCAAAGCCAGTCCACTGCTTGTTCAGGAAAAGCCCCTGGCGGGCTGGGCCAGTTTGTTTACCTGCCGTGTCCGCAGGTTTGGCCGATCGCGGCTCCCACTGGCCGCGCTTCGCTGCTCCAGGCCAATGGGGGCTGCGGGAAGGGCGGCCAGCACATCCCTCGGCCCGCACCACTTCCCACAGCCCCCATTGGCCTGGAGCGGTGACCCGCGGCCAGTGGGAGCCGCGATCAGCCGAACCTGCGGACGCGGCAGGTAAACAAACCGGCCCAGCCCTCCAGGGACTTTCCCTGAACAAGCGGCAGACTGGCTTTGAGAACCACTGATCTAGTCCAACCCCCTGCTCAAAGCAGGACCAATCCCCAACTAAATCATCCCAGCCAGGGCTTTGTCAAGCCTGACCTTAAAAACCTCTAAGGAAGGAGATTCCACCACCTCCCTAGGTAACCCATTCCAGTGCTTCACCACCCTCCTAGTGAAAAAGTTTTTCCTAATATCCAATATCCATGCGGGCTAGGAAGTTTTTATGTTATATTTATATTATCATGATACAATGGAAGGTGTTGGCAATGTTTCCCTCATGCACAGCCCCTCACTCAGCACACTCAGGCCACCTTCCTAGACTTGACTGCAACCCCCCTTCAGAGAACCCATGAGCTAGTGTGCACCCAAACCTCCAGGGAGGGGGACTCGGCTAGTCCAGAGCTTAACTAGCCGTAGAGTTAGAAAGTTTTTCCAACTAGCTAATTGAAAACTCCCTGAAAACTGCAGGTGAAGCCCATTACTTCTTGTCCTACCTCCAGTGGGGAACAACTGTGGAGAACAATTGATCCCCATCTTCTTTGTAACAGCTCTTAACATATTGGAAGCCCATGCTCAGGTCCCCCCTCAGTCTTTTTTTCTCAAGACTAAACACGCCCCGTGTTTTTTAACCTGTCCTTGTAGGGCAGGTTTTCTAAACCTTCTAGAATGCACTGGGCAAAGTCCCAAAGGAGTGATGTGAACATCAAACCAAAACCAGAGCAGGGGATTATAGTTGCATGGTCCTTTAGGACAAATTGCTCTCTGCATGTTATATACCTAGCTCATAGAGCTGGAATGGACCCTGAAAGATCATCAAGTCCAGCCCCCTGCCTTCACTAGCAGGACCAAGTACTGATTTTGCTGTAGATTCCTAAGTGGGCCCCTCAAGGATTGAACTTACAACCCTTGGTTTAGGGGGCCAATGCTCAAACCACTGAGTTATTCCTTCCCCCCTATGTTGATGAAGCTCTCAGGCAGAGAAGACAGCTGGGCCTTTGTAGCTCACACAGCCCCGGGCGTCTCTGCTGAGCTAGCTAATAAGGCCAGTTGTGCTGATGGGGTTCATGTGATGTGGCCACTGGGACTTTTTTGGTCTTAGTCTGACATGTCTTCAGGGCAGAGCTTCCTGAAGCGATGCCTCTCAGGCCTTGTCTACACTAGGGATTCAGCCTAATTCAAGCCATTAATAAGACTGATCCAGTGCAGATGCTAGGGGGTTGCATTGGCACCGCCCTCAATGGCTGGAATCATGACAAATCCCCAAGGTAGACAAGGCCTGAGATTCACCATGGTTCCTGTAGGGATTCCATCTATAATGGCTCTGCAGAGGGTATTCAGGGTGCAGCAGAGAAATCAGCAGCTCTTCGTGAGCCCCACTACAGAGTTTGGGATGAGCATGGACAATCCTGGGGATCTCAGGAATATGGCTCTTCACGCACCAAACAGACAGTTCACATGTCTGGAATATCTGCTCAGGTTGTGACTGAGGAATACTAAGAGGTGCACATGAAATAGACTTTCTGCTGCAAGGTGCAAAGACAGCCAGACTGTTACTTTTATTTTGCCTTCTACTGCAGTGCACACTCTCCCAGACGGGTCCACACGGGGCTGATGGGAAAACAAGAAGTCTGTTTTGCAAAAAGTGTCCAGCTTTTAAAATACGTTTTTATTCTGCATTGGAATGAAACTGAGACCTCTCAAAATATGTCATGAAAAAATGAGAGACACACACACGCCCTCTCACCCCTGAGTAGCCAATAACCCAGTGGTTAGGGAACTAACCTGGGATGTAAGATACCCGCCTTCAAGACTTAAATCTGGGTTCTTCACCTTCCAGATGAGCGTCCTAACATTGGGCTATTGGCTATTTTGGGATGCAGTGAGTCTCCTTGTTGTTTTGACCAGCAATTCCACCCTGGAGCTGAAAAACCTTCCTGACAAAATTTTTTGTCAAAACCGATACGTTTCTGTAACAAGTTTTTGGGTTTGACAAATCGGCATTTTCCAACAAAGAAACAGTTGTCACACTGTCTGGAGTGGCTCACGCCCAGAAGTGCCAAGCTCAGGGCAAGCTGTCAAGAAGCAGGGCAGAGACCCCAAACTGGCTGTGTGCTCTATAACTAGATTTCACCAACCCAGTAACAAGTGTAATCTCCTAAAGCACTAGAACAGTCTTACCATGGAGTCACAGACAGTCCCCTTGGGCACTCCGGTCTATCTTATCATCCAGGCAAGCTGGACTTAGTGATAAATGGTCACTTTACTCCAAAGATCACAACAGTATTCAGATTGGTTCCGGTCCCAAGAGACAAGTCACTTACCCCACGTCAATTTATGCCTTAGATCTCACACCAAAGACGATGCTGCTAGCAGCCAATCCTATAGTAAACTATCTAAGGATTTATTAACTAAGGAAAGAAGTGAGAGAGTTATTACAAGGTCACAGCAAGCAAACACATATACACAAATGAGTTACAGGCTATGGTTTCAAACAATGACAGAGTTGTAGTACTCTGTCAGCTCTGAATGTCTTTTAGGGCTAAGCCAGGCTGACTCTGGGGATCTCTGCTTCTGTTTCATAGCTCCAGCCCTGTGAGAGTCCAAATAGCAAAAGAGATGAAAATTTCCTTCTTCCAGAATTCAAGCTGATGGGATGAGCCCTTGTGCACCTAGCCTCTTCATGGTGTGAGGGGGCAAGTAACAAAGGCTTTGTATTGTGATGTTCCACAATGGCCCATTTAGTGTTAAAAGCCCTTCTTGATGAACATAAGAACAGCCATACTGGCTCAGACCAAAGGTCCATCTAGCCCAGTATCTTGTCTTGAAACAGTGGCCAATGCCAGGTGCCCCAGAGGGAATGAACAGAACAGGTAATCATCAAGTGATCCTCCCCTGTCGCCCATTCCCAGCTTCTGGCAAACAGAGGCTAGGGACACCATCCCTGCCCATCCTGGCTAATAGCCATTGATGGATCTGTCCTCCATGAACTTATCTAGTTCTTTTTGGAACCCTGTTATAGTCTTGGCCTTCACAACATCCTCTGGCAAGAAGTTCCACAGGTTGACTGTGCGTTGTGTGAAGAAATACTTCCTTTTGTTTGTTTTAAACCTACTGCCTATTAATTTCATTTGGTGGCCTCTAGTTCTCGTGTTATGAGAAGGAGTAAATAACACTTCCTTATTTATTTTCTACACACCAGTCATGATTTTATAGGCTTCTATCATATCCCCCCTTAGTCATCTCTTTTCCAAGCTGAAAAGCCCCAGTCTTATTAATCTCTCCTCATATGGCAGCCATTCCATACCCCTAATCATTTTTGTTGCCCTTTTCTGAAGCTTTTCCAATTCCGATATATCTTTTTTGAGATGGGGCGACCACATCTGCACACAGTATTCAAGATGTGGGCGTACCATGGATTTATATAGAGGCAATATGATATATGATGGGCAGGAGACCATCCCTCCTGACGGGGTTCACAGTTTCACAGCAAAACATTTTTTACAGATATAAAGCAAAAACTTAAATATTATCTTATATCATGTGCTCGTGCTATTATAAGTGAGATTAATGCATGCAGCAACTTACAAGCAGTTCATAAAGTCTGAACACCAAATACATTGTTCTAAGTTCAATATCTTAACCAACACAGGTGAAACAGACTGGTTTCTAGCAATGAATTTGTCAGTTCTTAGTTGAGGCCTAAAGCCTTGGCAAGAGCTGGCACCTGGTTTGCCAGCATCACAGAAACATTTAGTCGAAAAATTCTCGGCTAGGTCTATTCCACATGCTCCCCTCGGCATTTCCCTGGGAGGTTCCACGTTCTACCTCCCCTCTATAACACCAGCCGTGAGAGCCAAGCCACTGAAAATGTTATAACTGCTTTGGTTTCTGATACTAGTGTTATAACAGGGAGACTCTTATAAAGTGCAGGACGGGGGCTCAGGAGTCTTATTCTCAGCATAAACATTAACAATACAGTGGGCACATAATATAGCGTGCATCCCTCACAGTAAAGAAGAAACTAGCTGTAAAGATTATGTAGCAGAGTCTTTATTGAGGCTTCTGGACATAGACAGAGTAGTGGTTCTCTTTGGCTCCCTAACTCGCAGACTGACCAGCGCTGCCTAAAATATCCCTAAATCTGAGCCTGGATTTAGCAGTCATGGAAGGCTAGGCTACACTTAACTATATGTACTCACTGGTGCGGTATAAACAGCACCACCATGTGGGAGGGCATTGCACTGCACTTTTCTAAATGCAACGAGCCATGTTACAAAACGATGCCGTGCAGGAATTGCCCCACCTCTCGGGTGGACTGCAGGTAGCCTCGTGTCAGCCTCATGCTAGGCAAACCGGGATTCTGAGATGACAAGTTTGGTTGATAAAGATAATCGTGTTGCTATAATAGACTTCGACTTCTGTAAGGCATTGTCTTGATATTGCACAACATTTTGATGCAGAAACGAGAACACCACAAAAGGAACACGGCACACATTTAATGGATTAAGAACTGGCTAACTGACAGGTCTCAAAATGCAGCTGCAAACGGGGAATCATCATCCAAGTGTGTGTGTTTCTAGTGGGATCCTGCAGAGATCGGTTCTTGACCCTATGTTATTTAACATTTTTATCAACGACCCAGAAAATAACATAAAATCATCACTGATAAAGTTTGCTTCCCAAGGGTTGATCTTAGTTTACATCATTCCTGGAAAGCAATGTTTTCTAAAATGATTTCTAAACTGCCTATTTTTACTCCTAAAAATGAGCCGTAACTTAGAAACACAAAAGAAAAAGAGATGCACGCAAATAACGTGGGGGGGGAGGGGGAATAAATATATCATGACCTAAATTTGCAAAAGTGACTAGTGGTTTGGTGGGGGGGGGCGCAGGATTTTTGGGGCACCCAGCTTTAGACACTTTGAAGGGAGTAGAAATGTGTAAAGCCGGTTAGGAGAGTTAGCCACACATTTCTCCTGCCTTTCAACAAGATGCTAAATCCTCCAGTAGCCTTTGAATAGCTCAGGTCTGATTTGCAGAGGGGCAGGTGTTCTGCACTGTCTGACAATCAGGTCCTTTTACAGCATCTCAGGTTGGACCTCCAAAAACTACTGGTCATGTTAGGAAATTCAGACCATAAAAGGAGAGATTTAGGGCCTCATCCGGATTTACACCAGCTGAGGATCTGGCCCATTTTTTACTAAACACCTGCCATATATTGAGCCCAGGGCAGATATACAAAGGTATTTAGATACTTAAAGAGGCCTATAGGCACCTAGTGGGACTGATTAAAGCTTGTCAGTGGGCGTTTGGCACCTATCCTGCTCAGGTGATTTTGAAAATCCCATTGGACTGCACTGCCAAGAGCGTGAAGGAGGTATATCTCAGCTCCATCCAAAATGTATTGGATGACCCAGTGAGGGTGACTGGGAGGTCTGGACACTGCTCCCCCCTTACTCCCCAGGGCTACATCAGAGCTTTTCTAAGTGTCTCTCCAGCATAAAAATCCAGACGTAGCCCATGAGGATTGCTCCCCTATAAAAACCTCTCTGATATTTAAGCCAGAAAACCTCCTGTCCTCCATTAATTATGGCTGCGTGAAAAATGGCACAAGAAGTGACCTTTCTCAGTGAGCTTTAATGACTCCTACCTGGATTCATTCAGGGGATTTATTCACTAGCATCCTTCACATTTTTATAGCCCCATTTATCCCGGCTGCCTCAACTGTCAAAATGGGTCTAGGAAGCATTTCCTAGTGCTGTGTGGGTGGGAGCAGAACAGCGGGAGCCATTTTAGGGAAGGGAATGCCAAAGACCCAGGGCATTCGTTGTCTGTTGAGCATTGGTATTACTGTAGCACCCAAAGGCCGCAGGTGACACACGGGCCCTGTTGTGCAAGGTGCTGTACGTATACATTGCAAGAGACAGTCCCTCACCCAACAACTTAGCAGGCTAAGCAGATAAGACATAGGATGGGAGAAAGGAAGGTGGGCAGAGCTGGTGGGAAATTTTCCAGCACCACATTTTTCCATTGGAAAATGCTGATTCATGGGGGGGGGGAAACATTCCACAGGAATGTGTCCGTTTCCACTAATCTTTGGACGGAAACTAGGCAGGTTTCCAACAGAAATCTGCCTCGCTTTTTACCAGCTTATCTGCCCACCTCCAGTACACTATAAACATCTGCAAAACTAACTCATTATCCCCCTTCCAAATCCTCCTCAAAACTCCACCTTTTCTGTGAGGCCTGAAAAAACCCTGACCACGGGTAGGCTGTTGGTGTGCTGAGACCACTGCCCATCACGCTGACCAATATTGTCTCACTGTTTCCTTGCATTCCCCCAATCTGCATTGTTCTTGTCTTACACTCCTTAAGCTCCTTGGGGCAGGGATCATCTTTTTGTTCTGTGTTTGTACAGCGCCTTGCACATTGGGATTCTAGTCCATGAGCAGGGCACCTAGGGTGCTACTGTACTACAAATAACCAATAAATAATAATGCAAAGGGTTGGTTTTTAGTCATGCTGGATGAATAGCAAGCACTGGCGTATAGGCAGTGGTGGATTACTGCATGGGGCCTGTGCCCAGGGGCCCCGGTCAATTTGGGGCCCCCGGAAAAATCTCCCCCAACTGTGGCTCCGGGGCCGGAGCTAGACCACAGCGGGGGCACAGAGCTTCTCTGATCTTGGGGCCACAGCTGGGGGAAGGAGCGAGCGGGGTGCGGGGCCGCAGGCAGAAGGGGCAGAATAGGTGCGGGGCCATGATTCTGGTGTTGGGGCACCCCCACTTGCTCCAGCCCAGGGCCCCAGGAGACCTTAATGCACCTCTGCCTACAGGCTTATTTAAACCATTCTTTCATTTCTCACTCCCAGGCCTCAAACCTCAGGACTTTAACTCTAAAAAAAAAAAAACAGCCCCAAATTTCCCAGGATTGATCTCTCTCTGTCTCTCTTACCCTTTTCCATCCTTCTACACCAGGGGTGGACAAACTTTTTGGCCCGAGGGCCACATCTGGGTATGGAAATTGTATGGCGGGCCATGAATGCTCATGAAATTGGGGGTTGGGGTGTGGGAGAGGGTGAGGGCTCTGGTTGGGGGTGCGGGCTCTGGGGTGGGGCCAGAAATGAGGAGTTCAGGGTGCGGGAGGGGGCTCTGGACTGGGGTAGGGGGTTGGGGTGTGTGTGGAGGGTGCAGGCTCCGCCTGGGGTGCGGCTGGGGATGAGGGGTTGGGGGTGCAGGAGGGTGCTCCGGGCTGGGACCAAGGGGTTCGGAGGGCAGGAGGGGGATCAGGGCTGGGGCAGGGGGTTGGGGCGTGGGAGGGGGTCAGGGGTGCAGGCTTTGGGCAGCGCTTACCTCAAGCAGCTCCCAGAAACAGCGGCATGTCCCCCCATTCGGCTCCTACGCAGAGGCGCAGCCAGGCAGCTCTGCACACTGCCCTGTCTGCAGGCGCCGCCCCTGCAGCTCCCATTGGCTGCGATTCCCAGCCAATGGGAGCTGCAGAGTCGGCGCTTGGGGCGGGGGCAGCGTGCGGAACCCCTTGTGTGCCCCTATATGTAGGAGCTGGAGGGGGGAACATGCTGCTGCTTCCAGGAGCCGCACTGAGCCACGGCACGTGCAGAGCAGGGCAAGCCCCAGACCCCGCTCCCCGGCAGGAGCACGAGGGCCGGATTAAAACGTCTGAAGGGCCAGATGCAGCCCCCAGGCCGTAGTTTTTCCACCCCTGTTCTACACCAACACCATCAATCCAACTCTAGATACCATTCAGCTATTTCTTCTATTGAAAAATATGACTTTGGGTAGCAGGTCCATCAATCACCTGGGACGCTTGGAAATAAAAATCATTATTGTGATACATTGGGGGTTTTTTGTTCTGTTTTTTCTTTTTGAGACGTGAGGGATCCTGAAAGGGGAGGGCGGGGGAATGGAGGAGGAAATGATGCGATTTCCATTCGGCAAGTTAGGGGGATAAATTAATCACATGACAGCTCTTTTAAAGAGAGAGGGGAAGAAAACAACTGTTTGTTGTTTATCATGTGTTAGAACAGGAGGCCTTTTGAGAGAGAGAGAGAGAGAGAGAGAGAGAGAGAGAGAGCCTTTGACCTTGCACAGTGGATGTCAAAACATTATAAATATAAAACTCCCTGGAAAAAATAGGACTTGATTTTCAGAGGCTCTGAGCTCCAGAGGCTTCCACTGACTTCAGTGGGAGTTGGATCCAGCCCCCAAGCCCACATACCCCTTCCTATGTCCTCCTGACTAAGGATAACCATTGCTCCTGTCTTCTTCCTTACATTCCTATAGTGTTTGGATGCTGCTATCATCAGGACCCACCCTCAGCCTTCTTTTCCATAGTCTGAATGTAGGCTGCTCTCTGGCCTTTCTATACGGATAACACCCAGGAACCCCAATCACAGACCAGGACCCCACTCTGCCAGGAGCAGAGCATCCAGCCAATCCCTATCCCATAGATCTTATAATCCAGAAGTAAGAATCCACCAGCCTCTGTGTTAACCTTTACACATGTTCCACCTCTGGTCATTCAGATCATGGAGGGCTTATTCAGTCTTTGCTCCGGCAGAACGGCCATTGACTTAATGGGAGCAAGGACCAAAAAGGGCACGGTGCAAAGCCCATTCAAATCAATGGGAATCTTCCCTTCAAAGCCAATGAGCCCCTCTGTAATGACTTCAGGGTTTGGCCTGGTGCTCAGGGCTGGGAACTTGTATGAATTAAGCAGCAGTGATCCAAGTCCCCAAAGCATTTCCTGGGGATTAGTGACCAGCTAGGAGGGACTAATGACTTGAGATGCATCCAAAGACCCCATTAACCCCCATTGATCATGAATCCCTAAAACACACACTGTACCAAGGGCACTGTCCCTGTTTTAAGCCAATTTAAATTTAAATATACATATATATTAATAATAAAGTGTGCGGCATGGAATTTTTTTTAAATGCAGGCTGTGATTCCAATTGGTATGCACAGGGCCTTTTCCGGGAGAATTAATGCCCATTATGTAAGCGGGGGAATGGTCCCACTATTGTGGGGAACTTTCCTGGCTTCTGCACTACCCCGGTGAAGTGGGCTAGCGAAAGGATCTGAGTCCTCGCTCCCACTCCCTTTACCCAGAGGCCTCCCTGCCCTTGAGGGCTCCCCTTCCACTCTCCTGTCTGGCAGAGTCCTCGTAACCCCAACAAGGCTGGGCCCAGGATTCCTGGGGGGCTCAACCCCCAACCCTGCTGTGGTCACCTAGGACAGGGGCTAGGGTGTCCCCACTCCGGGGTACTCTCTCTGCACTGGGCACCTCCCTGACCCACTGATTATTCCATACAATTTAAAACAAATACAAGTTGTTTAATTAACAATTAATCTAAAGAAAAGAATAAGGAAAAATGGGAAAGGTTAAAGGAAAACACATCACCCTGCTTTGTGGCAGGGAACATCACAAACAGTGTCTCTGGACATCAGGGCACTTCGCAGTCTGTTCCTTGTAGGTCCCAGATTTCCGTCTCAGGCCCTGGCTGTGCTGCAGGTATGCTGCGGGTTGGACACTTGCAATGGTGGTGGCCACACACCTCCGGGCTTTGAGTGGTGGGACCCTTCTTCCCAGCGTCAGCCCCCCGTCAGGTTACGGTCCCCCTCCCGGTCTGGCCTGCAAGGGCCCTTGTCTGGGGGTGTCTTTCTGTGCTGGGCCCTTTGCCCAAGGTCCCCCCTTGGCTGGCCCCACTTGCTCACCACACCTGGCTCTGTGGCTGCAGCTCTGCTCCCAGCACAGGATCTGCTCTCCCTGGGCTGCGTCTCTGGCTCTGTGGCTGCGGCTCTGCTCCCAGCACACGATCTGCTCTCCCTGGGCTGCGTCTCTGGCTCTGTGGCTGCGGCTCTGCTCCCAGCACACGATCTGCTCTCCCTGGGCTGCGTCTCTGGCTCTGTGGCTGCAGCTCTGCTCCCAGCACAGGATCTGCTCTCCCTGGGCTGTGTCTCTGGCTCTGTGGCTGCGCCTCTGGCCCCTCTGGATCTGGCACGGTTCTGCTCTCCAGCTCAGCTTGGGCCCCTGCTTTCTCCTTAGCTCGGCCCCACTCAGTCTGACCCAGGCAATTCCAACTCACACGGAGGACGGGACCTCCCTGGCCTCCTGACCCTCTGATTAGCCTGTCAATCAGGCTGATCTGGAGCATTGGCCTCTCCCCATTGTTCCTGGGGATTGTCAGTCTCAGGCTCCTGATTTGCCATCGACCCTTCCCCTTTTAGTGCTGGGAGCTAGCCAACCAAAACACCCCCACTGAATGTTAGTAAGGGGGCAACAGTCCCCTTACATTCCCCCTTGCTAAAATACTGCCACATCCACAATATTCACACCAGTACATCCGAGCCCCATAGTAACAACATATACCCACATCATTTTATATCAACAACCCATTAACAATTATCAAAAGAACATTTAACATATTTAACATTCCACATCTACTTCTTAATACCATACATAACAATATTCATTAAAACACTACATAGAACCAATAACATACTTATCTCTAAGTCTAACAGGAAGTACACCCTTATTAGCCCTCTGGGACCTTCTTAAGACTGGCGGTTTGTTACCCATATTTTCTATTTTCCTATCCTCGGGTAATACTGGGTCAGTTTGAAGGATCTGGCCATTCTCGTTAGGGTTTGGGTTTGCCCCACTCTGTCCCCCTCTGTATTCGGTTTGTGGGACTAGAACCATTTCCCAATTGGTTTCAGCCTCCTCGGGGTGTACTGATCTACGCCTCCTATGGTCCCTGTCTGGACTAAGAGTGCAATGTTTCAACTGGTCCCT
The DNA here is from genome assembly GCF_028017835.1 of Emys orbicularis. Classification (NCBI taxonomy): domain Eukaryota; kingdom Metazoa; phylum Chordata; order Testudines; family Emydidae; genus Emys; species Emys orbicularis. Next base: position 141,044,802 of record NC_088686.1, read on the forward strand.
ATGTACTACTCTCTCAGGACCTCCTCGTTCAGGCTGGTTAGCGTACACTGGCAGTTCGGGATTGTTGTGGGTGACCACAGTGTGGGGATTTGGCTTCCATTTGTCCTGTATTTTATTACATCTCCGGCCTCTATGGCTACGAACTGGTACACAGTCACCAGATCTGATGAGAGCCCCACTGGACTTCCTATCATAAGTCCTTTTCCTACTTTGGGCTGTGTCTTTAGTTGTACTGAGAGCAACTTTCCAGGCTGTCTTCAGCCTGTCATGGTGACCTTTGACCTGGTCATCATAATTGGTCACCTCATCCTTAGAAAAGACTTCTTGATGCTTCTCTGGCAACGCCCTTATGTTAGCCACATGTGCAGGAATCAGCCCTTGGCGTGCCGCTTGAACTGGAACTGGCAGTCTCCCATCACATCTTTCTTGAAGAAAGGTAACTCGTCCTCCCTTCTCCCTCGTCACCTGCAGCTCATTTCCTGGTACACAGCTGTGTTCGTCAAGGATCTTCCCTCTCCAAGGAGGAATAATGGTCTTCCGTTTTCTGCCCACTTTAACATTTCCCATATGCCTTGTGGGGCCCAGAGAAAGACTCTGCCTCTCCGCTCGAGCCAGTACTTTACTCAGCACAGCATTCTTCGTAGCATGCTCGTGACAGTTCATCCTCCTGTCCCTTTTCCTGGTAAGAGTAGCTCCTTCAGCTCACTAATGATGTTCATCCCTAGAATCCCTGGGACTCCTTCTCCTATATGGCTCCCTTTTGAGGCTTTGTCTTTCAGGATGAAGATGCATTTTCCTGGCAGTGTCTGGCCCATATACTCTATGTCTGCTTCAAGGCACCCCACCACTGGGATTGCCAGTCCATTAACAGCTGTTAGACGTACAAACCGTGTGCTGTGCATGGTCAGGTCCTTGTCCTTCAGATATTTTTGAAAATGCGACTCAGTAATGGTGGTGACTTCTGAGCCAGTATCTAACAAACATCTGGTCTTCACCCCTGCTATACATACTTCAGCAGTTAGACAGTCTCCAAATGCTCGCTTACAGAAGTCGCTAGATATGCTGGCACTGCCCACGTTCCTCTCAACACTGTATGCAGAGGGATTTTCTACGAAGGACAGGCCTAGGAATCCTTCTGCCACTGCTTGGCCTTCTACTGTAGATGGACCACTTGCTCCTGGTGCCCCATTGGTTTCGAGTGCCTGGGACTCTGTTCTCCTTCTCAGTGGACATTCTCGGCTAGTATGTCCTGCCCTTTCACAAGTGTAACAAATGTATCTTCCCAGCTCGTCCTTCAGTGGGGCTCTTCGGGATCCCGGTGCCCTTGGATACTTTGGCATACTAATGGGATTTTTTTCTTTCATCAACTTGGTCATCACTTTCAGCATCTCCCCCTGTTGGACCGCCAGTTTTTGGACAGCTTCACTTAAGCTTTCCAATGTTAGCTCTGTTTGAGGCAGGGCCTTTTCCCCAGCAGCTGCATTCACTAGGCCCCCACTTCGTGTATGGGGGTTAGGCGTGGTCGTCTCTGCCACAGGAACTTCCTCTTCTTCTGACCACATAATGGCAGCCTGCATGAGTTCATGGAACTTCTTACTGGGCTCTTCTTTAAACCTCCTTTTCATTTCACGTCGGAGGGAGTCGTCACGGAGCCCCAGCACCAACTGCTCTTTCAGAACCGTATCTGGGTCTGGAACTCGCTGAGGGTCTCGCTGCTCCACTTTGCTCATTCTCTCCTGGAGGTCATATGCGTATGCCCGGACAGTTTCACCAGGCTCCTGCTTTCTCTCAAAAAACTCCTTTAGTCGGGTTCCAACAGGTACCTTGTCTCCATACACTTCTAGGAGGAGTTCAAATACCTTTTTCACATCTTTCTTGTCTGCCACTGCCATGAACTTTACTGTGGCCTTGGCCTGGCCCTTGAGGTGCTCCTCTATGAAATCCACATGATCTTCTTCAGGTACTCTTAGCACACGCAGAGCCGCCTTCACAGACTTGACCCACTCCTCTACTGTAATGTCTCCTGGTCTAGTCGGGAAGCCACCAAACTCCGTGACCTTCCGCTCCCGTGGGACATAAATAGTAGGGGGTTTCTTAGCTTCTGCTGTCTGTTGGTCTATTACTGCCTTGGCCAGCGATAAGGCTTCTCTCTGTTCAGTTCTAGCTTGTTGTAAAGCCTCCGCTTGGTCTGATAATCTGCGCTGAAGTTCAGCAAACTGGGTTCGTAGTTCTTCAATTCCAGTCATGGTAGGGTGCTCAACCAGGCCCGGACAGTGCTACTAAAACTCAACCAGTAAACCAATGGGGTGGACCCTGTGGATAGGATCCTGTTCGTGACGCCAATTATGTAAGCGGGAGAGTGGTCCCACTATTGTGGGGAACTTTCCTGGCTTCTGCACTACCCCGGTGAAGTGGGCTAGCGAAAGGATCTGAGTCCTCGCTCCCACTCCCTTTACCCAGAGGCCTCCCTGCCCTTGAGGGCTCCCCTTCCACTCTCCTGTCTGGCAGAGTCCTCGTAACCCCAACAAGGCTGGGCCCAGGATTCCTGGGGGGCTCAACCCCCAACCCTGCTGTGGTCACCTAGGACAGGGGCTAGGGTGTCCCCACTCCGGGGTACTCTCTCTGCACTGGGCACCTCCCTGACCCACTGATTATTCCATACAATTTAAAACAAATACAAGTTGTTTAATTAACAATTAATCTAAAGAAAAGAATAAGGAAAAATGGGAAAGGTTAAAGGAAAACACATCACCCTGCTTTGTGGCAGGGAACATCACAAACAGTGTCTCTGGACATCAGGGCACTTCGCAGTCTGTTCCTTGTAGGTCCCAGATTTCCGTCTCAGGCCCTGGCTGTGCTGCAGGTATGCTGCGGGTTGGACACTTGCAATGGTGGTGGCCACACACCTCCGGGCTTTGAGTGGTGGGACCCTTCTTCCCAGCGTCAGCCCCCCGTCAGGTTAAGGTCCCCCTCCCGGTCTGGCCTGCAAGGGCCCTTGTCTGGGGGTGTCTTTCTGTGCTGGGCCCTTTGCCCAAGGTCCCCCCTTGGCTGGCCCCACTTGCTCACCACACCTGGCTCTGTGGCTGCAGCTCTGCTCCCAGCACAGGATCTGCTCTCCCTGGGCTGCGTCTCTGGCTCTGTGGCTGCGGCTCTGCTCCCAGCACACGATCTGCTCTCCCTGGGCTGCGTCTCTGGCTCTGTGGCTGCGGCTCTGCTCCCAGCACACGATCTGCTCTCCCTGGGCTGCATCTCTGGCTCTGTGGCTGCAGCTCTGCTCCCAGCACAGGATCTGCTCTCCCTGGGCTGCGTCTCTGGCTCTGTGGCTGCGGCTCTGCTCCCAGCACACGATCTGCTCTCCCTGGGCTGCGTCTCTGGCTCTGTGGCTGCGGCTCTGTTCCCAGCACAGGATCTGCTCTCCCTGGGCTGCGTCTCTGGCTCTGTGGCTGCGGCTCTGCTCCCAGCACACGATCTGCTCTCCCTGGGCTGCGTCTCTGGCTCTGTGGCTGCGGCTCTGCTCCCAGCACAGGATCTGCTCTCCCTGGGCTGCGTCTCTGGCTCTGTGGCTGCGGCTCTGTTCCCAGCACAGGATCTGCTCTCCCTGGGCTGCGTCTCTGGCTCTGTGGCTGCGGCTCTGCTCCCAGCACAGGATCTACTCTCCCTGGGCTGTGTCTCTGGCTCTGTGGCTGCGCCTCTGGCCCCTCTGGATCTGGCATGGTTCTGCTCTCCAGCTCAGCTTGGGCCCCTGCTTTCTCCTTAGCTCGGCCCCACTCAGTCTGACCCAGGCAATTCCAACTCACACGGAGGACGGGGCCTCCTGACCCTCTGATTAGCCTGTCAATCAGGCTGATCTGGAGCATTGGCCTCTCCCCATTGTTCCTGGGGACTGTCAGTCTCAGGCTCCTGATTTGCCATCGACCCTTCCCCTTTTAGTGCTGGGAGCTAGCCAACCAAAACACCCCCACTGAATGTTAGTAAGGGGGCAACAGTCCCCTTACATTTGCATTAGCCAGACAAATTGCTAGTTTCATCCATCCTGCCTGGAACTTGAATCACCGCAAGAGACATCCGACAGCACAGATGTCGGTTCCCGCCTCCCTGCAGCCAGTCCCATTTTTCAGGTGTTTCTTTGGGCAACTCAGCTGCTTTTTGTTTGGAAATCGGCAGGGAGAGAAAACTTGGCCCTAGCTCTCAGGCAGGGTGCTGCTGGGCCTGATTCGCGTTCCTCTCATTCCCTGTGCTCGGGGTCGGTGAAGGATAGAGGCAGTGGGGAAGGTGCTGGCTTTTTAAGACATCTTTGCACCTCCGGTGTGCCGGGGGAGCAGAATCTGGCCCGTGTTTCCTTTTAAGAAGGCCTGATGTATCTCAGTAATAAAGGCAGCAGAGCTCTGAGTCCTTTACCCCCGTCCCCTGGGCAGCAGGAATGCCTGCAGCTTTCAGGCATGGATCTCCGACCTGACAGACAGGCTGTCTGGGAATTGGAGGAGATGGTGTCTGACTGATGGTTTGGGGTCCCCTCCTCCCCTCATTCTCCTCCCTGTGCCTGCCTTCTGGTGTGCTGGCACAGAAGGGGATGCGCAGAGGAGGGGAACGCAGGAGTAACTGTAATATTAAACAACTCCACTCAGCAGCTAAGCGCGTCGTCAGATGCCTCGGTCAGGGAGGCAGAGCGGAGTGTCGCTGTGATGAACTGAATTGGGATCATCAGCAGGAACCCCTGGGGGAGGGGCGGGGGTGGATCCACCTGGCTGCCTCCCCTCAAGTAATTCCTACCTGCTAGAGAGACGGGACAAACTCTGCCTCTTTTGAAGCTGGGCTCCAGTCTGAACCCATACAGGATCCCTCTTGGGTCCCCTGGCCCTTGCTTGAGGGGGCTGGGCTGGGCTGGGCTGGGCTGAACTTTTTTTAATTGCAGAAAAGTCTCAGGGCCTGATTCTTGGCTGTCTCCAGCTCATGCTTGGTGAAGCAGGGAGCAAGCCATCCGGGAACTAGTCGGCTCTCACTGATTCTCTGCTTGGTCCTGGGCACAGGTAAGAACAACCTGAGAGCAGCTCTGACCTGTGCCAGCTGCCCATAATCTCTAAGGGACACCTGCCAGGTGAGGACTGCAGGAGTGCGTCATGGTCTGGCCATGCCCTTTCCTTACCCCTAACACAGCCCCTGTGCCAGCGGCGAGGGAGAACAGGAGCTGGTTGTGTGCTATCTGGGTACTCCTCCGACCAGGGGCATCCCCAGCAAGGGCGTTACTTTGAGTCTCCACCCTCTTTGTGCCCCATGACTGGGGAATGAGAATCACCCACAATCAATTTGGGGCAAAGATTTGAGGGTAGGGAGCATTTTTATATGAGCCAGCAGGCCTCACCGCCCTACACAGGATGTATCCAAAGGGATTCCCTTCCCTACCACCTCCTTGTCCATAACTCTAGAGAACAACTGGGGAGAGAAGGGTCAGCGTAACCTCAAACAAGGGAACGAGGAACCCAGCCCCGAATGGAACCCTTCCCTGTGGAGATGTGGCCAAGCCAGGGAGTGGGAAGGGCGCTCACTGGTACTAGAGCCAGCCTGACTTAGGGCAAGCCGTGGAGTCGAGAGTGGCTACAAAGTTGGCATCGTGGCTAGCTGGCTGGCTGGGGGACTGCACACTTCTAGCCAGCACACCAGACAGCAAGGGATCCCTGAGGACAAGAGCCGGCCCTCCTTCAGCAGGGTGGGGGGAAGAGTCCCTGTTCGAGGGTGTGTGCGTGCTCGCATGCAGGCTGTCACTTCTGGCGTTGTCTTGCTCAGAAAGAGCCTCCTACCTGGGCCCACGCAGAATTCTCCTCTGGGCCCGAGGGGAGGGAAGTGCAACGGCCTGTGAAGCGACATCAGGTGGTTTCATTAATTACTAATAAGTGCTTTGGGTTCTCTAATCAGATGCCTCTATTTTAATGAGTTTGCTTTCAATATTTCCTGGATGGGCGCTCCTGGGCTGGAGAAGGGGCCACTTCTCCTTCCTCTCCCGTGGCTGCAGATATTTCTGCACGGGAGCTAAACCCACTGATACGGGGGGGAGGGGGGAGAGCACTGGCCATGGGAAGCATCCTAGGGAGCGGATATTGCAAGATCCTTGAGCCGGAAAATTCCAATGGCCAGTACTTCCCCCCCCACACACCCCGTAGCGTAAAGCTGTGTACACACAGCACCCGGAAGGGGCAGGGGAAGATTGTTTCTTTTTCAGCTGGGACTAGAAAGAAGCAGAGTAACTTCTGGCATTTCAAGGAGATGATGCAAGAAGTGGCTTGGAAGTTCCGACAGCCAGTCATGCTCAGGGGTGGGCCAGGGCACCCCTGTCTTTGGATAGCACCTGGCACAAAGGGGTCCTGGCCCGTGACTGGGGCTCCTAGCTACCGCAATACAAACAACAAATACTAATCTCCATGCTAAGCACACAGATGACTATGTATGGTGATAGATTAGAGAGAGAGAGACAGTGAGTTTTGGATTGTCCCTTAGGTCAAACATAGCTCACCCAAATGCTTGAATTTCTTCCCTCTGTTTCCTGAAAGGCTAGAGAGCTGTGGGCATGGTCAAATCTGTGATCCAGGGGAAGGATGGACCAATGTAGGTGACTTCCCCCTTCGGCCACAGGATCCCTGCTTGGCCCATGGCAAGTAATTTAAAACGTGTCTCTGTTCCTCAGTTTCCCTATCTGCACTGTGGGGATAATCATTCTTCCTTCACAGGGCCGTAAGGAGGCTTGATTCATTACGGTTTGCAAAGTGCTTCGAGATTCTCAGGTGAGAGGCTCCTACAGAAATGCCAAGTATTCAGCGTGGCAGAGGATGTATTCCTGGAAAGGCCACTCCCTGCCAGTGGGTCTGCTCAAAAAAGCAGCTGGGTTCGCTGCACCCAGTGGAGGAGGACAATACAGTATATCCATAGGAGCATAAGACTGGCTCTTCTCCCATGCGGAACACAAAGCAGCCAAGGGAGGCTTTAGGCCTTCATCAGAACCAGTTAAGCCTTCCTGCCTTCTCCCCAAAGCGGGGAGAGTGGTGAAATATGTGCACACTGACATATGGAAAGCCAGGGAGCATGGCAAGGCAGAGACTGGTGTCTTCTCTGATGCACGGCTTGAATCCGCCAATGTCACCAATGAGCGGGAACCTCCCTTTCCTCCACAGAAGACCTACACCACTGTCATTAGTATAGTATCCAGCATGGAGGTCACCAGGCCCTCTCTACAGCAGCAGGCGCCTCCCCTGCAGTATGCCCTCACTCTCCAGATCTGGACCTCGCAGCAAGTGGTGTTGCCACCCCCGTACACTGTAAAATAAGTCCAGGAGGCTGAGGTGCAAGGTATGCACTGACATGGGTAATGGTGTCAGCCCTGGACGGGAGCTCAGAAGGCTGGAGACATGAGTGAGGGGCATGTAGGTCGCACCGACAGGAAGGCCGATGTTTTCAAAAGTAGCTCTGATTTTGGTTGGCTCACTTCTTGGGTGCCCAAATAGAGACACCCTTCCCCCCACCCCCTCGCCAGGGCCTTGCTACCCCTAGTGCTCAGTGTTACAACCTGGCCCAGAGTCCCTCTGTGCTGTCACCAGTCTGTTGCAAGTGGACTCAGTCACAGGGTCTCACGTGTTTCCAAACCACATGGGTCTCAGTAATGTCTAGTCAAAGTTTCTAGCTCTGGGTCCCTGGAGCAAGCTCATGGCCTCAGATTCTTGCCTGAACCCTTCCTAGGGATGTGGGACGCCGCAGTGAAACCACACCAGACCCTGAAACCAGGGCCTCAGACCTTCTGAGCCCCCGCTTCTCCTATGTCACTTACCCACGCTCCCGGAGAGCCCCACCTAGGCTGAGGTCACTTTTGGCTTCTAGTTTAACCCCTTCAAGGACAATGTGGCAGGAAAGCAAGGAACACAGGCTTAGCCAAGGAATCTCTTAACCACACTCCCTTTACTCTTACAGCACTTGAGAGTTACAGGTCTTTGAAAACAACAAAAGCCCTGAGATGCACCCTCCCCTAGTCTTAACTCACCGCAACGATGAGTCTGAGGTTTGTCAAAGCTTCAGACTAGTCCCTCCTGCCTTCGCTCTCTCCAGGCGGTCCTGCTCACATGTGGCGATTGTCTGACCCTTTGCTTAGAGCAGCACCCCACTCCTATAACAGGACTACAATAGGGTTTAAAAGAGAACTGGATAAATTCATGGAGGTTAAGTCCATTAATGGCTATTAGCCAGGATGGATAAGGAATGGTGTCCCTAGGCTCTGTTTGTCAGAGGGTGGAGATGGATGGCAGGTGAGAGATCACTTGATCATTTACCTGTTAGGTTCACTCCCTCTGGGGCACCTGGCATTGGCCACTGTTGGTAGACAGGATACTGGGCTGGATGGACCTTTGGTCTGACCCAATATGGCCGCTCTTATGTTCCTAAGTACAATCTGGCTCCCTTTGCTAGGTGCTCTGCTTGGAAGCTCTAGCATCCGCACCCAGTCAGGAACCGGTGCAGAAAACCCATTGCTCTATGAGGGCAGGGCACTAGTTGAGAGTCATTACACGTTGATGGCCCTAGATTTTACTCCCGGTGGCTTCTCCATGATGGTCCCTCAAGACCCTTTCCTGGTCAGGGCAGCTATCTGGAATGCATTTCCGTAGGTTTGCCTTGGGCCGGGTTAGATGTGTTCAACTCATGATCCATGGAGTTCCTAATGCAAAGTGGAGCTCCCTGTTTGATGCAGACGTATCCCACTCTGTCACACTGACCACTCATAACTTCAGTTTAAGCCAACTGAATGCTGGAAAAATGTCATGCCCTGTGCAACGTGGTTAAGCCCCAGTGGAGACACTGCTAGGTCAATGGAAGAACTCTTCCATCAACTTAGCTGCTGCCTCTCAGAGAGGTGGATTGACTACAGAGGCAGAAGGACCCTTTCTGTTGCTGTAGGAAGTGTCTATACTATGGTGGCACAGTTGCAGTGATGTAGCCGTGCTGCTGTCGTATTTCTAGTGTAGGCAGCCCCCCCACTAGACCATTCTCCCCAGGAACTAGGACAGAATGAATACTGCAAACAGTTTCTATGACTATCCATTTGCATTTCGAGACAAACTGGCATTCTACCCTTCCCAAATTCTGAAAGATGGGGAATTTGCACCGGAGAATCTTAATGCTCAAAAGAAATGCTTTAAAAAGCCAACTGGATGTGATGCAGATAAAAAGCAACTCTGATGCGGTATTTTACCTCAACTAGGTACCTTTAGGTCTGGGCAACTTAGCAATTACTGCTGATAAATGTTTTAGGGTGGTCATGGCAACGGAACAGCCTGTCTAATTCTCGGGTTCGCTTTCTTCAAAGGGAAGAAACTTAGTGTTTCAGTTCAGTGGGTGTTTTAGTACCTGGCTACTGGAGTCAGCAGCATTCCTAGGTACTTTCATCTCTGTGCTGTGAGCCCTCCTACGCACACATATGCACACACACAAGCTCACACGCCCACACACTACTCCACTAGCATAGTGTCTGCAGAATAAAGGCAAAATAAATTCTGTTGGGAGTGGGGGAGGGAAGTCGCCTTTATCTGCATTTCCAAGAGGACTCACGAGAACCAGCCTCGTTAGACTGAGACGATGTTCATTAATTATTATTATGTACTTATAATGAACCAGGTGCCTTACCGACAAGTGTACAGGGCTTATAAGCTAAGCAGACAACAATCAGACAAGGGGTAGGGGAACGGGATGCAATACCAGGGAAGCGACTGAGCATGGAGGAGGTGGTGCTTAGCACTCTTCTTGTTAGATCCCTGAGTTTTGTTTGAGCGGTGGGATGGGGAGGTCACTTTTCAAAGATACTCCTGGGAGTGAGTTCAGTTCACACACACACCTCTGGGAGGGAAGACTAGAGAGGAAGGGCGAGGTTTGCCAAAGAGATCGGATCCTGTTTAGCCTCCCACATGAAGTGGCTGGGTTTGCAAGAGAGCTCAGCACCCAACAACTCCCATTGAGAACAATGGAGAATCCCTCCCTGCCGGTCCCATAGAGAACAATGGCGAATCCCTCCCTCCTGGCCCCATTCAGAACAATGGAGAATTCCTCCCTCCTGGCCCCATTCAAAACAATGGAAAATCCCTCCTTCCCTGCTCCATTGAGGACAATGGAGAATCCCTCCTTCCCTGCTCCATTGAGGACAATGGAGAATCCCTCCCTCCTGGCCCCAATCAGAACAATGGAGAATCCCTCCCTGCCGGCCCCATTCAGAACAATGGAGAACCATAATAAAAAAATTAACATCTGACAAGGGACAACCAGTGGATGCCCCAAACAAACGAGGGGGGTGAAGTGCAGGGAAGGAGGAGGATAATGTATGCAGAAGCAAAGGCCATTGGCTTCCTTGTTTGTTATGTCAGCAGGGAAGCTGTTGAGAGATCATGGAGACTAGATGATCTCTCACCTCACAGGCAGTCACCTGAAGGTCAAAATTGAGGTATATGGGTGTAGCTGGGGGGGGGGGATTTGCCCCATTGCAATAGCTGCTCTGTGGGGGTTTTCAAGGCCAGGCTTTCAGGTACACAGCACCCACTCTTGGGGCTGGTGTAGTAAAGTGGTCATCAAGGGGTTAACTGGGTTACTCAAGTACTATGAGGATGGAGGACAAGGTCCAGCAACGGCTATTAGCCAAGATGGTCAGGGGCACAACCCCATGCTCTGGGTGTCCCGAAACCTCTGACTGCCAGAAGCTGGGACTGGCCAACAGATTTCCCAAAGAGCCCGGCACTCAGCATGCACCCAATGGGCTGAGCTCTCCTGTTTGTTCGGGTGTATTGGACAAGCTGGCCCTAGCTTCGGGTCCCAGGCCCTTCTGAAAATTCTGGCTTCAGCCTCCAGGGTTCTCAAGCAGCGCTGCATTAGTGTGTGGAAAACCTGCATGTGAGAGAGCACCCGGAGGACCTGAACTGAGGGAGGAAAATAACATGGCCATCAGGGAGCTTCTCCAGTGAGCTGTGGCCTCTGTCCAGACTGCAGATTGGGCCGGGCATTCTACCCAAGCCCCTGCTCCTTCCAGTCCACTGCTCATCAGTCCGGATTCTTTTCCTTTCACTGCTCTGGGAAGCCTGATTCACCTCAGCAGATGCCAAGATAGTCGAGGTCACTTCCCCGATTACTAGAATTGTGGGGCGATCTGATTGGTCGGAGCTGCAAGGTTAGATGGAGAAAATTCCCCATGGGCTGCCACCCATTTAACCCTTCATATCCCATTCCCTTTCAGGCAACTCTCGTGGTTTTCTTCTTTACCACCAAACCCTTTCTGCCCGCAGGGTTTTTTTCGGTGTTTTCAGGTATCTTTGCTGGAGAGAAAGGCCCGGGCTGCTGGTTAGAGCCTGACCACGTTACCCATCCCTTACTCCATCGTGAGCCTCACTCAGCACGAGTCCAGGAGTCAGAACTGGGCCCAATCTAGGTTGCTCTGTATAATGGACTTGTCATTATTTACAGCTCCACCCCCCTTTGTGTCACCTGCAAATTTTACTAGCAATGGCTTTATATTCTCTTTCCCCACCTCTTCTCCCTGCTAGGAGAATCAAGGGAATCCATAGTGACCTAGAACACTTCCCAGTGTCTGGCATGAATGAGACACGGGCGGTACGCAGCGCACGGAGGGCGTTAGAGAGAGGTAGGATGTGCCCGTAACCAGACCACTAACCTAAGCCTTGGCAGACCTGGATCCAAGACAGTTTTGCTGCAGGCGTCCTGTCTGACCTGGGGCCAGTCGCTGTGTTCCCCAGCTGCAAAATGCAGATAATATTGCCCGGTCTCCCAGGGGTATTGAGAGTCTGGCTATATTAAAAACGGGGAGGCAATCAAATAGCATGGCAATGAAGGCCATGTAAGTAGCTAAGACAGAAAGGAGTCTCCCGGGTGGCCAGCAGGTCAGTGGTAGAGCTGAAATGAAAACCCAGACCTCTGGACTCCCACCACTAGATCATGCTGGTCAAAACCAGGACTAGAGCTCAGGTCTCCACTATCAGGCCCACGCCCTGTCCACTGCACCACACTCCCGCCTATGGAATGGTTAAACAAAGGCAATTACTCCCAGGCATCCAGCAGCCATGGGACACTAGCCGATGAGATGTCCCAGGAACCATGGATAAGAGCATCAGTCCTAGCAAACCATCTCCATTTCCTGGCCAACAGGGAACGCTCCGGCCAAGTATCTCACATCTCTGAAGCCAACAGGGCACTCGGATCAATAGGGGATCCATTCCCTCCTTCCCCGTGGGACAAATGCTGCTGTCCTTTACACAGCTGTGAATCTGCCGCGGCTCTAGGGGTGCGTGCGGAAGCGCCGTGGGCCCCATGCATGCCCTAGCCCCCACTCCTATTACTGGAACGCTATACGCACTCACTGTTTGCAATTAATCATTTTGTTTTAATTGCAGCTTCTCTAGCTGGCAGAGTCTCATCAACATTTGATGCCTTTTGGCTGCTTCTTCCAGGTATGTTCCAGGACTGTTTGATTACAAAGAACTGAGCGGGAGGAGCGTTCCAAAAACAAGTGCAGGGATTCAGGGGGTGGTGCACTCAGATGACACTCAAGCCCATGCAGCAGCCATGCCAATCCAGCACCCCTAAAGGAGAACGACAATAGGATAATGAGCCCTTTCCCTCAATGGCTCTCGTCCCAAAGGATTTCAGCAGCCACAGACCAAATCCGGGGAGATACTGAGCGCCTGCCTCCCATCCATAGTCCGGTTGGTTTCAGCAAAGGTTGCTGGTACTTAGCAAATGCTCAGCACTGCTGAGGATTTTGTTCTATGCAGACACGGGAATCGCTTCGCCCGCTGCTGAAAGGCGGGCAGAGCTGGGATGAAATGCGTTAGCTGTTTAAGATCACCCAGTGGCATTATGCTATACAGTGGGAATGGAACGCCCAGGGGCATTTAAGTGGGCAGTTAATAATCACCCGGGTTGGAACTGGCCCAGGACACCGGGGCTGATGCCGCTGTTCTTCCAAACAATGCAATGTTTGTCTTTGTGCATGAACTTTTAACTGAACAGAATGCCCAGGCTTAGATCCTCAGCCGGTGTAAATCAGCATCGCTTCCTAGACTTCAGTGGAGCTACACTGATTTACACCAGCTGAGGGCCACCAGCTGCGCCTCCAATATGGAATGCCAAAAGCTTTCCTTTATTAGCTGCATTACAGGGACTCTCACTGTTGTCACTTCACAGCCAACCAAGTGTATCTTACACAAGGCCCAGTTTTCAAACTTGGATTCCTAAAATGACAACTAAACCAGCATTTAGGCCCCTAAATACATCGTTTCGGGGGCTAATTGCACCAAAGGGGGAGATGTTCAAAGGTATAAATAACAGTTAGGCACCTAACTCCCATTGGCTTTCAAAGGGCACATTGAATGTACATCTAAGCTAAGTGCAATATGCGTGTAACTACCATTGTGCCTTTGCCAAAATCTCATCCCTCGTTTGGGGAAATGGAACGGGCAGGGTGTTTCATCATCTCTGCCTCGCCAGCAGAGGGACCTCCTTTCTCACTGGCTTAATCCATTTACAAATACGCGGCCACAACCCTGCCATGGCCACACACACAGGGCACAGACGCCACAGTGCCCTGCCCCAGAAATGCTCTCCCAGGACCAAAGAGTAATGAGCGAGATTGACTAGGAGAGTCCCTTGGGGACCTTGCAGTTTTGCGAAGCTGACAGAGGGATCCCCCGACTCCCACAGACCACAGGGTAATGAAGTCAGGAAGGGATTTCTAGTGCCCTATCTACTAATGAAATTCAGGTGTGTTGGCCTTTCATGAGAGAGTCAAGCCACGTGCCTGCGATTGTCTGCACAGAGAACATAACCTTCAGGGAGCAGAGTTTTCTGTGCTCCTTACCAAGCTAAATAGAAATCGTTCTGCTCTGCGAAGCTGGAAATTGGCTGCAGATATCATCATCCAGCTGTTCGGTCTGAAGAATAGACTCTTCTTTCACTCATTAGCTATGGGCAACAATGCAAGGGGATGGGGAGGGGTGACACTGAGATTGGTGCGGAGCTCTGCTACTGCATTTCTGCAGAGGGGCTGCCTGGGAAAGAGACCCTGCTGCAGGTAATAGCAGAGGATATGACTACACGGCAATTAAACACCCATGGCTGGCTCATGTCAGCTGACTTGGGCTCATGGGCAGGGTGGGGGAGGGTCTCAGAGCCCAGGCTCCAGCCCGACTCTGCAATTTTACAGCCCCACAGCCTGAGTCCAAATCAGCTGATATGGGCCAGCTGCAGGTGCTTAACTGCAGTGTAGATATATCCTGAGTTACATAATGGCCTGTCCCGGTCATCCTAGAGAGCTGAACAAACTATAGAGGGAATCACTTCACCCACGATGCAAATGCAACCACCTGTGGGGCGGAACACGGCACCAATTCACCAGGGCAAAAGGCCATTCAACAACAGCATTGGCTGGGAAGCACAGAATATTGCATCAAAGGAGGAGTGTAATGGGAGTAGCACCAGGGTATGGCAGGTCAAGACTGGGGGTGTTCTGGCCGAATAGGGTGGAGAATCAGACCAATGTCTGCAGCACATCACTGGTCTCTTCTTTTATCCTTTCTTCTGTCCCCCTGGACCTCGGTTCTTTTCCTCCTCACCTCTCCTCTCCACTCCCTCTGCTTCCCATCTCTTTACAAAGAGCAATAATGTGAGAAGAGGTGTCCTGTTTCTTTAAATCTGTAGCAAGATGACAGACCAGAATGGGGACCCGGGAGGGTTGGAAGCCCAAGTTTCTACACTGTAGCAGAGAGAGACAGTTGCTTTAAAGGCCTGCTTCCCTTATAGTAAAAAACGTCCTTGTTCAGCGTTAGAGGAAATCATCTCCTTCTGCAGTTCTTCCCCAGACAATCAGCACAACTGTATGTGTTAACCGCGCCAGACGAAACACAGCCTCTGCCGTGGCCATAATTCAGACACTGCCTTTAAAGGGAAACTGCTTTGATGAACGTGGGTCATTCCCATGCAGCTGCCAGAGCTATCTGCCCAGGATGACTAACAAGCAGCAAGCTGCCGGGCCGGCCCTTTGCTTGCGAGGGCTGCAGCAGTAACCGTTATCAGAAAGCAGAAGTCATTCCTTCCCCATCGGCCCCTGCCCCAGCTCAGATTTTCCAGTGCCCCGTATTTGTGCAAGCCAAACTTTCCAACTGCAGAATTAGCGGAAACTTCCCTAATCCCCATTCCCTTGTAAGGGGTTCTCTCTCTCTCTCTCTCTCTCTCTCTTTTTAAATAACTGCCTCCTCAGCATCATCTCTCCAACAGTGATTGCTCTCTGGGGGTCAGATTCCTCCCTGGTGTTATGCCATTCATTCCGGTGGGGCTACACCTTGGATCAGTTTGGCCTAGGATGCTCTCCTCTGCTTCCCCAAACAAACCCATAGGCTATTCTTTACTGTTTGTATAGCAGCAGCACTTAGGAGCTGCAGTCATGGACCAGGACCTCATTGTGGTAGGTGCTGTACAAAATACAGAACAAAACAAGTGTCCAATCCTCTTCTCACAATAGCCCCAGAGAAAACCTAAACTAAACAGAATACCGAGGACCGGGCTTAAAACCAAGGCTGTCGGGGGCTTTTTTGTCTGGTTTTGAAACCAGGCAGACACTAGGGGGAGGGATAGCTCAGTGGTTTGAGCTTTGGCCTGCTAAACGCAGGGTTGTGAGCTCAATCCTTGAGGGGGCCATTTGGGGCAAAAATCAGTACTTGGTCCTGCTAGTGAAGGCAGGGGGCTGGACTCAATGACCTTTAAGGTCCCTTCCAGTTCTAGGAGATGGGATATTTCTATTAATTATAGTGAGCAAGTCATTTCCCCTCTCTAAGCCGGTTTCTCCTCCCACCATTTGTCTCTCTTGGCTGTTTAGACTGCAAGCTCTTTGGGACAGGGATCATCTCTTACTATGTGTCTGTGCAGCCCCCAGGGTGATGGCTGGGGCCTCTAGGTGCTAGAATCCTACAAGGAAACCATAAATTAAAGTTTGACTCAGAGGTGCTCTGGTGCATGTTCCACTGAGGAGAGACTATGAAGAAAGGAGCAGAGAGGGAAAACCATTCTGGGTGACAAAGCACTGCAAGCCTGATTCGCTGATTTCCACTGCTGTAAATCAGGAGTGAGTCCACTGTAGCCAATGTGGGGTAAAAAATGGTGTAAGTGAGAGGAGAATCAGGCCCCATCTATAAAATGGACGTGGGTCCCTAAAGGCTGAGCTCCCTTGCAAATACAGTGGCTGGATTGGAGCTTTGGTTCAGGTATACCAACATGCACAGGGCATTCAGTGTTGCCAGTGTAGTTTTGGTGGGGTCCCTTCTGGTCCCTAATGCAGATGACAGATTGCCCATTAGCTAGGAGTTATATATCTCGACTCAAATCACGCTTTCGGGTGGGAGAAATCTAAGCGACCAGGGTAAAAGGCTCATGAATTCAAATGAGTTTTGGAAGCCTATAAAAACGGCGGGAGAAACTCGCAGACTCTGGAGCTCCAGGATGCTTGCGGATTCTTATTTAAACCCAAGCAGAGCTTCTCATCAAGTCACGTCACACAGAGAGCAGCTCATGCCTCCTTAATGTATCTTCACACAATTATTTTTTGACAGCCACATGACAATCAGCCCGTTTGACCCAGCAAATCTCCTTCTACCCCTCAAGGTCAATGCTACTGACACAACTGTGGCCGCCTCTCTAGATATGTGAATCGCTGTCATGCTAATCCCGACTCCCGCTATTTACTAGTTCATCATTAATTAGTCACTCAATGATACATTAAAAAGACTATAATCCCCAGCACATATTCAACAGGAGACTACAAACAGCAACTAATCGCTCATTATCTCTAATCATCTGTTCCCAATTACCAATACTCTTTACTCTGGTAATGAATTGCAGGAATTATTCATTAGTGATCAGAAATGGAGATTATCTATTAAAAAAATCAGGCTATCCATTGGCTAATTGATTAATAATGCATTAGTCGGTTGCAAAAATGATGGTTGATCTTACATCACCTGAATGAGGAAAGGCATAGCTCTTTTAATGGCAATGAGGTCTAATGGTGAGAGCAGAAAATTGAGGATTTCTGGGTTCTATCCCTTGTTCTGACTTATTATGTGGCCTTGGGCAAGTCACTGATCACCTGATTTTTAGAGCTGTTGAGTACCCATAATTAATTATTATTATTATTATATTATTTGTACTGCAATAGCACCTAAGCATTCGAGCCACGGCCCAGGACTAGGTGCCATACACACATGGAACAAAAAGATGATTCCTGCTCCAAAAGAGTTTATAATCTAAGGGCTTGTCTACTTGGAAATTTCCCAAAATAGCTCTCATTCTGGAATAAGAATGTCCACACTGATGCTGACACCAAAATAACTATTCCTGAATAATTATTCTGGAATAGCTATTTCAGTAAATTTCCAAGTGTAGGAGACAACAGGCGAGTCTAGACAGACAGACACACAGGGGAGCACAAGGAAACAATTCATGACACCCATTTATGTCAGTCTCTGAAAAAAATCAGACTACAGGGTCTCTTCATGCCTCAGTTTCCCCACTTGTCAAAGACATACTCACCCACCTCAAAGGGCATCGTAGGGACGTGAGTTTTCAAAGCACTTGAAGCCTTGGACTGAAGTTGCCATTGTAAGCGTAAAGTGCTATTATTAGTATAGAAGGAAGTGAAAACCTTTGCGTGACTGCGCATTTAATTTTTCCTCTAAATAAATACAGTGTGAAGATGAATTAACCCCCAGGAAATAACCCGACTGCAGATAGAAAGCCTGTGGCAATTCCAACATGCCACTCAAGCAGTACAGGCGCTTAGCTGGGTTAAGGACATGCAAGGGCTCTGCTGGCTTGTGTGGGACAGGAGGCTGATGGGCATTTGCTTACAGATGCCGAGCTTATCTCTTTGCAGGGGTCGCTGGCACACAATCAGCACCTTGCTCATAACTGCTGGTGAGATTTGTATAGCTTGGACCCACAAAACAAACAAAAAACAAACAAGCATGAGATTCAGAACAAGAGCTAAAAATGCAGGTGGCCACTGTGGGGTTAATTAATTTCTATGACTCAAGTTGGGCATCAAGTTTATATGGCGTGTTTACAGCTCAGGCATGACTGGTCAGAGAGAGGTGCCTGCTTCTAGGGCAAGGGTAGGCAACCTATGGCACGCGTGCCGAAGGCACACACGAGCTGATTTTCAGTGGCACTCACACTGCCCGGGTCCTGGCCACCAGTCCGGGGGGCTCTGCATTTTAATTTAATTTTAAATGAAGCTTCTTAAACATTTTAAAAACCTTATTTACTTTACATACAACAATCGTTTAGTTATATATTAAAGACTTATAGAAAGAGACCTTCTAAAAATGTTAAAATGTATTACTGGCACATAAAACCTTAAATCAGAGTGAATAAATGAAGACTCGGCACCCCACTTCTGAAAGGTTGCCGACCCCTGGTCTAGGGTCTGTTTACTGTCTGATGTTAGTACAGGCGGGATGAGCCACAGAAGATGCCAGCCTGTCTCCGAGTTATACACTGGGTTACAAGACCAATACTCCATGTGTGGCCAGTGCCTCTTGTTAGTGACCTGTTGTGCTGTAGCACCTGGACTCAGCAGCATGTCTGACCCTGAAGAACCAAGCAGAGCATGCAAAATGGGGACCTCGGCATGGCTGCAACTCCAGCTCCTGAGCTGGACAACCTGGTCCTGAGTAACCTACAGCACTGGCTTTGTTCAGAGCCTGGGCACGCAGGTGTACACCTCGCTCTGCTTCTCTGCTTGCCCTTCCTAGCGTGTTCTCGGAGGCAGGCAGAGCTCTGGTCATTCCTGGCACTGGAATTCTTCACCTTCTAGGCAGCCTGGCTGCAAAGGAACCAGGGACGTCTCCGAGCCTCCCTGTTTTCATGGCATAATCCTGACTTTGCAGATTCTGGCCCACACCATGGAAGAGGATGAGGCTATTAACACCCTGTTAAATAACCACGTGTGTCACAGCTCGCCTCCAACATGTTCAGCCACCCAGTTACAACTACCACAGCTCAGCACATCCAAGGAGCAGCGTAACCTGGTTTCAGCCACATCTGCACCCTCTCACCCTACCATGCTGCATGGCTATGTGTGAGTGCATTCTGGGAAAACAAGGTCAGCTCTCCCCTACTGCCTCAGCATGTGGGGCCTCCCACTACACTGGGTTCCAGTCCCAGGACCCTATAACTAGCAGCCTCGGTCTGTTCTGCAAGACTCTTTTCTGCTGCCTCCCTGGACCTCTGCCTCCCAGAAGGTCTTTTTCAGGTCTTCTCCCCACAACCTCTCTAGGTTCACCCTTCCCTCAGGGCCAGGATTCTCAGAGCTCCTCCTGGGAGTCCCGCATCAGAAGCCCAAATTAGAAGGACAAACGTAAACCCGGTTCTGCCCTCCTCGGGCATCCCTCTCTGTTCCTCAGCTGAATGCCTCCCACAGCTCTCCTTCTGCAAGTCCACATCCTGCCCGTCTATCAGGGCCCACCAACGGAGCCTGCCTCCCACAAGGTGGCTGTTCCGCATCTCTCCTGGCCCCCCCACCAGACTGCTCTGCTCAGGAGAGAAACCCTTGGCCAACTGTCCCTCTGGGCTTCCTCCTGGACCCTCCTATTCTTTCCACTTGCTAATGCCAAGTGAGAGACTTCAGAGTCCTTCCCTCTTCTAATCGGTGCTCCCTTTATAGACACCACCCAGCTCCCTCCCCAGCTGGGCTTCATCTTTAATTAAGTCTGTCTCAGACTCTAGGTGCAGCCAGGTAACATAACTGGCCTCTCAGGCCTACCTTAACCCTTTCATTGCCTGTGCGAGATACCCACTGGGACAGATACGGCGATTTCATCCTTGAAAAACCTTATTGAATTAAGTTTAAGTATCTTTAGAGTCCATTGTATTAGAAATGCAAAATTCATGTATTATTGTGGGATTGTATGTAACTTCTCTAGAGGGGAGACGTAGCCAGTGTAAACCTTGGGAAGTGTTATGAGCATCAAAAGACTCTGTTCAACAATGGGCTGGCCAAGAATGAACTTTTGGGTCAAACAGAGTTAAGTGGGACTCTCTAGGGGGAAGTGAATGCAAATTCACCCCCCTCCAGTTATGCCAAAACCCAGCTATTTGCTGTTACACCTGGGAAAGGACCATTGACCACTGTTCCCAGGCTCTGAAGAGGCCCAAGCTGAATAAAGAAAAGACTAACTATCTATTGGTGTGCGTGTCTTGAGCTGAGGCTGTTACAAAATTGCAACCAAAGAAAAACCCCGTGGTGGGGTTTGAAGGACTGTCTCGTACCATCGCCCCTGCTGTAGTTGCGGGGTGCGGGGGGGGGTGATCTCTGGTAAATTTATTGCCATGTGTGGTTTTCTTATTGATTTTAATATGCTTTATCTGTAATACTTTCCCCTTAAGCATAAATGTGCTTGCTTAAAAAGAGCTGTGTGGTAGCTCATAACTGCAACAAATATGCTTTTTATAGACTCTGAAGAGAAAGCAAAGAACAGGTGCTGGACTTTAGGCAGTCTGGCAATATCAGAGTGTAGGCAGGGAATGGCACAGCCTGGAAAAATCCCAGTCTGTTCGGAGAGAGACGTTGGTCTCTGCCCAAGAGAGGTGATGGCTGAGGAGCCCGGAGCCTAGAGTGGGTGCCCTCAAGGGACCACAGAGTGGGAATACAGGTGCGGTTTCCCTGAACTGTGACACATCCCATGCATCATGGAAACTGAACTATCTTCTCTCCAGAAGCAATTCTCTCTTGCCCCAAAATAATCTCTCCATCATCTGGGGGATCCCTCTAGATCAGAGTTGAGGCCCCTCATCAGGGAGTGACATCGGGAAATCTTACATTGCAATCATAATGATATGTACTTACAGTATAATGCCCGCCAGCTGTCTCTGTATGCTGTGTAGAGTTCCAGACAGGGTGTAATCCCTGGTAAACAAGGGTGACAAAGCTGGAATTCAAGCTGTGTGGTGGAAGTCTGTGCCTGTAGTCATAGCTTGTGTTCTTTAATAAATACCTCCGGTTTAAGACCAGCTGTGATTTGGTATATCATGACAGCCATTGCCCATGCTGTATTTGTTCTGTGGATAAATAGGTTTCACTCCCGGCAATTCTCAATCCAGCATTCCCCATGAGAACTGAGAACCTCAAACAAAAAACTTTAACCAAAGCCCCAAATTCTTTTTCAAGATTTGTCTGCATGTAAGGAGCTCTTTTATTCTCTTCCTTGGTTTGGCCCATGTTCAGTTTTACAGCCTGGAAGAGACTAACTCATGTTTCATGAGATGAACAACATTTATAAACTCTAAGGGTGGTGGGCAGGTTATGGAACGAGACAGACCAGTGGTCTGATCCGGCCTGGCACAGCCTACATTGCATGACTGCTGACTGCAGCAGTTCACAGAAGCTGATGAGATCATTGGAGACAAGCAACCAAGGTTTCTATTTATTCCTTTTTTTATGGTGTATGCTTTTTGCTGGCAGTCTCTCATCATATTAGGAACAAACACTGAAATGTCAAAGAGTTTACAGGCCCAGATGCCGCAGTTCTCCACTCCCATAGAATAACCGATTTTTTTTTTCAGCCTGTATGTCTATATGCAGCATTGGATGTTCCAACAGCAGCCAGCCAGGAACAACGAGGAACAACTTCCTATGCTGCATGGTGCTGCCAGAAAGGCAGCAGAAATTAAACATCAGAGAGGCTAAGTAAGAAGCCTTTCCTTGTTCCCGTAGGAGAACTAATTACTGTCTCAGAGTTGTTTAGACCAGAGCACGGAATAGTGTATGGAACTTATTGCTCAGAACAGCCTGCACTTAGTTTTTTGGTATGAATTTAACACGACTGGAAAGTACCAGCCTGACCATCGTGGAGACAGAAACCTTCTCATTCCTTAAAATAAGCACCATTTTATAACCAACCCTATTTGGGCTGCTAGCAGAATTTGAATCCGTAAACCTTTATTGCTGCACGAAGAAGTCTCAAACACCTGACCTAAAGGAGAAAGTCTATTAGCAGGCAGCAATAACAGACTTCTCAACCTCTTTGATGGACCAGCCACTATAGAGGGACAAAGATGCACTCGCCTCTAGAGTTGGTTATACAAACTTCCCTCCTTCAGCATGTGCTCTACAACTACAGCTAGCTGGACATTTTTCATCCAGAGATTTCCAGCAGAAAATGCCTGTTTGACATGTTTAGAGTTCAAAGTTTTGATTTTTTCATTTCAAAATTTACTTTATTTTATATTAGAGTAAAAAAAACCCAGAAAGGATCAAACTCCAAGTGAAACATTTTGATTAACCCGAAACCCTTTTTAAACAAATGTTGTTTCACACACACACACAGAGACACACACACACACACACACACACACACACACAAAATGGAAATTTTGGCTTTTTGTCCCAATTTGGGATTATTCATTATTATTGTTGTTATTTTTGAAATTGCAAAATTTGTCAGAGGACAGAAAATACATTTTTTGACCAGCTCTATCTGCAACTGTCTGGAGGGATCACTTAAACAGGGAGCGGTGGAGGCAGGGTGAATAAAGAGTGCAGCTTCCCACTTCCACTCAGCCCTTGGCTTCTCTGCTAAGGCAGCCAGTTGTGATGTGGACAGGTCTCTCTTGTGAATTGGGCTGAGCCCCACCAAACTCATTTCACAAACAGCCAGATTTTCTATCTACCCAAGCAAAGTATAACAGCCAAATACTTCTCAGTCACTGTGAGCCTGCTAGGATGGAGCTGAGCAGGTTACCTAGAGGGAAAAGGGCTCCAAGATAGGCCATTCCCAACTTGCTAAGCCAGCCAGTTCCCCTCAGGCACACTGAATTTTCTTCTTCTGATACGGCAGCTGATGACTCAGTGGGGAAAGGCAGAGCCCTGGAGAAGATTCCAAACAGCACTTAAGGAAGGAAGCAATATTTCCTTAATACACATACCCAAGACAGACATCTAGATAAATGGATGGACAGAGAGTAAAATGGATAAATAGATACCGAGGAGCAAGTGATGAATAATGAGGACAGCCGGGCACATGATAGATAGAACTAGACTGACAGAGTGATGGATGCAGAGGGACAGAGCGACAAGCATTTGGCCAGACGGACAGCTGCATGGTCAGCAAGATGGATGGGTAAATGCGGAGGTGAGGTCGATAATGAAAAGGGACAGGCGGATGATGGACAGACAGGCTTACGGCTGGATATAGAGATGGACAGACGGCTGAGCACAGGCGTTCACTCTTAACAGGGAGTAGCGAGCAATCCACAACTTGTCAAAAGCAGGAAGCGTCCAGCTTGTGCCGGGGGAAGGTTCATCTGCTTGGCCTCGGGCAGGGGATGTGAACAGAATTTTTTTCCTCTGGAGGTACTGACTCTAGGAATCCTGCTGTCAAGGAAGAGGGGACTGGATGGAGCAAGGGGACAGAGAATGGCGTCTCTAACCACTAGGCAGCTGTTTGGAGCTGGCTTGGAGCGGTAGCGAGGAAAGGGTAGCCTGTGCGAAATGAATTCGATGGGCCGTTGAGCAGTTCCCAGCAAGAAGGGGGTTTCCATGTTGTGCGTCACAAGAACTCCCTTATTAGCAGGTACGGTAGAGAAGTCAAAGATTAAACAGGTCACGGAGACTGAACAACCCTATCACGCACAGGGGAGGCAGAGAGGAAGGATGGCCTTATGGTTAAGGCACTGGACTGGGACTCCAGAGAGCTGAGGGCTAGTCCTGGTTCTGCCAATGACCAGCTGTGTGACCTTGGGCAGATCAGTGCCACTCAGGCCCCCTCTCCATAATCCCTTTCTCCCCCTCACGGTCCGTCTAGTCTGTTAGACTGTAAGCGCTTTGGGACCATCTCTTACCGTGCGTATGTACAGTGCCTAGCACAATGGAGCTGGGTTAGGGCCTCTAGATGCAACTATGATAGGTATAATCATAACAATATCGGTAGCATGTCCGGGTCAGCGCGGCGGAACCTTCCCCACTGCTCATTTGGTGGATACGAGGAGCCCTTTCCACTCTCCCGAGCTGTCAATCGTCACCTTTCACCAGCTCTCAGTTTACATGGGGGAAAAAAAGGAAAGAATTTGTTTACCCAAGAGTCGGGGAGGAAAGGAGAAGCTGAGCTTTCCCCCTAACTCACAGGGCAAAGGCCACCCTAGAATCAGAGATGCGGTTGGCTAGAGCAGGATTTGGACGTCCCCAAAGACAGGTGTTTGGATCCAGAGCTTTGGTGCAAGCCCTTTTCTAACGCTGGCTGAACTAACCCCCTAGCTGTGTGCTCTCTATTATATGATCATTTACTGACCCAGCACCTGGTGCCTTTTGCTTGTGAGCTCCACAACACTTCAGAGCCTAATTTGCTTTGGCACATTTAACCTAGTGCCACGAACACCCGCAATGCTACATAAATAACTGCCCTACCAAGCGTCTCTGTCACACACACGGCCCAATCCCATTATCACTTCCCTATGGGAGAGCGGCCTTGAACATGTCTCCAGGTAACAGCTCAGAGCCAACGAGCGACATGACATCAGGGGGATGTGTGCTGCTGCCTTTGTCCAGGCAGGAATTCTCTTTACAGTGATATAGTCATCCCCTTTGCCCTGGCCCTGCAGGTAGGTAGGTAGGTGGGTGGGCAAGCAACTGGTCGGCTGGCCTCCTTTTATTCATCGCACTTCCTTCCTCTGCTCCTTTTCTACTCTTGCAGTTAATGGCTAATTAGCTCCTTAGCTCTCCCAAGCCCAGGCTGATCTACTAATTAGTCACTGCTTCCTTCAACCAGCCCTCTTCGGGGAGAACTGCTTGGATTTGCAGTGACCGGGCTGCTGGTTCCGCTGCTGGTTCTCAGCCCTCTGTCCCAGGGCAGGGGCTTTGCTGTTCTGCTCTAAGGACGACAAGTCCAAAGCAACAAGATGCACCAGCCGGTGGCTGCTGAGTGCAGGGGTGTCGTCTGCATGTCTCTAGAGATCCAGCTGGATTTCGGGAGGTCAGGTTCCTGCAGGAGGGCCTGTGACCATGTTGGGGAAGGTTCTTGGCTACCTGAAGGTGGGAATCTGGTGGGAATCTGGTGAGTAGTGAGAAATCTGGGTTTCAAGGTAGAACGAAGCAAACAGCCCCTGGGAATTGCTTTCCGAGCAAATGTGGGAAGGGTGAGGCTTGGGGGGAAGCCGGGAGCCACCCACTGCAGCTCCTAGCGGATGAATCTGTGAAGCACCTTCCGAATGCTAAGTATTATCATTTCCACCACCAAAATGCAGCCACCTCTGGGGCAGAACTTGGCAGCTGATTTACAACACCCAGCAATGCCACAGGGAAATTTAGGACCAGACCGGAAAGGGAATACCATATCCAACAGGAGAGGAGTCCTCATGTGCACACATACACCGGCTGCTGGACAGGACTGCCTTTCCTTTCCAGTCCTCTCCCACAAACAGCTTTAGCATCGTAGTGCCAGTTGCTCTGGCTTGGTAACTCGCAAGGAGAGGGCTGCCTTCCACCTGTCCTCTCCTCCATCACATTTTTTAATCTCCCCTCCTACATTATTTATTGAAGCCTGGCTTTGTGTTTTCGTGACAGGGTTCCCAATTACCATAGCGGCCTTCCCCCATGGCCAAGGGACCGATGATTGATTGTGGCGTGGCAGGGCGATGGAGGAGGTAGTGGCAGATCCCCGGGCCGGGCTTTGACCTTGACAGACACTGGGGATGGAGGGAAGGGGTTGTGTGACACAGGAGCCAAAACGCCAAGCCAGTACATGGCCAGCTCCATCAATGCAGCAGGCAGAGCTGGCTCAGGCTGCGTGCTTTAGGGGTAGGGGAGACATGACTCTTCTCCAGAACTGTAGCCCTAGCCAACTGGGGAGGCCGCAATCCAACCTCTGCTGCTGGATGGAAAGGGCTCAGGGCACCATCCCCTTCTCCATATGGCAGGTTTGGTGGCCTGGACTGTGATGCTTCGGAGCAGGCCATGGGAAGTGGGGAGGAAACAATGGGCAACCCCCCTGAGTCCGTGCGTAAAACAGTCAGTGTAGTTGCATGGATGCCACATAATCCCATCTCTAGGGCCTTTGATTTTAGCATGTTCATGACTCAACCCTCACAACTCCCTGTCCTTCACAGAAGGAGAAACTGACACATGGAGGTGAAGTGACTTGCCTAAGATCACCCAGCAGGCCAGTGGCAGAGCCAGGAACAGAGCCCAGGTCTCCTGAGTCCCAGCCCCCTGCTCTAATCACTAGAGAACACTGCTTCCTCTGGCGTGCTAGGCAAGTCACCTGATCTGAGGAGCTTTCTTCAGAGCGTGCAACATAGCAACGCTCCGTCCCTAAGGAAACCAGCCAACCTCTATCCAGCTGCTATGGGGCCGATATGTTATTTTTACATTTACATGTTTGTGCCAGCTAGTTTGGGTTTTCCTGGAAGCAAGGAGCTGACAGCCGTGGACGGAGGCAGGTATAATGGCAGGCTCTGCTCATGCGCTTCTGCCCCGACCTGTGGCAGACCTGCAATCTGCCCTCCAGCACCCGGGCTCTCCTGCAAAAGCAAATCTCACTCTGACCTAAGCCAGCTCCTCAGGCTAGTGTGATATTAACCTGCTGTGTAGCCCATCAGGCTGGCTGACTTTTAATTAAGCTTTGGTACTTCGGAGCATTAACAGCAGCCTGTTTGGCTGGGCTAAAGAGCAGCCTCAGGGTCATATGCATCTTTAATTGTGTGCCCTGCAAGTGCCTTTTTGCCCCATAGCTGCACAGGGAGGACCATTCGAGCTGTTGAATAGTCTGTTATCAGTGAACTTGCACAACTGAGCAGAGCCTCTTTATCTTGCCTTAACATTGCACCTGCCCATGCAGGGGGAAAGCCGTAGGATAACACTGGAGTGTCAACACAAGGGCCCCTCCCTGCCGGTAGGTGCAATGTTCAAACTCCAGGACTGCAGCAAGGAAAATGCAGCCATCGGGGTGTGTCATAGCGAGAGCAGGTGGGGCCAAATTTTCAGAAGAGTTCGGCATGGGAGGTGACTGGCCGGGTTTCCGCTCCATGCTGTGACCGTGGAGCAGCGTTGCAGACAATTACGCATGCGGTGGCAGAGTGCCCAACTCAACATCTGGAGGGAGGTTTGCAATGCCTGATCTCCTTTGATACAGAGGTTATCCTCCAGTTACGGAAACTGGACACTGAGCTCTGATGTCTAAATATGAGAAGCAACAGCACGTTGGGTACTACTGGCTCTTTTGAGAAGCTCCAGTTCTGAGTTTTAAGCACCCAAAAATCTAGCCCTGAGCTCTTTGGAATATGTATCCTTGAGCAAACTTTAAGAACAGGTTAAACAAACACCTGCCAGGAAATGTCTAGGTATAATTAATCCTGCTTCAGTGTAAGGGGACTGGAGAAAATGACCTCTCGCGGTCCATTCCAGCCCTACATTTCTATCATTTCTAATTGGCATCTTCAAAGCACTTTGCAAGCATTAACTAATCCTGCTGGATGACGGGACAGAATCATGAATTCTTCATCCCTCTTTTACAGATGCAGCAGCTGGCTCTCACAGTTTATCAGGACTCTCGTGAGAGCTGGAGCCCCGGCTTCTGGAGTCCTGTGATTATCTACAAATCTCAGCTTGCATTTTGCTTTTAAAGTAAATTTCTAGCCCCCACAGTTGTGTAGTAAGTAAAGCTGGAAAATTTGAGCCTGAAGGGTTCGAAAACCCACAGGCAAGTAGAAAGAAGAGGATATATACTCTATTTAAGATTTTATGATGTTTAGTCAGTCTCGTGATTTTTGAGGGTCTGAATTTTGAACGCTTATGGTTGGCAGTGTTGGAGAGCGGAAGTGACTTGTTCAAGGTCAGCCAGCGAATTGGAGCTAGGATTAAAACTCGGGATCCCTGCCTCCTATTCCTGCCTTGAGCCCACTAGGGTCTGTTGCCTCTCTAAGCATTTATATGCTCTCACAAAGTTCCCCATGCACCTGACTTAGCTGGCAGCTTTGGGGAGGAACAGGATGCTGCATTTGCCAGCAGTATTTGTTTTCTCCTTGAACCAATCGATTCTACCTCCTCTTTAGTGATGGAAATGTGTAGTGAGCTCTCCCTCAACAGCCAGGGACTTCCTCCCTCCAGCTTGGCCCAGGGACATCTCCAGATTCCTGTGCAGGGCTTGCATTTTTCCGAAGAGACTGGCCTCCAGAGACTCAATCCAGGTTTGACACAGAGCCTGACGGACGCATGCTCGGAAAGGGCTTTGGACCAGAGTTTGGGCAGTGCAGTGCTGCGTGCAGCCATGGTCAATAGAGTTCAGTGGCACACACCTTGCTCTCAGTAACTAGGCACTCAGCGCCCACCCCATCTAACGAATCCAAGGTCCCTGGCATCAGCCAGGTCCCGACTGTAATCAACACATCTGTCACGCTTGCTCTGAACATGCATTACCATAAGGGGTGAAGAACCTGCAGGCATGAAGTCCTGCAGTCCACAACTAACTCCTAACCCAACAGCTGGCTCTGTGTCCCGTGGGCCAGCTCATTTCCAGCCCAGCTCATTAGCAATGTGGAGCCCACGCCAGGGAGGGAAAGGACAGCCACCTGGCCCAAGCCACCCGTGGTGCTTGAAAGAGTTAAGCCCAGAAAGCGAAGTGTGAAAGACCTAGTGATCAATCTGCCTCATGTTTCTGCCTGAGAGTGACTGCTGAGAAGTCCCTGGCCCCAGCCCCTTCAGAGCTGGGCCAGTCAGATGTCAGAACCCAGATGGGTTGTAATTGCCTGCAGACGCCTCTCCATCCCCCCCCATGCAAGCAGGTCTGTCTGTCAGTCTCCTGTAGCACCCATCACTGCAACAGCTAAGTGCTTGCCAGGGAAATAGGATCTCGTGGGCTTCATGGAATTTTCTGTTCATTTATCTTCCCTGGTCCGGGAGACTGCATTTGGGATAGACGTCATCTATCTAGCTATCATTTCTGGTCATGGTGGAGAGTTTTGCAGTGCATCCTGAAGGAGGCCAGTCTCTGGATCGGTCTGATTTCTGATAGGAGTGTGTTCCACACCCAAATTCCCCCACCTGGGGACGCTTTCTGTCCAGCTCTTGTGAGCTGTGTCTGACAATACTGGTTTAGCTCGACAGGCATCTGACTGGTAAAACAGGCAGGAAACAAAACAATGGCTCTCTGCAAACACTTAAGAGTTAAGGGACAATCCCAGAACTATTAGAGTCTGCCTCCTCTTCAGCCAACCTACACAACTGGCTCCCACCAGGCCAGGAGAAGGCCCACAAACATAGAAGGGCAAAAGAACTCTGGCAGGATAAAAACGGGACCCTATCTCGAGAGAAGGGCAGTAATTGTTCAGGGGAACCAGACACACCCAGCGCCCCGCTGGGATGTCTGAAGAAGCTAGAGCTGCCTACATCCCCATCACAGGATGGTAGGGCTTCAGATGAGGTTGCCGTGCATGGCAACTGTTTGTTGTTTTAAAACTCTTTTACTCTAAAAGCTTTGTTCCTGCTGCTAAACTAAATAATACTTTGGTCTTGAAGAGGCTGTCTGATCATTGTATCCTGCTGCGTACAATGCTGCAAGGGAAGAACTGCGGGTACCTGAACTCTGTTGGACCTGCGAGATAAGAATGGTGGATACACAAAGTACTGTAGCCCAGGGGCAGCGCTGGCCTAGGAGTGGGAGAGTGGCAGAATTCTGTCCTAGGACAGGAAAGGTGTAAGGCTTGACACCTAAGGGCATGCCCTCAGAGGGACCAGAAATGGGACTGAGGAGCAGCTGTAACTGACACACATATCACATTCAGAACGGGGAAGGCAGTGCCATACCTGCTTGCCCCAAGCAGTTTCCAAAGCTGAGCTGAGCTGAGCCGAGCGGCAATCCAAGGTCTCCTGTCTCCTAAACAGAACAGAACATCTGTTCTTCCTTGTCCCCTAACTTCCTCATCCCCGAGTCTGATTCACCTGCAGTTGTCATGTTTCTTCCCGTTTTAATCCCTTAATTAATCAAAAAGATGAGCATGTTGGTTGCAGCCCAGTGTGAGTGGAATGCAAAGTGGCCATTATAAAAAAATATCAGTTTATGAGAATGTTAATTAGAGATGGGAAAATTAGAGGAGGAGGAGAGAAAAGTTACTCATAACTGAAGAGACACTGTCAACATGTAGGTCTGGTTAAATAAATAAGGGCTGGAGATTGCCAAATCCAGCGTGAAAAGAAATGTTTTCCCATTTCAATTCAAACAAATTAAAATGAAAGTTTAAACACTGCTCTGCTGTATCAGAGACCCAAACACAACAACGAATGAGAATCAGGAAGTGAAACTGATTAGAAGCAGCTACAAAAGGAATAATCGAACAGCAGGAATGATGCAAAATATGTCTGATGACAAAATTTTGGTTTTATTCAATTACAGCGTTATTACTAATAACGGTAAGGACATTTTGATTGTTTGGTCCTAGATTCTCAGGCCAGAAGGGAGCACTGTGAACATCTAGTCTGATCTCCTGATCTTTTGGTGACAGCACTGGGTTAGGACATCCCAGCTCTGCCACAGACTCCCTATGGGACCTTAGGCAAATCACTTCATCCCTCCCTGCCTCCATTTCCCATCTGTAAAACAGAGACAAGAATCCTTCCTTTCTCTCACCCATTGCCCCTCCCGTCTGTTTAGATTGCAAGCTCTCTGGGGCAGGGACTGCCATGCTGTGCACATTACACTGTGTCGGTAATTCTCATGATTTTATGGTGACTCTCACAATAGTTAGCATTTTTTTCTCAAAAGCCCCAGCTCGGAGACATAAGTGATTTGGGTGAGACTTCCAGCTGTCATTTAATAAAAAGAAAGTTTCTAGCCCTCATGTTTGTGGAGAAAAAGCTTGAACACATGACCCAAAATTGCACCGAAAAGGCTCAGAGACCAGACAAATGAACAGAACAAAAATATATTATTGATTTTAAAAAAATCCAGTTGTTACAGGGTCCCTCCCCAAAGAGTGCCCCAGATGCACAGAAGCAACTCACCAGCAGGAACCCCACTGCAGGGTGCAGGGTTGCTGGGCTTCAATGACCTGTCTCTGTCTGGGTTTTCCCTGGGCTAGCCCTCCAGTCAGGTGGCTTAAAAATTCAATCGCCTTCTGGGTTATTCAAGTCCAGCTGTAACCGGTCTGGTCCCAAAGCTGGCTTTTTCTAGCTGGCATCTTCTAAGTCCCTTTGCCTGACTCCCCTTCGGCCGGCAGCAAAGTCCTTCCAAATGAAACAGACCGTGCAGAATTGCGCTCTTCTTTCACAGAATAGCAGGTTCCGGTGCTTCTAATTGGGTCCCTCGGTAGAATTCAAAACTACTAACAAAGTTAAACACTATCAAGGCATCTTCCACCCGTCTCCTGGCTTGAGCATCACTCCTCTTTGGGCAACTCTTCAAGACCCTGTTCCTCTTCCAGAACACCAACCCCAGGACGGCTTCCCTGGAGCCTGGCCCTTTGCTCCAGGGGCCCACCACAGGAGTTAGCTCCACTCCTGTGGCTTGGCCATCCAGCCACAACCCCGCTTGACTGCTCTGGTCCACTGCTGGCCCTTACGTGCTGGGCTTCCTCCCATTTTAAGTCATACACCCAGCACAGGTGTGGCAGGGCTGACTCTACTCACAGGGCCACTAGCAGCTTGTTCTCGCCACTAAACTTCCCCCGACCTTTATAGGGGCCATCTGTCTCTCAGGAGGCCTGGCAAGATGAGGGCTAATTAGCTGGGCTGGAGCACTCATCCCTTAAAGGGGCCAGGCCCGCCTGCGACAGGACCAAACCTGAACGCCAAACCTTTTGACGTTCACCCATCCTTTTCTAAAAATCCTCACACAAGCGCGATGAGATACCCGAACTCCCAGATAGCTCAGACCTCCGGGAGCTGAAGTGACTCCAAAACTGTGTCGTTCTGCAAAGTACATTGGCTCTGTCTTGGACCTACTGGCTTTGTAAAATCCATATGCTTGTTAGAATTTCCCTACCTGTTGGAAGTAAGTTTTGAAGCCCCACTAACACCTACTACCTGAGTGTGAGACCAGCAGCTGTTAGGAAACAGTTATTTATTTGAACCTCTTCAAACAAACTCGACCTTCTCTCTCAATAAAGGCGTTGCCCCTTTGGCCCGAGGTAGCTAATATTCGAAGGGTTGTTTCCATTAGGAGGAGAAATCAATGATATGAGTCAGGTGTATTCTTGGTGTAATCGTGTTCATGTACCGGGAATGCACACTAAGTCCCGTTTCCCTGAAAAGAGTAGAAACAAACAGCAGCAGGCAGTTTCCTGGCTCAGAAATCCCCAGGAGTTCTGTACCCAAGAACGTCTGTCTCTGCTTCCACTCGGGGTCGCACTCACAACGGTGTCTCCTGGCTTTCTGCCCCCAATATATGCAGGCTACAAACCACTATTGTAGCGCCTGTGTTTGCAACCAAGGAAATCCCTCAGTCCACACATCTTAGCTCTGACCGGCCTTGCTGCCTATTACATTGGGTGATCACCACCAATGTTGGCAGCCATTTTGGCTAGATAAAAGGGCTTCTGTTTAGCCTGAAAGAGAAAGCTTGACAAACCATTGGCTTGAACAGGTCTGTGTGATTGTCTTTGGCTCCAAGAGTCCTCCGAGGGCAACCCTAGCTCCTTCCAGCACTGCATGTTAAAGGATGCATTCCACGAGGTTTGTCTCCTCCCTATCCTCTTTTGCTCTGGCTAAGCAGAGGGAAGGGAGAAAAGTTCCTCTGGATGGGAGCCCAGAGCACTAGCTCCGGGGTCCGCCAAGCTAGTCCCACTGCAATACACTTATGTATCTATCAGTGGGGATGCCCATGTGAAAAAATGCTTTGAATATCCCTCTGCTTTCCCATTTTTCCATGGAGACAAGCTCCTTACATAAGCCTTGGTAAGTAGGAGGGGCTTTTACGTCTCTTTCTCCCATCCATCCCTGTGGTGGTGGAGTTACAGATCTCGGAGCCATTCTGGCCCACTGTTTGCAAGCCGAGGACATAAGCGATCAAAGTGCATCCAGGTTCCCTCTCCCGGCTGTGGCTGGCTAGGGCCTGCATCTCATTTCCAAGAAAGGTGCCAGGGCTGGAAGGACCTGGCGGTGAAACAGCCTAAACTTCAGTTGACTCTGCCATGCAGGACAGCCAATTCCAAACAGCAGGCAGCAGGCAGCGGTCACCGTCTCGGTCCATTTACACTTGACGAGGCTTCGAATCAATGAAATCATGAGGACTGGGAGTGGCTTTGAACCAGACGGCAAAGGTGTGACCAATTCAGCGGTGGGACAGACAAAGCAAGCTGGCTGGTTGGGGCACGTCAGCCCCCATAATCCATTCTAGCTCTGGGGAGCCTTTGGAAATTAATAAGCAAATATTAATCCCCACTTGCTAGAGCGAGCCTTTCGCGCCTTCTCCATCGCCTCAGCGCTGCAGAGGCAGGAGATGTGAAATTAATTCCATGGCTCCAGAGGCCTCAAGCATCTGTACGAGTTTCTCCCTTTCTCGGTTAGAAACTTCCCCTGGAGGATTCTCCTCCATTGATCCTTCAGTGCATGGTGCGTAGGGAAATGGATGCTGGGTAATGACAGCCCGTTCACCCTTCATTTGGGATTCCCTTTGATCCTCCCCTGTCCCAGCTCTGAACGTGCTCTGTCTGCTGGAACCCTGGTGCAAATCAGGTGATTCCCACCCCCACCTCCCAAGGCAAGGTGACTTAGTTCAAGAACCATGAAGGCTATTCCTAGGCAGAGTCCCTTCCCCACCCTGCAGCTAGAATCCCCCCTTCAGCTCTCCCTGGCTTCCTTTCCTTCTGTCTTCCAGACTTTTAAATTATGACTTTAACTAGCATAAATTTTTGATGAACAAGCTATTAAATATTTGTGGCTGTTGCATGTGCTTTCAATTATTCAGTGTGAATATGCAAGCATGGCATATGCAGCCTCCGACCCAGCCCCTTGGACTGCAGCATTAGCTCCTGGGGGCTCTCCCAGGGAGAGGATGGTCATGGGAGAAGGATGACTCGACAGCTCTCTGGCCCTGGTGATCAAGGCATGATGACCTAGGAGGCTGGGTAACTCCTGTCCCTACACACACACACATACACGCACACACACGCGCATACACACACACACACACACAGCCTTAGCAGTCCCCTCACAGTGACCGCACTGAATCCTGCTCTACTGCTCTATGCACAATCCCACCATACACACAAGCATGCTGTAACGTACCATATCCATGACACTTTGCCCCGCCCTCCCCCACGTACACCCCTGCCAGCTATTACAGGCTTCTTGCACAGGATCCCACCATACAAACAATCACACCATACACACACCCTGCCAGGGAGGCACACACATCAGGTACACACCGCACCTTTCCAGACACAGCTCGGGCCTTATTGCGCGACACGGACAAAGATGTCTACCACACCCAATACCGATCTTCCCCACATCAATATGTGCACTCAAAGAAACACCCCTTCACACTCAACTCTGTCATCCCCTCCCCGATCCCGCCACATCAACTCACCATCACCCCACAAAAACCACAACCCTCTCCTTTTCACACCTGCAAATGCACCCAGCCCTCCTACTCGTCTGCAATAAACACTTGCACGTATGCACAAAGACACGTCCCAGCACAGAAACAGGCACTAAATCACCCTCACAGCCACACTCCCCCACCGGATAAATACAAAACCACCATCGTACCCAAACTGCACACCCTCCGTTTGATTTCCATGCTGCTGCCAGCAGACGGTCTTGGCCTCAGTCAGCATCCCCAGGTGCTGCTGCTGCTTTCTGCAGCGATTTGCAGATGCTGGGAGGTTCGCCTCTCCCTCACCGACTCATTTCTGTCTCACTCAAGCTTTAATTTGGAAAAAGAAGCTCTCAGAGGTTTCAGTACGGCCGGCAGCACCCCACAGGTCCCTGTGTGCTTTTAAATAATGCTTGGGGGGAATACGGTAAGCGACAATCGCAGAGGTTTGAAAAGGCAGTGACTAGCTTACTCCTAAGTTCGTAACGTCCGGCCCATGCGCAGCGAGATGAAGCCAGACTAGAAATAAAGCACAAAGGATAATTAACTACTGGAGCGAACCTCCCTAGGGCAGTGGTGGGCTCTCCATCACTTGATGTCTTTCCAAGTCACCATAAGAGAAGTTACGGGCTTGGTGCAGGAACTACCGTGCTGTGGGTCTGTGTTCTGTTGGCCTCTGTTATGCAGGAGGTCGGACTAGATGATCATAATGGTCCCTTTTTAGCCTCGAAATCTATCAAGCTATGAATCACTGTCTGAATTTTTTTCCCCTGAAATCAATGCTATGTTTTCCTAAAATAAATGATTCAATGAACGTTCATAGTTCATTACTCATGAGCCACCCAGCAATAACAAACTAGTCCACACAACCCAGGGCATGCCAGAGACTCCTGCTGCCCCCACTTATTCTGCCCCGTTGGTTGGTAAATCACAGCTGCTTACATTGACTTACTGATAATACCACGGACATCACCCTTTGAATTTGGCCCGCACAGAGTTTTGATCGCCCTCTAGCAGCAGTTTTAAGTACAGTACTTCTTTGTACTGGAAATGGCCGGTCGACCTACAACCCTTAACAGGAAGCCGGGCGTGTCTGTCTTTAGAGAGTGAAGAAGTCTGTGGAACTCATTGTCACAGTATATCAACAAGGCTAAGAACTTTCAGGATCCAAATATGAGGCTTGTTTCATGGGGGAGTGTAGCAGGTCCCAAGCAAGGAACAGTTTCCAAGGAGTGAAGGAGTCATTCTAACAACTCCAATTGCTTTGGGGACACAGGACTAAACAGAATCCCTGACTAAGGCCTCACCCGCCACCCCCATTGATCCCCCATTGATCTTTCAATGCTGATCACCGCTCTGATGCGGCAGGACTTTTAAAGGCACCCGAGCATTTAGCGCTGCTTGGACCTGCCTCCCCTAAGGTTCACGGCTGGATAATGGTGGGGGAGTTGGATGCAGGGAAGCTGAACTGAGCCATCCTTGGCTGGAGCAGGAATAGACATAGGGAGGCCCCTGCTCCACCTGGCTCGCTTCCCGCCCTTTAACAATCCCCCTTCGGTTTGGGGCTTGGGATTGACTGACGACAGCAATGTGTCGTTCAGTTGCACAAGGTAATAAGGCAGATGGTGGGGAGGGAAGCAAAGCGCTAATGAAGCCATAGCCGCCTCCAGCCCGGAGAGGGTGTGGATAGAAAAAGACGTTTCTCGGAGCCACACAGGGATCTTCGCAGATGGTGGCCAAGGGGGAGCTCTCTCATCATGCTCTGTTGTGATGGCTGTTGGGGGAGGCAGGACGTTTCAAGGACTCCGCTTGCCTGTCTCTGCAGCTTCATTATCTCTGCCACCGCTATAACGGCTCAGCGGCGGATTATAAGCTGGAGCCCGGGACCCGTCTCCCCTCTTGGATTGGAGCTTTGCAGATGGACCATTATGGCCTCTGAGCATGGCAGAGCAACCGGCATGGAGCCTGCAGATGGGGACAGGCTGCCTGGCTGAGCCTCCGTCGCACGCTCAGGATTGCGCTCGGGTGATTGTCCGGCTCTGCACATCCCCCAGGCCTGCTTCTGTGGTCACGGGCCGTAAGCCCCCTCCTCTCCCGCTCCCGTGCACAGCGGAGCCCAGCCAGCACCTGGTGAGATCACCCACGCACACGGGAGGGCGGAAAGGCCCATTCTGAGAGGTCTGAGCTAAGGAGCCATTTGAAACCACCACCCCCCGCCCCCCAATCTCATATTCCTCAGTGCAGGCATTTCTCAGCCTACACGCAGCTCTGGCAGCCACTGAGTGCTAGGTGTCTCCAGCACCAGGAAGAGTGTGGTGTGTCGTTACCAGCAGGTGTGGGTACAGCAACCCACTCCCCACGCCGGAGAGGCTATTGAAACCCGCTAAAGCAATGCAACCCTATAGCAAGTCAGGGAGGAAAGAGGGAGCCCCCACAAGGGATAAGCCCAGAGTTCTGTTTTTATTTGCTCTTGTTTTAATAGCAGAGCTGTGTGTTTATCCAGCAATAGCAGGGGTTAACAGCTGGTATTTGCTCTGCTTGTGAGCTTTAGCGAATTTCATTGTGCACAATGTAAATAACTGGGTTGCTATCCTCCCGGCAGGCCCAAACGTTCCCTTAGCGGGATCTCACCCTTCTCCACCAGCCAAGCTGAACGGAGCGTGGTTTGGCGCTTGCCGTCGGCTCCCGTGAAAAGCGTGAACTGGGTCAGGAGGTTGATTCTTTAACGACCCGGCCTGGCATTTGCTAGCAGCTTGGGATAACAATACTGAGCACTTACCCCATCCAAAGTGCTCTCCAGACATAATTCATAAATCCTCATCCAGAGATGGGTGCAGGTACCCTCCTGGGATGGACCAGGAAGGAAGCCATGTGACAAAAACATGAAGAGACTGGCATGGGGCTATAGGAACTGACAGGGACCTCAGGCGTTTCTGGCATGCAGGCCGCTGCATTGTAAACCTCAGCGTTATCCACACCACACTAAGGTCTTCACAGGCAAGGAGGAGCCTGAGGAGGAAACAGGGAGCGTGATCCAGAAGCTAAGGCTTTGGGTGGGATGCTGATGGCAAAAGGTTCTGTTCCTGGATTTGCTGTCATGTTGCCTGCTCCATGCCTCAGTTTCCCCTCTGTACAGTGGCGCCAGTGATGCTGCCCCACCCTTACAAAGTGCTTTGAGATGGCTGGTAAGAGCAAAGCATGATTAACATGAAGGAGCCTGTTTCTCTCTTGCAGCTTCTGGTTGGACTGACCCCGCTGACATAAAAGCAAGACAAAACCACTGGTGCCCTGCAAGGAGCGCCACAAAGAACCTTTAGACCCTTAACATCTCCGTGGAAAGTGACTGCAGGAGTCGGAATGGCTTATACTGAAACGTCACTTCTGAGAAATGAGTCTGTTCTGCCGGGTATTAGAAACCTCGCCAGCCGTCACTTCCCTTGCGCTGCCATGACCATTATTCGTCCGAACCCGAGCTGGGGATTGCAGACAAAACCAGCAACAAAGAAAGAGGGTTTCAGGGCACACAATGACAATATTGGGTGTGGGTTTGGAGCCCAAGCGCTCCCACCTCATCACGTCTGGCTTCTTCCTTCCCTGCCACTCTCCCCGCCCCCACCCCACCATCCCCATAGTAACCATGCCTTCCCCATCCTCACTTCTTGGAAAAATAAAATGAAAATCCCCAGCAAGCTGGTAAATGAGCATGACATTGTACGCACAACAGCCAAAGCGCTGTACAAGCAACAGGCTGTACCGCTTCTCAGCTGCAGTGTGATGCAGCTTTCTCTGGGGTGGGAAGATGGCTGCCAGCATATCACACAGCAGCGGGCAGAGAGCAGATTTTGGCCTGGACACTGTTGCAAACATCTACTCTTAAGAAAAATGCTCTGGAGTAATATCACACAGAGACACCTAAATACCCCATATATGTAAGCACCTAAGCATAGAGAGCCTGCACAAGACAGTGTTGTCTACTGGTTAGAACAGTGTGGCCGGGAATCAGGACTTCTGGGTTCTATTCCCACCCCTGGGAGGAGAGTGAGGCCCAGTGGGGAATAGGAGTTAGAATTTCCTCAGCTCTATCCCTGTTCTGGAAGGAGAGGAAAGAAGAAACCCTGCAGCGATGGGTTAATGCACCAGCGAGAGAGATTTTTATGACTGATTATTTACATTACAGCAGTACTGTGACATTACCCAGGGTATAATCTGGACCGATGAACAGCTGTGTCCCCTCAGTTCTCCAACCTGGAGTGCCTTTTAAACTGCTTTGCTGTGAGAGTTACCACTCCTGGTTTGCTCATACTCAGCCTCCAACATGTAAATTCCTCCCAGGTATACCGGATGAGTGCTACGGCCAGCCACCCTTGATTTACACAGCAGAGCAACGCCAGCAAATTCCCAGTCCCAGATTTCCCCCCAGAAGTGTACATCTTGTACTACCCAGCTCGCTCCTGGACCACGCAAGCTCATATAAGTCCATCATTTTATTAATGGAAAACGATATGCAACAAACTCTGTTATCCCAAATGGAGTTTCCCAAACGCTTCAGTCCAAACACACTAGTCTAGATAAAACAATTAAAACAAGTTTGTTATCTACAGAAGGATAGATTTTAAGTGACTACAATTAATGAGTCATAAAAGTCAGAATTGGTTACAAGTAAATAAAAAAGTAAAATGCGACTAATGCCTAACTTAACAAGCTAAGTGATTTCAAAGCAAAGGCCTCTCTCACCACATGTTCTAGCCGTCTTACTAACTGACTTCTTTCAGCCAGGAGTCCTCCCCCAGCCCAAAGCTGTTTCCTTTGTTCTCCAGGTGTTATGGATGCTATGGGTAGTAAGAAAAGGAGGAATACTTTAGGAGGAAAAGGAGGCATACTAGATCTTCTTACAGTCCTTTTTCTTCTTTGAGAATCATCTCCAGCTAAGGTTCATAAAGTCTATGTGGATGGGAACCCCCAGCTGTTTCTTTTGTCAAGATGTAGATTTTTGCCCACATCCTCTTTCCTGCCCAAGAATGACCACTTAACCAAGTGATGGTCCATTTGATTTTGTTAACATCTGGCTGAGGTGCCGGGTAACCTTTTGTCTCTCGGGAACTGGTTTGCGACTCTTCCCCAGACTCAGAACGTGTCTTTGGTCATATCATACATTAGCACCCTATAACTTTACATACAATGTTGCCACACGTATTTTACCAGGACAATAACGATCAGTAAAGTATGAGTTTTCAAACAGCAGCTCACAGGGCATACTTTGTATGAAATTTATCATAGTCATGTAAAAGGGGTGAACATAGGGGTAACAGGCTGTCACAAGTACCTAGACACCCCAATTGAGATCAGGGTCTGAGTGTGCTAGGCGCTGTACAGACGAAGTGTGATAGGCAGTGCCTGCCCAAAGAAGCTTGCAATCTACAGGTATGTCTGCATTTTAGTCAGGAGGTGTGACTGCAACACGTGTAGACAGAACTAGCTTTGATCTTTGCTGTACTGAGGGACCCAGGCAGGCAGGGCTCACCCATGCCACAGCTTGTTACTCGGGATTGATCACATATGTCTACACATGCTGCCATCACACCTCCTGGTTGTAGTGTAGACATACCCTAATAGACAAGACTAATAGAGGACATAGCGGGGTAGTGACTTGCCCAAGGTCATACAGGAGGTAAGTGGCAGAGCTGGGACTAGCACCCACATCCAGGCTTGTGCCCTAACCATTGAGCTACTCTGCTTACATCCCAGAACACATCTATCAGCACCGACTCCCATAGCAGCCGCTGGAAAGATTCTGCTCGCATGTGAGATTGCTCCACCCAGGACGGGAGAGATGGGTGGATGAGAAGCCACTTTGGCCGTTGTGTGTGTGAAAAGTAATGTGTTTTCTGCATTTGCATGATTAAAATCCCTCTTTCTGCCCCTTTCCCCCCACAATCACACTCATTTATGCAAATCTTCCCATTACTTCTCAGACATAAAACATTTATGATTCCCTACATTAGGGCTTTTTTTTTTTAATGTCTTCCACTCCGGCTCCCTCAGCTCTGCCAAGGCGCGCCACACGAGGAACCATTTCGTTTTAATATAACCAGTGAGCAGAGCGGCTATGAGGAATAATTTAGATTTTGCTCAGGGAATGTAATGCTTTTTTAATTGCCGTCAACTGCAGCTTCTTAGCAATGTATTATTGATAGATATTATTCAAATAAAAGTCCCTTTATTTTCCTTGTGTATGGGACTGGTGACATTTATATTGTTCATCAGGCTCGCTCTCTCTCTCTGTCTTTATCTCTTCTCTTCCCATTCTCTTTGCAAGGGTTTTCTTATTCCCCCTTTCTTCTTGTTCTTTCTCATTCTGTCTTCCCCACTTCTCCCTCTCGCTTGATCTCCCGTCCTCCCCTTGTTTCCCAGTTGGGTTTTCTCCATGATCTCTCCAGTTTATGTAGCAAGCTTTCTTTTCTTACATCTTTTTCTCCCGTATCCTTATTTTCCCCCTCTTTCTCCCTGCCTTTCTGTTTTTCTCTTCCTATCTGCTGCCTCTTTTTCTGACCAGTCCTCTCCCTCCCATGTACCGCACATGAGCTGGCACCTTCCAGGTAGATTCCAGGAGAACCTTACCGCCCTGCTGCAAGTTAAACTGGGTCAAAATTGAGGTCCTGAGTCTCAGCACAAAAAGCACACTCAATTCACGCAGCCAGCTACCGTCAGGTCTATGCCAGGAGTACTGTGCCAATACAGCAATACCACTATACTATACCAGCAAAGCACTCCTAGTGTGGATACAACTCATACCAGCAACAAACTTTTGCCCGTATAGCTTATTCCAGCCCCCTCCCACTCAGTGAAAGAAGCCGTATCAGTAAATGCGACTTTGGCCGGTATAACTGCATCGAGTGTAGAGGCTTGTGCTGGCACAGCTCTGGTAGTCAGAGATCACACCCCTTTACCTTCCTGACCATCAGAGCTAGGTCAGCAAATGCCTCTTGTGTGGATGCAAGAGGGTGTCAGACAGTGATCTGTGCAAGGAAAGGGGAGATCAGGACGAACTCTCTGATGCTGTGGCTCATGGGGAAGGCTTATGTTTCTCAGTCTTTCTTCATGCTGGACACTGATGGATATCACTAGAGGCATGCTGTGGGCCATGTTCTCAGCAGGTGGGAATTAGTCTAGCCCCACCAGCTGAGAATCTGGTCCTGTGTCTCTAAGACAAAAATCAGGGCTCTCAGGAATGCCAGTGGCTCCACTCAACACCTTCTGTGTAAGGAGCGGAGAGGAACATTACACCGCCAGAAAGGCCGGGAAGCAACTGGCAGGGCCCATCCATCTCCTGCTTGGCTGACAGCTTCCTCTCGCCCTGCCCTTTCTCACTCCCTTCCCCAGGACACCTTGTGGCTTTGGCACTTGTACGGTTCAATCCTTTTTCATTTCACCCACCCTGGGCTCCAGACTCAACAGAGTGACTCGCAGCAGAGATGATGTAGGTCCATTACGCTGGGTGCTCTCCCATTGGCCAGTCGGCTGAGCCAGCTGCCCACATGGGGGAGTATATTCTTAGGGTGGAGGTCCTGATCCCCCTTCACTTCCTCCAGTTTCCATCGGCTGGAGGCAGCAGTACCAGCAAAGTACTAGAGACACTTTTTAATTATACTGTCCAGGGGTCTCAGAGCAGCCTGGGAGCCTTAATCAAGGCTTCGGGTAGCCCCCAGCACTTTGGTTAATAGTAATCCCCTAAAGTCTGCCTTCCTGCAGCAAGGCTGAGGAGGTGAGCACCTGCCCTTATTAATGATACCTTTGGGATGTAATGCTAGCCCTGCAGGGTATAGTGAAAGCTGGTGCCGATGGGATGGTTCTAACTCCAACCAGACCCACCGCTCTGTGCAGGGGTGATCAGTGATGGGAGATGTGCAAGGGATGTAATTGGCTGCTGTTGGTGCTGTGCTTTGATCACTGCTTTGGGTTGCGAACCAGACACGGTTTTCCCGGGCTGAGCTACCAGGAAGAGATCCAGGACAGAGGAGATCCTTTCATGCTGCTTTTCTAGTTCTCCTGAAGACAACTTGTCCCTATCCTTTGTCAGGGCTGCCCAGAGGATTCAGGGAGCCTGGGGCAAAGCAATTTCGGGGGCCCCTTCCATAAAAAAAAGTTGCAATACTATAGAATACTATATTCTCGTGGGGGCCCCTGTGGGGCCCGGGGCCTGGGGCAAATTGCCCCACTCCCACCCCCACCCCCCCGGGCAGCCCTGTCCTTTGTCCTCTGGCCATTCCTGACCCTGCTGTGATTAATGGATGAACACTGGGGACTTCCCAGCATGCATTCCACTCTGCTTCTGACCTCAGCAGCAACCTCTCTCTGCAATTTGACTGTTTTCTCCTGTCTCCGGCTGCTCTGGGAAGCAGTGGTGGTGGTGGCAAGGGGAGGAGAGAAAGGAGAATGCAGCGGTTAATCTCCCTTGAAGGACATAAGATTAACCAGACCAGATGGGGCCAATGACCTGTCAAGTCACCTGCTCTGATGGGCTTTTTTGGACTGGGTGTTTGCGTATAAAGGACGGTTGCAGACATGCAGCACATTTCCAGACATGGCAGTGCAGGGATTCCCTAACTTATTAGCAGCAGGCTTCCAGATCTGGATGAGGGAGTTGTAGGTACCAGCTTCTCTCTCGTTTTCCTTATCTAAATGTAGTATCTTTCCAGCGACTAATATATGCTGGCTAGCATATAAATGTATATCATATTAATAATATGTATTATCCACACCATAGATACCTGTTAGTAGGCATTAAGTACCAATAACATTAAGCACAAATAGTGTAACAGTGATATAGCTTAAACTGGCCTATCCCATAATCCTGTTCACTTATGCTAAGTATCCCATAACTCCTTGCATTTGCTGAAGTAAGGATCTGGCAGAAGCGGATAAGAAACTTGTCAAAATCAAGATACAGTCATTCTACGTCTTAGTACAAGCTCGCACAATACCTGGAATGTGAGCACAGGCGCCAGCTTCCTCCGGGCCCAGAGCCCCCCGCTCTGCCCCCCACCCAACCCCTTCCCCCAAGCCCCCACCCCCATCCCGCCTCTTCCCACCCCACCCCAGGCCCCGCCCCCACCCGCCCCCTTCCTCAAGTCCCCACCCCTGCTCCTCCTTCCCGTCCAATTCCGCCCCCTACCCTGAGCGTGCCCCGTCCCTGCTCCTCCCCCTTCCTCCCAGAGCCTCTTGCACGCTGATTGAAGTGGGTGGAAGGCACTGGGAGGAAGGGGGAGGAGTTGATCGGCAGGGCCGCTGGCGGGCAGGAGGCACTGGGGAGGGGAGAGCTTGGCTGCCAGTGTGTGCTAAGCACCCGCTAATTTTTTTCCATGGGCGCTCCAGGGCTGGAGCGCCCACAGAGTCGGTGCCTATGAATGCGAGTATTCAAAACAAAGCTAAGGAAGGAACAGAACAACAAGTTAGGGAAGTGGGACAAACGGATGGGTTGGATTTTAGTGATGTGTAAAGAGATGTGTAACTTGTAAAATTATATAAATAACAGCAGCTGAAATGGGTTACTTGGGGAGCACACCTTCTGCGCAAGGTAAATGTAACATCACTGCACCAGGCTGCTCTTTGGAGACTCCTCTACCACATTAATAAACCGGACTGGCATTGGTTATTTGGGCTCTCGAGTATATTTCATAACAAAATAAGGAACCAACCTGTGATCAAGCAATTGACCATACAATTGCTTAACAACTGGAATGCAGGAGACCTGGGTTATATTCCCAGCTCCTATACTGACAGCTTGCTGTGTGACCTCGGACAAGTCTCTTCCCCTCTCAGAGTTTCTCCTCTCACCCTCTGGCTGCATTGTCCATGACATTTTAAATTCACTGGGGCAGGAGCAGTCCCTTACTATGCACCCAGCGCAATGGGACCCTGATCTCAGCTGGGTCCTGTAGATGCTACTGTCATACAAAGATTCATAACGAGCTCTTCCATCCTCTAGCTTCTTGCGCAGACTGTATATGAAACACCCTAGAATTAAAAGAGAGGATGTGAAGGGACAATACTCATTTGAGGTACAATTGAGGCCCCTTCACTACTCAATGAAAGTCT
The DNA here is from genome assembly GCF_028017835.1 of Emys orbicularis. Lineage (NCBI taxonomy): Eukaryota > Metazoa > Chordata > Testudines > Emydidae > Emys > Emys orbicularis. Next base: position 141,089,489 of record NC_088686.1, read on the forward strand.
TCCCACTGACTCATGGGAGGTGGAGTGTGCATTCTGACCGTGTCCATTAACACGGCGCCAGTCATGAAAAAGTCAACATTCTACTTACATCATCACATTGGGATTTTGAGATACCAGAGCATTTCCCTGCACTTGGAACAGGAGACCATGGAGGACGCATCTCAGGTGTTCTTCTGCAGCAGCTCTTGGTAAATGTAGACTTGTAGGGGTAGAGGGGTAGCGTTTGATCCTACTCTGGACAAAGCTAATGGAAGAATTGAAGGGTAGGATTCCACCCGTTCTCAATTATCCAGCCCCAATGGGAAAAAAATATCATATCTCAGTTTTTATAAAAGTTTAATAAAGAACTGCTCGGTTTAGTGAATGATTTTGACTCATCATTACTTTCATAAAGCAAAAATTTGCCCAAATCCCTCCTGTACCTTATTGCCAGTTGTCCCCATAATAAAAGTAATTGCGTAATTAGAAATTAACAGGGCTTTTACAGTAATTGATAGCAGTGACATTCTAGCATATTAGTGCTTGACAGAGTAGTAGTGGGATGTTCTGTGATTCCTTTTGTGGGCTCAGAAGTGCTGTCGATTCACTAGCAGAGTTGCTTTTCTTGGAAGTTTCTGCTTTTGTTGCACTGAGTGAGAGAAAGAGACGAGATCATGGAAGGCAAGCTAGTGAGTCAGTCTAAATAGCTTAGGGAGACAAAAAGCGGGAGGGGTGAAAACAGAGGCACAGAGAGGAGAAATGACTTGGGCACGATGAGACACTTCCCTTTAAGGAGGTGATGCGGGAGAGCTGCTGTTCCACCGGCATCCGATTCACTCTCCGACAAGCAGCAGCTGCGAAGCAGAGGTGAGTGATAATCTTTCTGTTCTGCCAACCTTCATTTGTTTAGACTGTAAGCACATTGGGGCAGCGACTGCCTCACACTAGGTGCACATACAGTGCCTTGCACCTGGTCTCAGCTGGGGCCTCTAGGGGCTACTGAGCTACAAACAATAACCAAGAGACAAATGCAACAGTGAAGAAAGCATTGGAAATGTGTGACAAGGCATATTGTGCGGGCTGGTGAGAGAGAAAGCACAATATAATAATAATACCTCACTCTTTTACCCCACTTTTCATTATCCCCATTTTACAGATGGGGAAACTGAGGCATGGAAAGGTGAAGTAATTTACCTAGTCACCCAGCAAAGCTGGGGCTAGATCCCACATCTCCTGAGTTCCACTCCACTGCTGTAGCCAGTAGACCACTTTGCCTAGCCCCACCAGAAGCACTAGATGGGGGAGGACAGGTTTAAGAAGTCCTGGCCCCACCACTGCACTTGCTAGATTCAGCTCAAGCCTCTGAGCCCTGCATGGCTTCATCGGTCACCCGTGAGCATCTTCTCAGGGCTAGTCTACATGAGAAGTGCTACAGTGGTGCAGCTTTGCCGCTGTAGCGTGTCTGGGGAAGATGCTCTGGCGACAGGAGAGCGCTCTCCCATCGGCATAATAAAACCTCTTCCACGAGCGGCAGTAGCCATGCCAGCGGGAGAAGCTCTTCCGCCGACGTAGCGCTGTCCACACCGGTGTTTAGGTCAGTGTAACTTACATCGCTCAGGGGGGTGGTTTTTCCACACCCCCGAGCAGGGCTATCACCAGGTCGGGGCGAGCGGGGCAGCTGCCCAAGGCTCAAAGCCATGGAGATGGCAAAATGAGGTGGAGAAATAAAGGGAAAAAACGGTAGGGGGCAGAAATTTGCTTGCTCGCCCTGGGTGCTAACATGTCCTAGTTACGGCTCTGCTACGAGCAACATAGGTTATACCGACATAACCTGTAGTGTAGACAAGCCCTCAGAGAAACCCTTCTTTCAGACGACTACATGGGCGTTACGATCGCAGGTGTTCTTTACTCCTTTCCCACGTGGAAAGGGCTTGTAGAGGCTGGTGGACTCTTCCATAAACCCCCGGCATATTAAACAATCCCACTCGCCACGCCAGCGTGTTCAAACATTTATGCGTCTGCAGGCACGTAAAATGGAATTGCTCACACTCTCGCGCCTCTATTTTGCCCAGACTGGAGAGAGATTTTACAGCCGCCTGGCGCTGTCTTGGGTTTAAGAATAAGTCACTGTTTCCATTAGAAACCCTGAGAGTCAATTCTGCTCTCCACTACCCCAGTACAAAGCTGGATGAACTCCGTTGTAGCCACTCTGGATTCACCTTGGTGTAAACGAGATCGGAATCTGGCCCCGGGTTTTGATGGGTTTATAACCTGGCTGATTTAACTCACTGCGGGCTAAAACGCCACTTACAAGTTCCCGGCCTGGGAGACATTGAGAAAAAAATCATGATCAAATTCCTTATTCTTTTTAAAGGGGGTATCACCAGCTAACCCCAAGGTTTTTCAGATCAGCCCAACGTTCTTTTCTACTTTGTGCAAGTGGCTTTTTTGTTGCCTGTCTCTTTCTGTCTTGTCTTTTAGCTGGGAAGCTGTTCAGGGCAGGGAGTCCGTTGTATTTTGCATGTACAGCCCCTAGCACAGTGGGGCGCCGTTGGGGTCTTCAGGTGCTACCAGGGTACAAATAATACAAAGACTCATCCCTGTTGCCTCAAAACTCCAAGGTATCAGCCAAGCAACTTCTCACTGACAGGGCTTAGGGAAAATCTTTCCCTATGGGCAGGTTTTCCAGTCACTGCCTACTGTAGCAGTTCTTGTGCCTGAAGCAGCTGATGCTGGCCACTGGCAGAGACGGGATAGCAGGCTGGGTGGATCCTGCTGTGATCCAGTCTGACAATCCGTATGTTCCATATTCAAGACAGGTTCCACCGGGAGCTTTTCGTGGCTGGCACCACCAATGTTCTGAACTAGGCAGTGTCATTATAGCTGTGTCGGTCCCAGGATATCAGAGGGTCAAGGTGGGGGAGGTGATCCCTTTTATTGGACCAGCTTCTGTTGATGAGAGAGACAAGCTTGTGAGCCACACAGAGCTCTTCTGCGGGTCTCTCTAATGTTCTGAACTGTCCCTTTATAGGGAAGTTTCAGGCATCTCTTCCCCCCACCCCTTCCTGATACTTTCTGATGAACTGCATCTGAGTGCAAATCATCTGCAGCAACATGGCAAACAAATCACGACTTTACCCATTGCGTTCTGTTCCCCTGAGTGCCTGTCGGGCCTGATTCTCCCTGCCCATTGGGCGGAGTTGCAGACTGTGCAAAGCAGGGGGGAAATATGGCCCTCCCCGTGCCCTGGTATAAACGACTGCACCTTATCCAGGGTGCAGGAGAATCAGGCCTCTCCTCTGCCCATCCTGAGGCTGCTCTCCAAAGGGCGACCTTATCCTGGTGCTTGCTGGGCTGTAACCGGATGCCCTCCCTGCAGCCACGTGCCAGGGCTCAGAGCAGGCCACATGCGCTCAGCGCACGCGGCCAGAACCATAGCTCATTCTCTGCTGAACAAAAGAGAACAAATTAAATATCCAGCCGGCATCCAAGAGAAGGAGGCCAAAGGTGCAGGCACAACGCGATGGAACTGCTCCACCAAGGCTTGCCAGCAGGATCCCCCAGCACTTGGCCATGTGCACTCACCCAGATCCCCATAATGAGCGGCCCGGCCCCACCGCCACCATCTTTGTTGCAGAAAGTCCCCGGGCCGATCTCCATTTCTCCAGCTCAGGACTGGCCTCACGTGGGACAAGTGGCTGCTTTGGGGATCCTTGCTAACTCACGACTCGCTGCCCCCTTTCCAGCAGCAGGACCGCCGGAGAAACTCACAAGCCCCCCTGCCGGTAGCGGGACTGTAGGAGGCAACAAATCATGGGACCCGCAGTCAGTGGGAGCTGTGGGTGCTCTGTCTTTCTAGGCATCTATTATCCTCCCATTACGGGGTGTCCTCTCCTTCCTGAAGCTGCGTGACTGAGGGTACGTCTACACTGCAGCTGGGACCGTGCTTCCCAGCCGGCGCAGGTACACAGACGTGCGCTAACTCTGCTTGAACTTGGCTGCAGCGGCATGGGTGCCGGCTCAGGCTAGCCACCTGAGTATGGACCCGGGGGCTGGGCGCAGCGGTACTTGGGCCTGCTGCCGCGGCCACGCTGCTGTTTTCAGTGCTCTGGCTCTGCTCAGACCAGAGCACGTCGGTCTGCCTGGGCTGGGAAGCACACACCCAGCGGCAGTGCCAGAGGGGCCTGAACGGCAGTCGAGACAAGCGGTTCGTGGGGGAGCTGCGTGTCCACGGCCGCCCACTCCCGGCACAATGCCCCGTTTCTAGCAGTAGCAGGGAACCCCAATCTCTAGGCTCTGACACCAAACCAGGAGGCGAAAGCCCTTTCTGGCACAAGCAATGCAAGGGACATCCTGGCAGCAGCTCATTCCTGCTTGGGGTCCTGTTCCAGGGAGCCTTGGAAAGCCTGAGGCCAATGCAGTGCCCAGGCTGGAGGGCCTGCCTCATGGAGGCTGCACCCTTTCTTGGGGTTTTGGGGATTGGGGTGCAGCAGGCAGGAGTGGCACAAACGTCCCAGAGCACCCAAGGGGCGGAGGCTTTGCCCCCTTGTGACGGGACAGGGCAGCCCCGGGCAATAGAACGGAAAGGAACAATGGGATACACTTGATGGAATGGGATGCTTGGCTACCTTTGATCATGCTGGCCCCTGGCTATCATTAGCTCACCCACAATGCCCCCTGGGAAGTCAGAAGTGTCCTGCTCCTCCCGGGGGGGAAACTGAGGCACAGAGCCAAAGTAACTCGCTACAGCGTAAATGAGAGTGACCACTGGGATCACTTGAGAGCTCCGGAATTCCTGGCTTCCAGGCCTGTGCTCAGACCACTCCCCTCTCTTGTATATGGTGCCTACTGCATGTCCCTGGCAGGTTATTGTTACACACAAGGCGGTCGCATTAGGGCCTTAGTGTGTGAAGAGCTCCAAGTAGGGGGACCTGTGATGTTTTTACCTGCTCCGGGCCAGCGACTGGAGAGGGGAAGATTGGGCCAGCCCATAGATTGCCAAGTCGGCGCATGGCCCCAAGGCTTTATTCCTCCCTAAAGCTGTCTTTGGAGTGTATGGCCAATAATAGTAGGAAAGAAAAGACCCGCTTGGGTCCAGTGGGGCTTGGCAGCTCCCTGGCAGCTGGCACTGAGTCACCAGGATTCATTCCTGGCCCCCGGGCTAGCGTGAGCAGAGGCTGCAGGTGCAGCTGGGAAATTTCTGCATCAGAATCACTGCTGGGCTGGGAAATAGAATAGTCCCTTTCTGCCTTCCCTGTGCATATGTGCAGCCTCAGGCGACAGAGCAGCCTCTGTCTCCCCAGGCATTGGCCTAGGAAACCGGTCACCTTAATAAGCAACATGGCTCTGGTGTCTCCGTTGGGCAGGTCAGGCCTGGATTTTCCCAGCTGACTCTGTGTGGCCTTTGGATGCTCCGCACTGGATCACAAGACGCCCCACCTAAGACACCAACTTCTTTATTGGAAAAACTGATTTTTGTGCTGGTGTAAAACACCCAGAAGAAGGGCCCGATCCTGCAGCCACCACTGTGCTGGCCGAGCCGTGCACCCCTGAGCACATGGGCCTGCCCATCCTGCTGCGGGAGTGGGGCCTTCTAGTCGTGGAAAGTAATGCCCGCTACAGAAGAGGGACCATGGGCAGTGGCAATGCAAGCATCTCCCCTGTTCCAGCCCCACCACTCCACCAGCTTTTTGCAGGCTCCTGTCCCCATCCAGGGGAAGATTAGGCTGGATCCCTTAGCTGTATCATCTCCCACTGATCAACCGCATCATGGAGATCCCCATTAGTAACACCCCACGTGGCACTGAATGAAAAATGGACCGGTACCCCCTTCCCTCCCATGCCACACCCCACCCCTAATGCTGGGACAGACTGTCTGCTCTCCTCTAACAAATGGAACTTAGGGGCTTGTTGCAACCTCTGAGGTCACATGACATTAGAGTTGCATCACATGTTGCGCCCCTTGCACTCTGCTCTGCTATGGGGAGTATTTATTTAGAGGGATCACAAGATAGTGACAGTGGGTGGCCTTGTGACCTGTTACGTAAAGCTGGCTGGGCAGTGAGACACAGCTCTCAGTGTGCATTGTGCTCTGGGGCCGGGCGGGGGGGAGGGATGAAGCGGGAGGGTACCCGCTGCTACGGCTCTTTAGGGATTCAGCACGTTCCCTTCCTTTGCCAGCCAGATCTACTTGCTGCAGAAGGAAAGGAGCAGAGCCAGAGCGCCATTTCCTCTCCATGCCTTTTTGGGTGGCTAGTAGCACCGTATGTAATTTGCAACCGTGCAGTCTTTGGGCCTCTGTTACGCTAAGGCACCCTGATGCCACTCGGGCAATGTAAAAGGATCTAAAAGTGGGAGCAAAGGTCCCCTGAAAATCCCCCATGGGCAGGGGGCCTCCCAGGCCATGTCCTAAGGGGTGAATCAGGGACATATCTAGAGTTCCCTGCACTATGGCTTTTCTCTGCTTCCAAGGACTCAGAGGACTAGCCACCAGTCCAGAGGCCAGGGACAGCGGAGGGAGGATTATGATGTATAATTAGTCCCTGGGTAATGTTTGTAGAGCCAGAACCTTGAAAGATCTGGAGTCATTTGATTGTTTTAAAAAAACTACAGTGGAGCTACTCCAGGTTTACACGGGTGCAGCTGAAAGTAGAGTCTGGCCCTGGGTTTTCAAATAATAATAATAATAATAATAAGAGAGAAAATAGAAGTGAAATAATATATTTTATTGGACCAACTTCTGTTGGTGGAAGGGACAAGCTTCCTCTTCCAAAACCACCAAATCCCACAGGGAACAGGATGACTGCCTCCATAAGCACCTAACCATAACGTGTACGGAAAAAAGTTGTGTGATCATGGGGGACTTCAGTGGATGCTGGAGGTCTCATCTGGCTAGTACTAAAACATCCTTGGAATTTCCAAACATTATAGGTGACAACTTTCTAACTGGAAAAGGATTGCAGCCAACACAGGGGAATTCTATTCTAGACCTTCCCATAACAGATAAAGAGGATCTGATCACAGAACTAAAAGTGAATGGTAGCTTAGGTACAAATGATCATGACTTGATCACATTCATAATGTACAAGCAGAACAAAGTCCAAACCAATCATATATATATGTGTGTGGTGCTTTAATAGGGGCAATTTCACAAAGACGAAAACAATTATAAGTCAAATCAGTTGGGATGAAGAATTTAATCAGAAAAATGCGACTGATAATTGGGAATCAATTAAGGACACCTTAGTAGATGCCCAAAAAAGTGAAGGCAGCTATAAATACAACGCGCAAGTTTAAAAAGAGCTGGCTGAGGCGTTTGCTGGACCATTCATGTTGATTTGCAATAAGTCCTGGAGCACTGGGGAAGTTCCAGAAGAGTGTAATAGAGCTATTGTTGTGCCAATTTTAAAAAAAAAGGGTACATGGAATAACGTGGTTAATTATAGGCCTGTCAGCCTGACTTCGATCCAGAGCAAGATAATGGAGCAGGTGATAAAGGACTCGATTAATAAAGAATTAAAGGACAGTAATGTAATGAATGCAAATCAACATAATTTATGGAAAATAGATCCTGTCAAACTAACTTGATTTATTTGGTAATACTACAAGTTTGATTGATAAGGTAATGGTGTTGATGTAGTATACTTAGACTTCTGTAAAGCATTTGATTTGGTACCTCACAACATTTTGATTAAAAAAACTAGAACAACATAAAATTAACATGACACATGTTAAATGGATTAAAAACTGGCTAACTGATAGGTCTCAAAATGTAATTGTAAATGAGAAATCGTCATCGAGCAGGTGTGTTTCCAGTGGGATCCCGCAGGGATCAGTTCTTGGCCCTATGCTAGTTAACATTTGTATCAATGATCAGGAAGAAAACATAAAATCATCACTGATAAAGTTTGCCGATGACACAAAAATTGGGGGAGTGGTAAATGATGAAGAGGACAGGTCACTGATTCAGAGCGATCTGGATCATTCGGTAAACTGGGAACATGCCAACAATATGGCTAAATGTAAACATATACACCTAAGAACAAAGAATGTAGGATCCTATTCTGGGAAGCAGTAAGATTTGGAGGTCATTGTGGGTAATCAGCCGAACACGAGCTCCCCATGTGATCCTGTGGCCAAAAGAGCTAAGGTGCTGTTGGGATGTGTCGACAAGGGAATCTCAAGTAGGAGTAGAGAGGTTATTTTACCTCTATATTTGGCACTGGTGTGACTGCTGTGGGAAGACTGTGTCTTATTCTGGTGCTCACAATTCAAGAAGGATGTTGATAAACTCAAGAGGGTTCAGACAAGCCCTGAGAATGATGAAAAGATTAGAAAACCTGCCTTATAGTGAAAGACTCAAAGAGCTCAATCTATTTAGCTTACCAAAGAGAAGGTTAAGAGGCGACTTGATTAGTCTAAAAGTGTCTACATGGGGAACAAATATTTAACAATGGGCTCTTCAATCTAGCACCGAAAAGTACAACATGATCCAATGGCTGGAAACTGAAGCTAGACAAATTCAGAGTGGAAATAAGACACATTTTTGACAGTGAGGGTAATTAACCACTGGAACAATTTACCAAGGATCGTGGTAGATTTTCCATCACTGATCATTTTAAATCAAGATGGGATGTTTTTCAAAAGAGCTGCTCGAGGAATTATTTTGGGGAAGTTCTATGGGCTGTTATACAGGAGGTGCGACTAGATGATCGCAATGGTCCCTTCTGGTCTTGGAATCGATGAATGCTCACATTAAGTGATCAAGGGAGTAAGTGTTTGCAGGATCTGTTGTTTAGATGGTAAGCTATAGTAAGCAGAGACTGTTCTCTTGCTATGTGTGCATGCAGTGCTTAGCCCAACAGGGCCCTGATCTTGGCGGGAGCTCCTAAGTGCTATTGTAATCCAAATAATTAATAATAATAAAATAGAAATACAAAGAGAGATTTGCAAACGTACTTTCAAGTCTGCTGTTGAGCACATTGTAACCTTTTATTTTAAAAACATACACCCACGACTGCGAGCTGAAGTGATGTGTGAAGTGCAGTGATTTATCTGTGAAACACCTACAGGGGGAGGGAAGCCAAGCAATGGGCTTACGGTTGCTGCAGCAAGGTAAATAATGAGTCATAATGCACTGGAATAATAATATAAATCACAAGGAACAGAGGGGCGAGAGCCAGGAAGGATGGTCTGTTGGTTAAGGTGCTCGCCAGAGATCTGGGTTCACTTCCCTCCTCTGCCACTGATTCCTGCATGACCTTGGGCATGTCACTCAGTCTTTCTGTGTATCAGTTAATAATAGCACTGCCCTGCCTCACAGAGGTGTTGTGAGGATAAATAGAGATCGCGGACATGCTCAGATACTATAGCTAGGTAGATATATGGTGGGAGGAGACCAGAAAGTCATTGACTCAGGGTGGATAAAAATCAATTATTTTTTTTAAATAAAAAAAATTGGATTTTTTTTTTATTTAAATTGGATTTTTTTGATAAAATGCTGTTTGAGGAAAAAACCTATCTAATGATAGTTTTAATTAAGGTACATTATAGCTCAAAGATATCTCATCATGGAATAGGGATTATAAATTCTAATTCTATAGTATGAGACAATATATTCATGTAATGTTTAAGAAAAGTTTTGTAAATGAGTTCCAATAGTTCATGGATTAGGGACCCAATCTTATGGGTTCCACAGGCTTCTATATAGATTATTTAGGTTAATCTTTCAATCTACCCAATGGGACTCAGTGCTCAGGCTAGAAGATACCATCAGAGATGCTTAGTTTTGCAGTTCTCAAACTGTGGATTTGTGTCTCCAGAGATAACATGCGTGTTAACAGCAAAAATGTTTTTAAATAAATAAATATAGAGAGGTGAGAAATAACAGACCTCAACTCTATTGTCCCTCTGCAAATTTGTGTACACAGAGTCAATCCCTTACCTCGTTCTAAAAGTGCAAAATTTCAAAAAGTTCAATGAATAGAAGATTGTTGGGGGCGGAATAGATCTGGACAAGGAGGAGAAGTCTGGATATAAATGTGAGAAGCGAGGGACATATGCTTGTTTTGTTAAAATATTATATGTTTGCTTTTGAAGAAAACAATCCAGAATACTTAACGTTGTTGTTTTAGTTAAATAAAACAATTTAAATGTTTGTCTGGTGATGTTCTCCTCCTAATACAACATGGCAAGAAAATCCTCCAAATATTAATGATTAACCTGTTGAATTGGAGATAGTTCACCTCCCAATGACTTCACAAATATCCGCTTCAATTACCTTTGGTAAATGAAATAACCAAACAATCGTTCATTTTCTGATATAGCTGTAAAACTAATCTGAAAAGTTTTCAAAATAAATCACTGTTTAAAAATGTATAGTGTGTACCTTCTAAAAATGAAACCTACATCTATCTCTGAGTTGTGAAGAATATGTATTAAGGTTATAACAACCAACAAGAATGCACTTTTATGTAGAAAACCATGATTAAATCGAGTCTTCCTGACTAGTGATTTAAATCAATTTAAATCAAATCCACCCTGCATTGACTATTTAAAGGATGGGAGCAGCTAGTTTAGCCCTGATCCTACAACTGACTATACCAGTGATCGGCAACCTTTGGCACACGGCCCACCAGAGAAAGCCCCTGGCGGGCCGGGCTGGTTGGTTTACCTGCTGCACCCGCAGGTTCGGCCGATCGCAGCTCCCACTGACCGCAGTTCGCCGTCCCAGGCCAATGGGGGCTGTGGGAAGTGGCGCGGGCCAAGGGATGTGCTGGCTGCCTGTCCCGCAGCCCCCATTGGCCTGGGACAGTGAACCGCGGTCAGTGGGAGCTGCGATTGGCCGAACCTGCAGGTGCAGCAGGTAAACAAACCGGCCTGGCCTGCCGGGGCTTTCCCTGACAGGCCGCGTGCCAAAGGTTGTCGATCCCTGGACTATACAATCTGTCTTTGCTGGATCTGGGCTGCGAGAGAGGAAGAGTTTCATGACTCCCAATAAGTCACTGAAAAAGTAGATCCAATGCTAGACACAAACATTTCTAACCATGCACCTTTAATTAGAGCAGCCATGGGTATGTGGAGACTTTCCCTATATAAAAGGACCATATACGAGGTAGACTTAAAGCTCTGCATTTAGGCCCTGATCCTGTAAACACTTATGCCTGTGAGTAACCTTACCCACCCATTACAGTAATGCACTGGGGCTACTCATATCTGTAAAGTTACCCACGTGCATAAATATTTGCAGGATCAAGAACTTATGTTCTGTAAAACAAAGTGTTATAAAAACTAAGGGCATGTATACACACGGAGGTTACACTGGCTGAACTTACATCGGTTTACAGGAACAGGCTAAACCAAACCAGGTTTAAATCAGTTTGAGTGTCCACAAACAATAGTTGTACCAGTTTAACAAACAAGAACATAAGAATGCCCATACTGGGTCAGACCAATGGTCCATCTAGACCAGTATCCTGTTTTTTGACAGTGGCCAGTGCCAGATGCTTCAGAGGGAATGAACAGAACGAGGCAATTATTGAGTGATCCATCCCCTGTCATCCAGTCCCAGCATATGGCAATCAGAGCTTTAGGGACATGGGGTTGCATCCCTGACCATCTTGGATAATAGTCCGATCCTCCAGGAACTTATCTAATTCCTTTTTGAACTCAGTTATACTTTTGGCCTTCACAACATCCCCTGGCAACAAGTTGCACAGGTTTTGCAAAGAAGTACCTCCTTATGTTTGTTTTAGTTGTGCTGCCTGTTAATTTCATTGGGTGACACCTGGTTCTTGTATTATATGAAGGGCTAAATAACACTTCCTTATTCACTTTCTCCACACCATTCATGGTTTTATAGACCTCAATCATATCCCCCCTTCGCCGTCTATCTTCTAAGCTGAACAGTCTGTGATGGGTTATCTGCCCCACACTGGCAGAGAAGGGGTTAAAAGCAGTTTAGGGAGGCTGTGCAGGGAGCAGCCAATCAGGGCCCAGCAGGCCCATATAAAAAGAGCTGCAGGGGCAGGTGCTCAGGTGCTGCAGGGAGTCCAAGGGAGAGGGTGGGGTTCCTAGAGGACTGTAGGTGGGTAGTACTTCAGGGCAGCTGCCAGTGGGGACTGTGGGAGCTAGAGAGACCTGCTGGAATGTGTAGGCTTGAGGCCCTGAGAAGAGGGCAAAGAAGGTGCTGGGGCTGCAGGGAAGTAGTCCATGGAATTGAAGCAGCACTGGTGAGAAATTAAGGAGAGGTAGCAGGAAGCTGCTAGCTACAGGGTCTGTGGACTGGGACCCACAGTAGTGGGTGGGGCTGGTGCCCCCCTGGGGAAGTGGCTGGGCTACTGAGAAGCTAAACCTCCCTTGGAAGCTGGGAGCACAGAATGTGACATGGCTGGGGGGCTGTGTCATGAAGAGGATGCTGTGGTCCTTGGAGTGATGTGGGACCAGGAGCAGATATGACAGTGGGTAAAGCACCATTGGGAGAGAGTGCACTGACCTGTGGAGCTAATCCCCAAAACCGCCAGTAGGAGGTGCCAGTGTGGTGAGTGAAGCCCCACCACAAATCCCAGTGTTTTTAATTGCTACTCCTATGGAAGTTGTTCTATGCCCCTAATAGTTTTTGTTGTTGTTGTTGTCCTCTGTACCTTTTCCAATTATCTTTTCTGAGATGGGTCAACCAGAATTGCATACAGCAGTCAAGATATGGGTATACCATGGCTTTATATAGTGGCATTATATTTTCTGTCTTATCCACCCCTTTCCTAATGGTTCCTAAGGCTCTGGTTGCTTTTTTGACTGCCACTGCACGTTTAGTGGCTGTTTTCAGAGAACAATCCTGGGTGACTCCAACATCTTTCTTGAGTGGTAGCCACTAATTTAAAACCCATCATTTTGTATGTTCAGTTGGAATTGTTTTCCAGTGTACACTACTTTGCTCTTATCAATATTACATTTAATCTGTTATGTCACTCTTTTGTGAGATCCCTTTAGAAGTTTTGAATTATTTTGTATTCTCTGCAAACTTTGCTACCTTATTGTTTCCCCCCTGTTCCACATTCATAATGAATGTGGAACAACACGGGTCCTGGTACAGCTCTTTGGGGGACCCTGCTATTTATCTCTCTCCATTGTGAAAACTGACTATTTATTCCTCTTGTTTCCTATCTTTTAACCAGTTACTTAGCTCCTCTCATAGGTTTCCTCTTATCCCATGACTGCTTAGTTAGCTTAAGTGCTATTGGTGTGGAATCTTGTTAAAGACTTTCTGAAAGTCCAAGTACACTATCAACTGGATCACCCTTATCCACGTGCTGCTTGACACTCTCAAAGAATGGTAATAGATTGGTGAGGCATGATTCCCCTTTACAAAAGCCATGTTGACTCTTCCCCAACATATTGTGTTCATCTATTTCGGATGATTCTGTTCTGGACTATAGTTTGAACCAATTTGCCTAGTACTGAAGTTAGACTTTCCAGCCTGTAACTTCCAAGATTGCCTCTGGAGCCTTTTAAAAATTGGCGTTACATTGTCTATTCTCTGGTATGAATTATTTTGCATGGAGCAGGCTTCAGATCAACAGGATCATCTCCATAGTTAGTTCTTGCTTTACAAGGAAGCAGGAGGATTTGATATATACATTTTGGACTACTTGTCTCCTACTGTTTGCAACTCAAATTTTTGGCTGGGGCATGAGATCTCAAAAGTGAAACTGACTAGAAAAAAGTGAAACTGATCAGCCTACTTTTCACTGTCCAACCTGAGTGAAAACACAACCTAAACCATCACCAGTAACAAACTATACCCCCTATCTTGCAATGACCTCTGCCTAGGCAAAGCTCCCCTGCACTAATGTCATGGCAGGATTGGGGCCCTAGATTCTTAATTTCTTCCCATTTTACTACTCCAGGCCCCAATCCTGATACCTAATCCACATGGGTGAACCCCTGGGCCCGGGCCCTCTACCATGGATCATAATGGAATATTTACTAACCCAGGGAAAATTAGGTAGAAATGTCTTTTTAATGTTTTTCAGTAAACTGACAGGGTGCATGTACTTTTCTTCTGCTTTCACTGAGTTTGTAAAGATAGGAGGCCTGGCAAGAGATGGCAAGGAAAAATGAGCAGTGTAGCGTGTGTCCCGCCCCCCAAAGATTAAGAGAGCTTTCTGCAACACCCAGCCCTACCATAAACCCCACAACCCTCCCCCCAGCACTGATCTCCCCACCGGTTTCCTGCTGAGATCTATTAAAGGTGTGTGGGTGGGGGGGACTCTCGGAGAAGGAAGATCTGCCTTTTGCCTTTCCCCCTTAAAAAAGCAGAGCCGAGAACCAGCAGCAGCGGGGCTGGGACTGTGGCTTGAGGCCACCTTAAGAGACTTCCTCCTCCTCTCTGGGATGGGGTGAGGCTGGCTGGGGTAGGCAGTGGCGTTGCTATGACAAGCATTTTCTTAAGCTAGCGCTGCTCGTGTAGGACTCGCTCAATTTGCAAAGCGCTGGCTCTGAAAACGGGGAGAAGAGAAGGCGAGGGAGAAGAGAAAAAACAAACCCAAGCCTCGTCCCTATCTGCTGATTAGCTTCAGTGCAGAGAGCGGTGTGGGTTTGCTGTTTTTTTTCCCTTAAAGACATTCAGCGTTAAAGGACATTGGTCTCTTTCCAGCTTCCTGCTTCCCTCCAAACTTTGGGAAGAGCAAAATCAAGCGAAGAGGGGGAGTGGAAAAGGAGGGGGGGAAAGCGAATCCAGGAGTTTGGGATTTTTTTAACCCCTTCCCTTCCATGGAAATCCAGGGGGTTTTCCCCGCCAGTGAAAGGCTGGATTGCTGGAGGCGGAGGGAAAGCAGCGAGAGCAGCCGCAGCCTATGAATTGATTCAGTCGTGCAAAGCCATTGCATGGCCGCTTCCCCCGCCCGCAGCCTGCTCTTCGCCAGACTGAAGCGCCCCAACTTGGAGCAGCTGGGCGGGTGGTAATCCTCGGGCTGGAGGAACCTCGCCTCCCGAGCCAGGAGCACAGTAAGTGGTTTTTCCTGTTGTGCTGGCAGCCTTTAGCCTCTGCCAGTCCCCTTCCACCATGCATGGATTTGCTGTTCCACGCAGGGTCAGGGGCTGGGTGGGATTTCTCTCTTTTGGGGGCGGCGGCTGCCTGGCTTCCTCTCTGGCTGAGGAACAGGCACAGAATGGAAAACTGTTGCAAACATATTTTCCGTGTCTGTTTCTCTCTGCTCTGGTGCTAGTTGTCCGCAGAGCGAAAGGAGGCAGAAGAGAGACTCTCACCCGGGGAGGCTGGAAAGCAGAGTTGTGTGTCTGTCTCAGCTTTCTCAAATCGCTGGTTGCAGCAACACGAACAGCTTTTTTTTTTTTTTTTCGGGGGGGGGGGTGAGGGGAGGAATTCCTTTCTCCACGGAAATCAAGCCGATGACTCGCCCAGCCCTGCCATGCTTGCAAAAACAGCCCCTGGGAGCCCTTCGGAGTTTGCAAGTTATAATTAGCTGTGGAAAATTTAGGGAGTTCCCTTAAGTGGAGCTGGCTCTAAAACCGAGAGAAAAGCTCTGTTGTCTGGGTGGGAGGGGGGGCTTCTAGGAGAGAGTATCCGGGGCGCGGGGAAGGAATATTTGTAAAAAGGGAAAGTGTTGTGCTTGTGTGTGTTTAATCAGGCTTAGGAGGGTGACGGGGCTGGTTACTGGCTGGGTTGGTTGACTTATCAGACGCAGGGGGGCTGGAACAATTTTTATAGAACGGGGGGCCTGAGAGCCATTGAACCAAACTGTAAACCCTGGATATAATAGACCACAAACCACTTCAAGCCAGGGTGTGTGGTAGCACCCCCAACACCTAGGATCAGGGGAACTTTCATTTTTATGGGGGGGGGGCCATAAAGCAGAAGCCTCTGGTCCTGATGACTTGTTTTTTTGGCAGGTTGGGGGGGAACTTCCCCACTCCCTGGACTCAGATCTGATCAGCTGATGCAGCAGTATTTTCTTGTGCATTTTCATCCTCAATTTTTCTTCCTTCCTTCTACCCGCCAATGTATCTTGCATTAAGCGCCTCTTACAGAAAAGGGCAGGGAGGTGGTAGTGGAGCTGAATCCAGGCCAGCGTGGAAGATTTCTCCAAGGAGAACTGGGCGGTGGAAGAGTGTTGGAAGCTAGCAAGCCTGCCCCTATGAAATAACCGATAGCTTAGACAGTAAAACAGGCAGTGTGTAATTCTGCTTACCTGCATGTGGGTGCCTGCCTGGCTGTAGCAGACTGCAAGTTCCCTGGGGCAGGGGCTGTCTCTGGCTGTGTGCACTGGAAACCTGAGCCTGGCTGGGGCCTCTGGGCACTATGGTATATAAATAAGGTGTGTGTCCGTCCATCATCCTAGGCTCTAGCTTAGTGACATGCTACTTTATTGGGAGCACAATGCTGGGTCTGTCACCCCTACTGTTGAGCCTGGCTTCATTTGAGAGGGGGAGCTCAGTCCCCTGCCCTGCCTCTCTTAACCCCCTCCCCACTGGGAGGGCTGCCAGGCAGATGGGGAAAGTGCCAGCTAACTGGGTGGGGCATGCAGGGATGGGGTCAGAGAAACATTTTGCTCTCCTAAGGGACCCACCAGTGTCTAGTCTATAGGGGGATTTGCCAGGGGAGCAACAGGACGCAGTGGTCTGGCTGGGATGCTGTGCTGGGAACATGTGCTCCCAGGGCGCTCCTGCTGCTAGGGAGGGTGTCAGCTGGTTCCGCCACTGCAGAGTTCATTCATCAGGGAGATGGCTGGGGGCACTGTGTGTGTGTGTGTGGGGGGGCTGCCCTCCCTCCCTGCTCGCACATGATCCTGCTGTGTCACAGCCTGGCATGCTGTGGCGCAGCAGGTGGGATGGGGGATGCTTTTAAGGAACAAACAGGTCAGGGGAGGGGGGCTCAGCCAGGAGCCAGCAGGTTGCCCCACATCTTAGCAAGAGACATTGGGGGCAGGGGGCAGCTCCTGGGGGTGCAATGAATGACCAGCATGAGGACCGGATGGAATGGGTGGAGGGAGAGGCTGCTGCCTCCAGCCCTTCAAAGCCAAGGAGGAATTGCACACTGTGGGGTACAGAGATGAGGGGCAGAACAGGCCAGCTCAGACCACTGAACTGGCCCAGCCTGATTTCCAACAGGTGCTAAGATCTGGCTTAGCTCCCCTTTCAGAAGGGTGGGGTGCTTCCTCCTTGCTCCCCTCAGATCTCCAATAGGGGGTTGTGGGCAGGGTTCCATCCCAGGGGGACACAGCAATGACTAAGGGAAGGGAGTGTGGGGCCTATGCTGGCAGCAGAGCTAAACTATTCCTGGTGGGGGGGTGGGACATGGACAGATGTGGGTTCAGGGGGCACACCTCTCCTTTATGCCACTCGACAGAGGATCCCACCCTTGCAGCAGGGTGCTCCAGGGCCCCCTGGGTTCAAGCCCTGCAGTCTGACCCCACTGATCCATTGTGCTGGAGTGGGTGGATACCTGCAGCAGGTGGGCAAGGAATTGAAGGTGTCTCCCTCTGGCCTGCAGCACCCAGGCAATCCTGGTTGACTCCCCACCCACCTCATGGCAGGTGGGAAGGAAGAAAACTCCAGCCGGGGAGACTCCCGTCTGTTATTACACTTCTCCTTGGGAGAGCTGCAGTCATAAGCCTCTCTCCGGCTGCTGCTGCTTGGTGTCTGGGTGGGTCTCCCTGACCTTGTTAGCCTGCCCTTGGGATCACAGGGAGCATCACCATCTGGATTCCCCATGTCCCTTTGTTGCTCAGGAGGGGTCACCCATGTCTTGTCTGGTGGTCTGGGGTGGCTGGCTGCATGCAGCTGCAGGATAGGATAGTCATTAGAATGGGATGGGTGGTGTGCATCTTCCCCTCTGGAGTGCTAATCCTGAGCAGTCTGGCTTCAGGCACTGGTGAGAAGAGGTTCTCGTGATCTCAGCTGGGTGATGTTGACCCATGTGGACTGGAACCATCGGCACTGTAGCTGGTCACTGTTGGGGAAGGGTCGAAATAGCTGTGGGGCGGGGGGCTGCAGGTTGGGGTTGAGGTGCACTGTCTGGCAGGGCTGTGTGGGAGTCCAGGACTGAAATAGTGGGGGGAGGGGAGGAAGGGAAGAGCATCAGGTGTGCTGTGCGGCAGCAAGCGTTGAGGTGCCCTGGTAGGGCTGCGTGAGCACTCAGCTCTGGAACAGGCAGGGATGTCCCAAGTATATTGGGAGAACCAAGCTGGAGCAGCACAGGGCAGACATGTGGGTGGGTGGACAAGCGGGTCCTGGACTAGTAGGATGTGTTTCAGGGTGGGATTGTGGTGCATTGGCTGCGCTATATGGGGGCAGTTTGCTCCATGCCATGCCTGGCTCTACCACTCCCTCCCTCCTGTCTCTTCCCATCCGTCACATCAAATTAAAATAAAAAAATAAGCAAATAAAGCAGCAGGAAGAGCTGGATTGCAGTCCACATGGCTGGCAGGCAAATGACTGAGAATAAGTACTCTTCTGGCTCTTCTCTCTGCCCCCAGCACCCTTCTTGCTGCTTGGTCCTGTGCTCTGTAGGTTGGGAGCATTCTTCTGTCACACTGAGCATCTGGTTTGAATCTGCATGCTTTGTGGAGTGGCTCTTCTTGTTACACAGCTGGGAGGAATGTGCAGCAGGAGCAAGGCCCCCTGTGCTCAGTTCACAGGCTCACTAACCTGCCCCAACCCTTGCTGTTCACTTGAGGGTGATGCTGAGGGTCTCCCTGCAGCTCAAAGAATTAGAGGGAGCTTCTGGGGGGGAGGTTGAAATCTGGGTGGTCCCTCCCTGCTTGGCAGAGGCAAATTCAGACCAGAACTGAAAGTAAAGGGGAAGGGCGTGGGAGCTGGTACAATGGGTTATTGTCCTTGTATCTCTGGGGCCGTGGGCTTGAACGGGGCTTGGATCATAAACAACATTAGTTTAGTAAAGTTGATGGGATTTTTGTCTGCAATGCAACACACTGCATTAGCATACACCATGGTTGTCAAGAGTCTGTGAGGGAGAGGAATTGCAGTGGGTGAGTGGGGCTACAGGCTGGGATTGAGGTGGATCACCAGAGCTTGGGACTGGAATAGTAGGGAAGGTTGCAAGTCAGGCTTGAGGGGTGTGGGGAGCCTGGGGTTGGAACAGCAGTGTGGGAGGACTGGGTCAGGCTCAAGATGCATCGACCGAGTATTGGGGGGAGCCCAGAGCTGGAATATGAATACAGTGGAGGGTCAGGATGGCGGCCCCTCAGCACAGCCAGGCAGGAGGACTGGAACAGGACAGGAGCCGGGTGTGGTGGCAATATTTTGCAGGCTGCCTCTGCCTGGCTCCAATCAGTGCCCTCAATCCTTCACTTCTCTGAGCACTGAAATGCACCTAAATATTAAATGAGGCCGACACCCCCGCTGCCCTCACATCCCAGTCAGAAGCAGTGGCACGAAACTCCCTTCCAGTGCCAGCAACTAGTGAGGTGCTGCTGTGACCTCTGACCTGGCTGCTGGGTGATTCTCCCCAGGGAATTGCAAAGTAAGATACAGGAAAGGGACAGTTTGGGTGTGTGTGTGTGGGGGGGGGGTAGGACTGCACCATCTCTGGGTCTTGGCTTGGGGGGTGATTGTGGGTTTCTTTCTTCTGCTGCTGGCTTGTTGGAGGCCGTGCGTAGGGAATCCTCTCAGCTCCTGTAGAGTGTCCAACAACCCCAGAGCCTTTCCTGAAACCAGTTGTGATGCCCCTTGACCCTTGCTGAGTTCTCCATAGGGCACCTGTCACCATGGTTTCTAGGTGTTGGTTTGTGGCAGGTAGAGGAACCCTCTTCTTGGTTTCCCAGCAAGTGAACAGCCCAGCTGTGCCAGGGTTGGCATGAAAGGTGCCCAGTCTGTGTCCAGCGGGGAAGGGGACTTTTGCTGTCTGTGCAGGGCATGCTCCTGGCATGACTGCCCAGAACTGAGCAGGGAAATGCCCTGCCAGGCTGCTGTGCTCCAGGTGGAGTGGTGAGAGGCAGCAGACTGACCCCTTTGGAGATCAGTCCTCTGCATCTGTGGAGCAGAGGCAGGGTGAGCATCCCCTGGGCTCTGAGCTGGAGGCCCTGCCTCTCTCCCCAGGGCAGATGGGAGTTCCACATCCAGTCTGTTCAGCTAGTGATGTCCCTGCTGAGGCTGCAATGTTGTGACATGGGCACCAGTCTGGCCAGATGTGCACTAATACCCCTGCTGGGAGCACTCCTGGGGGAAGGAGTGGGGGTGGGGGGAGATCAGGGGAGGGCCTTTGATGGCAGCAGGAAGGGGCGAGGGTTACTTGGTGATACTGAGAGCCAGACAGATCTCCCCTTCCCACTCCAGACTAAACATGGGTCCTTCCAAGTGGGAATTCCCTGCCCTCTTAGTCTGTAAATCCAGGTGTCTGGCTGCAGATCTGCCTGTTGTCAGCATGCCCAAGGACTTGTCTGTCCCAGGCAACCCAAAGGTCCCACCAGGGCTATTCTTGTGGCAGCATTGGGAGTCCTAGTGCAGACAGGCCGCTGGTGCCCAGCAGCACATTAATCACTGGGTCCTCAAGACCTGCATCAAGCAGGTGGCTGAAGCTCCAGTGCCTGTTCTACACTAGCCCTCCCGCTGGCAAAGGCAGTGGGAGATTTGAGTGGAGAAAGGACTCCTGTAGCTGCAGCAGAGGAGAGCGAAGCCAGCGTGCAGGAGAAGGCAGGGAGGGACTGCGCTATTGTCGTCTAGGTAGGAAGAAGCTGGGTGGAGCAGCTGCTGTGAATGGAGCTTGCTCCTACTCTTCCACCCCAGGAGTGCAGTTCCCAGAGGCCCTGGGCTGCAGGGCTGCCTGCACTAGATGAGCCTTCTCCACATTTTCTGTTGGCCTAGCCCCATGCACAGGAGCAGCTGCAGGCATCCTGATGGCTCTGTTCTAGAGTGACCAGATAGCAACTGTGAAAAATCAGGATGGGGTGGGGGATAATAGGCACCTATATAAGAGAGAGCCTCCAATATCAGGACTGTCCCTACAAAATCAGGACATCTCGTCACCCTACTCTGTGCCTACCTTGTCCTCCCACCCACCTCTGCCTGTTTTGGATAGCTTGACTTGGGGGCAGGGTCTGTCATCTGTCCCTTGTCTATAAAGCACCTAGCCCCTTGGGGGCCTGATTCCAAAAGTGGTACTCTTGTAGTGTAACTTGTAGTAACTCTGCCATCCAACCCATGTGGGAGCAGGTGGCCAATGCACCAGCAGCTGCTAGCAGACTGTGTACTTGCATGTCCCCCAGTGCTGCAGTCACAGGTGGGGCTGACATGGTGACAGTAGTAGGGAAATGTAGCCTTGACTAGGCCTGTTTGGTTTCTCCAGTGTCTGCCTTTTCCTCCTCCCACTGCTCACCTTGCATCTGAATGAGCGGTGGGAAGGGGGTGCTGTACATCTCTCTGGGGACCTGGAATGGGGACACCTTCGGAGGAGACTTATGGGCTGGCTGCATCTAATCCTGCTGTGTCCTAGTTAGGGCCTTTCTGCACGAGCAATATCCTCAACTCAGCCATCAGTTTAGCAGCACTGGTCTTGGGGGGGCCCCAAGTGCTGATGAGGATGTGCCAGGTTTTGCACTGAGTGGACTAGTCAGAAATTCTTACTCATAAAGACCCCCTGAATGCCATCTGCACTAAGGGTCAGTACTGTTGCATGGACACCAGTTGTTGGCTCAGGGTTATCCCTGAGCATAGACAAGACCTGCTTTAGTAGGAGGCAGGCTTGGGGGAGCAAAGCTTCTTTGACCCCATTTTCCTTCTGCTCCCCTGGGCTCCACAAGGCTGTTTCTCTTTGGGCCGGTCAACTGCAAAATAAGATGTCTGGGAGGGCCCCAGTACAAGAGTTTTCTGGTTAACGTTGCAAAAGTGGGCCTAACAGTGTTTCTCATCCATGCTCCAGCCCCAGGCTTTCCATAGCTGGAATGCTATTAGGGGAGATGATTACATCCCATTTACTGAGCTGGTCTTGACAGCATTGGGGAGCTTCTGTTTTGTAACTGCATCCCCCAGCAGGCTTGCCCAGCGATGCCAGTGATGTTCTTCCACTCTCTGTTGCTCCATTTTGTGTGATTTCCTCTGCGCCCATCTGTCCTTCCTCCACGTTCTCTCTTCCTTCTACTCTCATGTCTCCTGTCTCTTGTATGCAGCCCTGGGAAGGGCCAGCCAGGGCTGCATACATGTCTGGACAAGTGCTGCTCCTCCCAGCCAGGGAAGGCTGCCCTCTGCTCTTCCATGTACCTACATAGCTCTAGGAATGTTAGCTGCGGGGGGGCAGGTTCAGATAAAGGAAGCTGGGGCTAAATCTCCTCACAGGTTGCAGAGGAGGAGAACCAACACAGTGGCCCAGCTTTGCTGATTCTCCGCCCTGGGTGGATCTAGCAGCTCTGACTGAGCTTGCTACCTGCTGCATCAACAAAGCCCTCAAGGTTGTTTTTATATTTTGGCACGAGAAGCCACCTGGGAGGGAGCCAAGTGGCGAGGGATTGGTACCTGCTTGGTGAGTTCCCCTGCTGGGGATTCAAAGGTAACTCCAAGTAATAGAACAGAGATCCCAGGACCAATGACAGAAAATTGCCGTTTAAATACAATGAATGCACCATCCTCTGGCTTTGGGAATTCCTGGACTGGGGGAAGAATTTCCTTCCCCATAGACCTTGCCCCAGCCTGATATTTCTAATACAAGAGTACCTTGAGGCTCCAATGGAGATTGCACAGCACCCAGTGCACTAGGCCCCAAACACACAAGCAAGAGACACTTCTGGCCCAATGAAGATCTGGTAGCCCAGGCTTCAATATGGGCTAGCTGCCTGAGTAATTGGCTTGTCCAGAATCCCAGACTGGCTTGTGCAGCCTACTCTGCTGTGGCTTTACTGCTCTTAGGCTACTAGATCAAAGCTACTTGGGTAGGTCTACACCTGCTGCCATCCCACTTACAATTGCAATGTAGACATGCCCCAAGTGACTAGCCCAAGTGGCTCAGGGAATCTGTGCCAGAGCTGGGAACTGAACCCAGTTCACTTCAATCCCAGTCCAGTGCCTTGGGCACAAAACAGCCTTCCTTGCCTCTGGTTTTCTCTTCTTGCCATTCACCCTCCTGTACTTCCTAGCAGGGTTTGCCACTGATGATGGTACCAGTACCTGAAGTGCTGAGATGCTCCTTCACAGAAGATGTCCTTAATAGACCTAATGGATGATCTGCCTCCTTGGAGGAGGTGGTGGTAGTGATGTCTAATGGTTACACAGCATGTCATTCCAAAGGTCCTGAATAGAGCTGGTCCAAAAACCAGAAAAATTCCTGAAATTTCAAAGCTGGTTCAATTTGCAGGGCTCAAAAGAACCATTTCCATGCCCAGATTTTAAATGTCTGTTTTTATCCAGTTTAGTTTCGATGCTTTCTAGATTGTGCATGGGAGGATGGCATGAGAAGGGCTGTAGACCCCACATGGTGGGGAACCATATGTTGGGAGCTGGGGGGAATAGGAGGTTCAAAGTGCACATGCTAGAGACCTGTGGGATGGGAGAAAGGGGTTCGGAGGGCAGGAATGTAGGGGATGGGGAAAAGGGGTATTTACTCCAAGGACAGGGTGAAAACTGAGTGGGTAACAGTGTCTCCCAGAAGGAGTGGGGCTGTACTGTTGTGCTGGAGGTGGGGTGGGGGGGTCAATCTGAACATCTGAAGATGGCACGTGGCGGTGCCAGGGCTCTACTAGCCTGCCCAAAGTCTGTAGTTTGCATGCATCTGAAGTGAGGTTTTTTTACCCACGAAAGCTTATGCCCAAATAAATCTTCGTCTTTAAGGTGCCACCGGACTCCTTGTTGGTTTTTGTAGTTCACCAAACACCCTTGGCCAGTCCCAGGCCATCTGCAGCCACCTCTGATGTTTACCCAGGTGGGGTGCTTGGCTGAGCACTGGGTGCAGTGTCCCAGTTGCAGGTCCTGTCTCAGTGTTTTCCCTCCATTCCAACTGGCTGCAGCAGCTGCATTCCCTGGCACCCCCTGCCAGGGCTTTCTGAGGCTGAACTCCTAAAACATCTGACTTTGATGCTGTTTTAATTAGTTGCTTTTGGCGTTAATGTGCAGGGATAACAGTTTCCATAGACTTATAAACCTGCCCCTCTATTTGTTTTTTTCTTTAATCAAGGCTTTTTTGCAGTGGGCGAAGGCTTGAGATGCACAAGACACCACAGCCGTTTGCTCTGTGTGGTACAACAGTCCGCCCTGGACAATGGCAGATTAAATATTGATGGTGATAATACTTTGTCTTCTGCAGCACCCTCTGTCTGAGGATTGCATACCTCTTGGTAGATAAGAATGAGTTAAGCCTCTCATCACCCTTGTGTGTAGGGAGTCAGTGTTCTGTTTTACAGATGGGGAAACTGAGGCACAGAGAGGGGAAGTGACTTGCCCAAAGTCTCTCAGCAGGTCAGTGGCAGAGCTGGGAAGAGAACCTAGGTCTCAGTAGATCCCAATCGCATCCTCCCAGCCAATTTTTCAGGCTCTTCAATCCTGCAATAGGGAGTGAATGGAAAGGAGGTGTAGTTGGTGACTTGGATGCAACTTTTCACCCCTCTGTGCCTCAGTTTCCCCACCTGTAAGATGAGGATGCTGCTGCTTTACCTCCTGTGGAGGTGGGATTGGATTGCAGGGGTGGGTTGGTTAATATTTGTAAAGGGCTTTGCAGATGGAAACACTAAGGAGGGTTTATTCCATACACTAATCAATGTCAAAACCAATCATCTACCCATGATCCCTGGAATCAACTCCTGACCCACCTCTAACTTGAGTGACCTGCACATGGATGAGACACGAGGCTGGGGCCATGATGATAGGACTGCAGATGCCCAATCAGGACTTGCAGGCAATTCTATTAGCTGCCCAGGGTGATGGCAGCTGCCCTGGGGGCCCTTCACCAGCTGAAGGGATCATAGGGCTGAGTGGGGACTCCATTTGGACCCTTGCTGTCAGAGTCCTTTGCTGATAGCAGCAGGTTATGGACACTGGGCAGGCCACGTGGGCCAGTGTGGAGAGCACAGCACGGATTCCGGACACCTGACTTTTCTGCTGACTTGGGAGAGTTGTTTCCTCCCTCTGCCTTGTTTTCCCTCACACCTTTGCCGGTCTAGTCTGTTTAGACTGTAAGCTATTTGGGGCAGGGATCGTCTCCCTCTATGTATATGAACAGCACCGAGCACAGTGGGGGCCCTGTTCTCTGCATAGGTGCTATTGTAAATCAAATAAACAAGCGCCTCGTTTCCAGAATGAAGGCAAGTCCAGTTACTCCAAGAACAAATCCCAGTTGACATCAGGAGGGTGGATGGCTTAGCACCTTCCTGTAATCCAATTACCTTTACCATGTGGAAGATCCACTTAGAGAAGTTGAACCCCCACCCCTGGATCTGCCTTTCTATACCAAATAGCCCAGGCTTGAAGGCAACCTTGCAGGCATCCTGTCAACATCCCCTTCCTACCCCTGAAACTCACTGCAGTGATGGGTGCAAGTGGCTATAAGTTTTGTCCTCCCCACTCCCTCCCTCCCTCATGCCTGTGCCGCTTGTTGGTGGGAGCAGCGCGTCAGCTGGGAGCCTGAGCAGGAACAGCTGTCAGAAATGGTAAGGAGCTTTCTGAATTCTTAATTCAGGCGATGATTTCATGTTTCTCTGCATCTCTTGCTTGGCGCACATGCGCAGAAGCGTGGAGTGTGGGTTGGTTTTTTTAGAGAGATTGAGCTACGCCTTCCAAGGAGCTATGCTGATTTACACCAGCTGAAATCAAGCTGAGGATTTGGTCCGCTGACAGCATTCTGTGCTGATGGGGCAGGGGGAACTGAGTGTTGAAGGTGTATGGCAGAGATGAGTCTGTTTGTTCTCAGCAGTCGGACTCTTTGGGCATGTCTACACAGCCAACAGCGCTTTAACGTGGCTGTGTAGTTGTAGCTCCCAGCACTGTAGCTTCACCCCCCTGAGCAAAGAAAGTTTCAGTGGCAGTGTAAACAAGGCCTCTAGAAATGCAGGGCTGGAAGGGACCTCTAAGAGGTCATCTAGTCCAGCACCCTGTGCTGAGACAGGACCAAGTAAACCTGGACTGTCCCTCACAGGTTTGTCTAACCTGTTACTAAAAACTTCAAATGAGGGGGATTCTGCAACCTCCCTTGGAAGCCTATTCCACAGCCTAACTATCTCTATAGTGAGAATTTTTCATAATATCTAACCTAAATATCTCTTGCTGCAAATTAAGCTCATTAGTACTTGTCCTACCTTCAGCAGACATGGAGAACAATTGATCCCTGGGCTCTTTATTACAGCCCTTGAGACTAACTATGCCCAGTTTTCTAAACCTTTCCTCACATAAAACCTGACCTAAACCCTTTATCCATCTTTCCTAAAGGGTGGCACCCAGAACTGGACCCGGTACTTCAGCTGGCAAATAACACCCAACTGCATCTATAGCCAGTGTGGGACAGTGTCTCAAACTCCTCTTAGCAACTCAACTCAGGCCTGTTCTGCCAGGGCTGTTCCAGGCTTTTGGAATTGACTACAGCAGCTCCACTAGGCTGAGCACTGTACAGGTACACAGGGGAATGTCTGCCTGGAAGAGCTTACGATCAGAACAGAAAAGACAGACAAGGTGGGAGAAAGGAAGGATTTTTACAGAAGACAGATTTAAGTGAGTTTCCTGAGGTCATCTAGGAAGTTTATGGCAGTGCTAGGAATCAAACCCAGATCTTTAGAGTCCCAGGACAGTGCCTTAAACACGAAACCAGCCTTCACCCCTCTCTCAGAATGGGGGTCCTCTGCTTGCTCTGGGGAGTGGTGCCTTTAGTCCCCAGGGCTGCCAATACTATGTGTAGTGGAGGAATCAAAGTGGAACTAGGACGCTGCTCCATACAGATTGGTTCCTTGGCCTGCTTTCTGCCCTCAAGTTGGGGGAAGTGGTAATAGGAAGCAGCATTTCTGAAACCTCCTTCCTTGCCAACGGTCAGAACGGAGAGATCCGCTCACTGGCTCCTTGATTCCCAAGTCTAAAAATAAGCCTGCTGGCCCTTGGAATGATGAGACTTCATATCTGTTATGAGCGCCCCAGCCCTGGAGCTGCATGGGGGGGCTGGTAGAGAATCTGAAAAGCCAGGGAGGGGCTGGAGGAGGTGGGAACCCCAGTGTGCTGGCAAGGGACCCTGGATTTCCTTCCCATCTCCTGGGTGTTTGGGTCTGAACTAAAGCACATGTCCTCACAGCTTTCTTAAAGGCCCAGCAGTGACTCCTGAGTGACCTTTGCTCTTTGATCACTAGATCCAAGTTGTGCTCAGATTTTCAGGTCTGTCTCAGATTTCAGACAAGGTGCCTGACTTTGCAGAACAAGATTTCCCAGGAGATGTGTTAAGGACCCCACTGTAACTGCTGGAGCTTTCATGTCCCCATGACCCATGGTTATAAAAGACAGGCCCCTTTCCTCTGCTTCTTCCCAATCACCCCCATGCTTCTCTGCATTGACTGCCATCTGTCCCATTAATCCCAGTTGTATCCATGTCCTGCACTCACCGGTCTCTCGTTTGCCAGTGCAGCTTGCTGACATCAAAAGACAGAGCTCAAAACTGAGATTTCTGCAAACTTTTCACCCTGCCCCACAACCCCGGTTTCCTCTTCTACCATCTCATCACTGCGAGAGACTTAAAATCGTTTAGTGTTTAACTATCATGCCCCTTGTGTGTGCAGGGCACCTCAGCCTGTGCTTGTCTCTTGTCCCTCCCCTGGCACTAACTACTGAAAGCAATCCCTGGATTGTTTTAACACTTAGCTGTCGTGGGCAAATCCAGGGCCTGCCGAGAAGATGCCATTAAACTTGGGTCAGGAAAAGTTACACTCCTACCTCCTGATTCTCCTCTCGTGCATGCTAGTGTAAATCGGCAGTAATTCCACTGTAGCCAATAGAACAAAAGGGAGAGAGTTGGCCCCGCTGTGTGCTTTCTTGCTGTGCTTTGCATTTAGTTTCCTATAGAGAAGAGCCAGAACCCCAGGCTGAGGTTTCTGATCTCAACTGTCTGACCACTTATGCTGGACTCCACCTCCAGTTTAGACTCATTCCATTTTAACCACATAGCCAGAAAAGAATTCCCTAGCCACTGGGGTAACTAGTCAGTTCCAAATTGTAATTAACACCTCTCCTGTGGCCAGTAAGATCTCCAGGGCAGGGACTCTTGTTTTTCACACTGGAAAGGACAATGGGTGTTCATGGGCTCTGTATAACTTGGGTTGTAAGCTCCTCAGGGCAGGCTCTTGTACATCTCTAACACTCCTTGCAAATCACTGGCACTAGATAGAGCAGATCCTACATTAAACTGCAGTTAAAATGTCACTGCACTAGTCTATTGCTCTCCATGATGCCAAATGCAGTTTGCTCTGCTCATAAGTTAAAAAGACTTGTTTGTCTCTTTCCTAATTGCCAGCCCTGCAAACTCACCCTGGGATCTGAGCGTCAAGCTGGGTTTTGTGCCTCATGCGCTCGTACCCATTAATAAGCATTTTGCAAGTGGAACTTAGTTAATAATTCTCAGACTCTGTGATGATTAATCTTTGAACTCCCTAGCCTAGACAGATGTGTGACACAGATTAGAACTGAGCTTGCACTCCCATAGCTGTTTTACCCTAGCACTTAGGAACCTCAGGCATGGACCAGAACCCCATTGTGCTAGGCACTACAAACATGCAACAAGAAGACTGTCCCTACCCCAAAGAGCTTGCAACTGAAGTATAAGACCTGACTAATAGACATGGATAGATGGGGGCGTATTAGCCAGCCTGGTCTCAGTGCACTACTGTTCGAACTGTTCTCAAGTTGTTTGTGGGCATGTTGGCAAAGTGGAGTTTTAAGGAGGCATTTGATGGAGAACAGTGAAGTGGTTTTGTGATGTTCACAGAGCTCCTCCCAAGTGTGAGGGGCAGCATGAGAGAGAGCATGAAAGCTTGTTTGCAAAACATAAGTGGGCAATGGCAGCTGGCATCATGGGCCGGTGGGAGTGGACATTTTGATAGTGAATGAGAGATGATGGGGATGGTCCATGAAGGGCCTTGAAAGAGAAGACCAGTCACTTCTGTGGGATGAGCTAGAGAAGGGTAGCCAGTAGGGGGAAGCACAGCTGTTGGCTCTGCAGTGCTAACAGAAGTTAAAAGAATAAGACTATTCATGCCATTAGTCTCTTATAAGGCACTGAACTGGGATTTGGGAAATCTTGGTTCAATTCCTACCTCTGCCACAGATTCCCTGTATGGCCTTAGATAGAGGAAGTGATTTGCCTATCTGTAGAATAGTGCTAATACTCCTTATCTCACAGGGTTGCTGTTCAGATAACTTAATATTTGTTCAAAGGTCTTATATGGCCCTGTACAGTATGAAGTGCTGAGCAAGAAAAGACCTGTACAGTAAGAAAATGCCTTTTTTACATTTTTTCCATGACCACATATTCATGTGACAGCCAAATGCTACAGACACTTTCCAAGAACTTTGTAAAAATGCAATTTATAAAAATGGAGTCTCCTTTTAAATGAGCAAGCAAGGGCCAGCTTTTCAGTGACATGCATTTTGACACACATGCTGCTTTTATTTCCTATGTGCTTCTGAAACTTTGGACCTACAAATATAACTTGGCCAAATCTCCCTTCATAAAGGGGCTTTAGCCAAAGCGGTGACATTGGCAGAAGTGATGAGGTGAAACAGAACTCACTCAAGGTTAGCACCACAATTAGCCTGTAAAGAGGGGCATACTCTGTACCCACTCTCTTCTGAAAGAGGAGGAGCTGGAATAACATCTGAAAAACTGGTAGGATGGCTCCTGTAATCCAAGACCATGTTTTGGGTCATGCCTTGGAAAAAGGACACTTTGGAAGAGACCACTGATTTTTAGGTGCCCAGCTTGACTCCTTGAGAGGTTATTTTCAGAGGGTGAAGAGGTTAGTGCTTTCAGGAAAATCAAATCCCCTTTAAAATGTCTCCACTTGGGTATCTAAAAATGGAGGCACCAAAAATGGAGAATTCAGGCTGTACAAATCAATACATAACCCTTACTGTGTGTCTATATACATCTGCATGCTCATGTGTATTTTGATGGGTACAACATGTCCTGGTGAAGGAAAGGGCAAAATTTAGAGGAGGCATGTCAATGTTCCTTAGAAAACAGAGAAAACTGTTGGGAGTGAAGAAGTTAGCTGAGAATGTACTTGGAGGAGGTTCTGGACAAGGAGGGGCTGTGGTGGAAATCTGATATAGTTTCCCCCCTACCCCTGGATGGAGGCGAATAAAGACCAAAAACATCATATTGAGGAGCTGAAAGTCACAGGCTTTGATACTCATGGGGAACTTTAATTACCCAGACATCTGCTGGGTGACAAATGCAGTTAAACATGGCTCATGGGGTGGGGACTCTTACATGCTTGCCTCGCCCAGCCACCAACCCAGTTAACGGCATTGTTCAAGGGCAGAGGATGGAATGAGCCCTGGTGACTGGACTTTCTCCTTGCCCTTAGGATAGGTCCCCATCAGGTCAGAGCTGAGTCATGCTGGCCGGGTGGAGGGGAAATTAGCCCTGTCACTGCTCATGGTGGATCTGCTCTGTGGGGAACCAAAGGCCTTCAGTCCCCAGGGGTCTCAGTACAGCACCTTCCACCAGCCCCCAAAGCTGCTTAAAAACCTCCTTGAAAGGGAGTTGAATCTTTGTGGAAAGTGCCCTGGGGGGTGTGGGCTTGCCAGCATTCCTTGAAACCAGTAGGATCTGGGGGGTAAGTCAGCCTCTATGGCCTTTCCCCTGGAAGAGCATGACTAATACTTAGTCCTGCTGTGAGTGTAGGGGACTGGACTAGATGACCTCTCAAGGTCCCTTCCAGTCATACAATTCTGTGGTGGTGTCCCACCGGGCAGTGTTATGGGGGCACAGTGCCCACAACTGGTGCCAGATTTTCCTAAGAGCATGGCATCCAACATGCTGAGCTCTCCTGACGATCTGCCCCCTGTCTCTGGCTTGCCTGAGGAGTCTGGCAGAGCCAGGACTTGAGCCATCGCTGCCTTCACCACAAGACCCCACCCTTCTTCCTAGTTTCGATGCCAGCAGCTGCATCCTCCTGCTAGCACCCCTCCCCCAGCCCCACCAAGCCCTGTTTTATGTGCTGGAGGGTGAATTCCTGCAGCAACTCACCGGACCTCTTTAATTTTTCTAAATCTGCTATCGGCGCTGTCTCAAACACTCTCACCAGCCACCTGATGAATCTCATTTCATTCCCTTCTTTCCCTCTTCTCGCCTTTATTTATCTTTGCCTCTTCTCTTCTTCCTGCTCTCCATCTGAGCCAACCATCTGCAGTCAGTTGCACTCTGTCTTCTCCAGGCATGGCCATGCATCTCAAAGTGCCAGCTCCCCTGAGCACCGGATCCTGTTGCTTGTTTATCTGGCCTTACATGGCACAGTGTAAGGTTCATATTCAGCAACGGTCAATGGTTCCAGAAAAGAGACTGGGTGGAGGCAGGGGGGAATCTTTCCACCTCATTTCCTTCTGCCGCCCTTCCTCTGCAGTACCTGCCTGTCTCTCTGCAGGGCAGCTGGCGGGGAAATCCTGCCGTCACTGACGTGTCCTGCAGTCAAACGTGTAATGCATTAAGTCCCTGCAAGATGCTGCAGATTACACTGACTTTCTGCAGCACAGGGCGGTTCGTTCTGCAGTGCTCTACACAACAATCGGGACTGCCAATGCATGGGCTCTCAGCGGTGCTATGTGTCGCCTCTGGGCAGATTGTGCAGTTGTCCCAGAGGTCTGGGCTGGAGGAAAGCTGGGGAATTGTCCTGCCTGTAGCACTCAAATGTATTGTCCTTTCCAAAGATAAAAGGAGATGGCAGGTCAGATTCCCCTCTCTTCAAACACCCCTTCCTGCTTTCTCTCCCAGACAGAGGACAGAACAGCTGTTTGCACAAGATTGTGGGGAGTCTGCTTTTATGGGCTACAGGGATAGTTGGGCATCCTTGGTAACTGCTTCTAGCTCACCCCCTATTGCTCCATCTGCTGAGGTGGGAACCCCAGCATAGTTCCTTCATTTTTTTTAAACCCTGCTGCAGATCCATCCCTGGTGTGAGGCCTAGTGATCTGGGAATGATTAACTCACGTGGGCTTTTCAGCTAGATCATTGCTTATATTTGTTTCCCCAGAAAACGGGGGGGGGGGGGGGGGAGAATTCACCCAACCATGTCAGAATTTCCCCCATGTTGCATTCAGCTGAGGCTCAAGAGGTTGCTGGGTTCCCTCCCATTGGCCTTTAAACTGGAGAGCTGGCTTCTTGCTGGCATTAATGTGCATCTTTTAAAGTGCATGAGATGTAGGACCTATGTAACTATGCTCCTGGCTGACTTAACCTCTGGATCTAAAAGCATCAGCCGCCTCTGCTAGAGGTAAAGGACCTGGTCCCTTAGACTGGCCCACGGTAATTAGACCTGTTTCCATGTTGGAGATGCACATGAGGACCTTTTACCCCAGCACTTGCAGCCTGGCTGTGTCCAGAGTGAAACATGCTTGTGCACGTGGGCTTCTAACTATGTTATGAGAACCTTACTATAGCCCTGGTCTTCTCAGGATTGTGGCACAGATCCCTTAATGTCCATGACAACATGGTTCGGTCTGGTCTGCCCATGCAAAACCCAATCACATTGCTGACCCTCCATCACACAAGCAGTGCTCCACTGACTTCTTTGGGACCATGTGTAGAACCAGGCTCCATCTGGGCCCCATTGTAACAGGCTTGGAGCACCCCTGGACTGGAAGTCCATGCCCTAACATGACTGCAATTGCAGACTGCACCTGACTTGCAGAAGTAACTGAGGCTGAGACGGGTCACTGTGGGGAAGGTTTGAGTTCCCTGCTTAGAAGACAAGAGAGGAGGGCTGCCAGACCTCTGCTGGAGTCACCCAGTGAGTGACTCAGCAAGCAAAGATTTTTCATTAATGCAAAGAATGGAAGTCAATGGGCAAGACTCTGCTGCTGGTCACACAGGTGTAAGCTATTCTTCCGAACGTTTGCTGCAGTATTTGAACATTTTCTGCCCTGTCTCCTCGCTCCCGCTCACTTCACTCTGCTGAACCTCCCTGCAGTTTGAAAACTGCCCTGGGGTCCTGCTTCTGCAGAGCGTTTGATCTTCAAATTCGCCCCCTGGATGGGAGTCTAAGGGTAGTGTCAAGCAGTGACACAGAAGGGATTTGTGAAGGAGCATGCCACAGCTGTTTGTTCCAGTTCAGTGTGGGATGACACTGAAAAAACAAGGAAATGGAGGAGCTGTAGCATCAAAGGCATGGGTGCCAGGTTACTGTCACGGTCTCTGCTTTGCAGGGTTGTCAGCAGTGGTAATATTGCCAGGAGGGGGTGCAAGCTCCAGGAATCCTGCCCAAGCAGAACTCAATTAGCAATTAAATGGATTTGTGCTAAAGAGGAAGACCTCTCTCCCTATTCCTCCACCCCCTCATAGTTTGATAAATGGAAGTGGAGAAAAATGGTCAAGTTTCAGAGCCGGGTGTGAGCAGGAATGTAGGCTGGGCCTTTGCTGTTAAGCCAGTAACCCTGGCCACTTAGCATATTCAGTAAAGATCTTTCCTACAACTGCCTGCCTACCATGCAGTTTATTGCTAATGATGCCTTCTGACACTCAGATTGCTGCGGTAATCGCCTGCCCTATCCCTTCTAAAGCGGTCACTATCCACAGATTATAAAGTATCTAATCCCTAATGCTAAAGGTTTGCAAAAGGCAGAAACTATTGCAAAGCTTCCCTTAAATGGTTAAAATGCCAAGGGGTCCAACCTGTGCAAAGTTATTAAAATGTCCAACTGTCATCCTACATAACCCCATGCTGTGCAGAGCTCACAGAGCATGTTCGCAGGGGCACCGTAGTGGTCTCTCCTCTTCCTGTTTTTTTGCATTGTTTTTTCCTTCCCCTCATCTCCCCACACACATCCAGAGATTCCAAGCAGAGGCACTTTATTTTTTTTATTGTGTTAGCACTTAGGAGCCACAGATGTGAACCAAGACCCTGCTGCGCTAGGTGCTGTACAAACACCAAACAGTCCCTGCTCCAAAGAGATTACAATTGAAACGTAAGACAAGAGACAGCAGGGGGGATACCGACAGGTTGGGGAGTACAAGGAAACCATGACAGCGTTGCTCCCCATGACAGGCCGTGGTCTCAGTACACCAACAGCCTAACTGTCAAGTGTTGTGGTTTTTTTTTGTAGGCCTCACTGTTCTGCTGTATGGATTTTGGGCCGATGGCCAACGGATCAGGACTGGTAGACGGGTTACTTAGTACAGCTAGCTGAGCTAACATTCTATCTCCCCGAGAAGAGAACAGCTCCGGTGGCTCATTGCTTTTGGTTCAAGGGCAGACAAGTTGGGGAGGTCTAGCTCACATCAGCCCTGAACTGTGACAGAGGGCCCCAAACCCTGCTAACAGGAGGCTCGCATCTGCCCTGCTGTGACTGATGCCCTCCTGCCTCTAGGATCTACCCCTGTGTCTGCAGCTTTTCCGTCTTAAATTGAATGACCAAGCCTCAAGATGCATAACCCAACTCAGTCCAGCCTGCCCCTAAACGGCTGCTGAACAAAATCCCTTCCTGACAGTGGGACTAGGGAAAATTCATCTTGTTACTATCGTTCCCTCTGTCTACACTACCAAGCTCCTTGGGGTGGGGCAGACATACATGGCCTCTAGTTGCCACTGTCCTATCAGTGATGATGTGATAGTCAGCACTGAGCTGCTAGAGGGAGCTTTGGGGGGGGGGGGGGGGGGGAATTCAGAGGCCCTTCATTAGAAAGGGAAGCTGGAGATGGAAGAAGTGGAGTCACTGCACCAGGGCAATCAACCCATCTGCTAAATGGAAGGGCATGAGATGGGTGATCATGGCTCATGACTTCAGGTTGGTGCTTAGGAAAGGGGTGTTGGGTTTTTTACTTCTATTTTGTATTCATGCAGCTGGGAACCTGTGAGGCATTGCCCAAGACAGGAGCAAGAAACCACATGATGGGGTTTGGGATGCTGCTGCAGTAAGTGGGAGGAGAATTGTAGGTCCCGCTGTAGGCACAAAAATGTGAGTTTAGAGGCATGTTGAAGGTATAATTGGGTGCGGGGGGGGGGGGGAGAGAGAAGAGAAAGGAAGTACAAGTAGGCATTTAAATGTCAGTCTGTTCTCTGCTACCCTGCTTCAGTGGGAGTGGCTCTGGATTTATTCTGGGGTAACTGAATCCAGCCCAGGGTGTGGAAAGGGAACAGGAAAAATGCAAACGCCTGGATGCACTGAAAGAGGAGACCAAGGCTTCCTTAGCTCAGGCTTCCAAAATCCTCAAGGTGGCAGTTCCATCCCAAGCGCACGGTAAAGCAGAGCCCACCACAGGGGTGGAAATCAAAACATGCAGGAGCCTCCTTGAAGTCAGGGTGAGCTGCAGCAGCACCAGTCGCTCTACAGGTGTAAGTAGTGTCTACGTGCAGGCCTTGTCTTGGGTCAGGGAAGAGAGGGCTCTTAAATGTGCTAGCACTTAAAGCATGCTAGTGTTTAAAAATGCATATGCACCGTGGGTAGGCAGGTCCTAATCTCTTCAGCAATGAGAGCTGGTTGCAGGGTTATGCTAGGAGGCCTGTGGTTGACATGGGGAATGAGCATTAATGGTCAACTGGCAGCATGTCTTGCATCAGTCCCCATTTCACCTGCCTGCCCCTGCTCTTAACAGGCTGTTGCACTAGTTGCTCCAGCAGTGATTGGTATTTATTCACTTATAAACCAGTGCACATGCAGTTGTGGATGTTAGTTGAAACCTGGCTCACGTGGGCTCCACTGTGCTGGGAAACTTGCAGGCACAAGCTGAACTGCTATAAATAGTTTGTCACCGAGCAGGGCTTCTCCCAGCTCCAAACTACACACTGTCATGCCCAGTCTTTTCAGAGGTTTATTTGTTTTTGTTTACTTCTATTAAGCAATCTTTTTTTAACTCCTCACTTCCAGGCTTCAGCCCCACCTCTCTGACCAGCTCTGCCCCCTCTCTGGGACAGTAGCCTCAGGGCTGTCTCCCTGGGCACCTAACCCAGGAGTTAGTGCTACTGTCTCCACTATGGCTTTCCCTCCCCAGGCACAGGCTGTCCCGAGCCATCACCTTCACCCCCTTCCACCTCCCATTTGCTGTCCTCTGTAGGCCTAGGGGTGGCCCCCAGCCTCCTTGGATTGGACACCGCTGTTCTGAACCTGGGAGGCTGGGCCTAGTCCACCCTGTCTCAAATGCGGCCACCAGGGGGTTTCTCAGCAGCCACTACAGCTTCCTGGATGGTGGTGGGGGATGGGGACATCCCTGTTGCTCCTGGATGTGCCACTCTGCACATCTCTGGAGACAGGTGGGGCACTACACTGAAGGAGCAAGGTGAGTTCTCTACCTGTGTGTGTGTGGGGGGGGTGGGCCTAGTGGGGCTCGGATTTCAGCCCTGGGTGGTTGTGCAGTGGGGACTTAGGCAGCCTGGCTGCAGAGTAAGGCTCCAGCCATGGGGCTTCAAACTCCAACCCCTGGCCATGCAGCGGCAGGCTCTGATCTCTTGCCATGTGGTGCCCGACTCCCATTCCCACCGGCGGCTGCTGGCCAGGAATCAGAGCCCCCGCCACGTGGCCAGGGGTTGGCATGCGCTCTGACCCTGAGTCCAGCAGCTGCTGGCCCTGGGTGCAGAGCCCCCAGCACTGGCCTCAGGCTCTGGCAGATGTTGGCTCTGGATGCTGATCTCTAGCTGTGGCCATGTGGCAGCAGGCACAGCCCCCACGTGCCAGCCCCAAACCCTGGCAGCAGCCAAGCCCCGGTGGCATGCTCTGATCCCCAGCCCTGGCCATTGACCTTGGGCTCTGCTCCTGGGTGTTGACCCTGGGTTCTGGCAGGTGTTGGCCATGGGCACCAATCCCCAGCCATGGGTGCAGATACCCAGTAGTGGGCACCAGCTCCAGCTGGTTCTGGACCCTGACCTCCAGTCCCAGTCATGCAGCAGCTGGCTTTGGCGGGTGCTGGCCCAGGACACAGACTCCTAGCCCCAGGGGTGGATCTCAAGTGCTGACCCCCAGTCACACAGCAGGAGGTGCCCCCAGGCACACAACTGCAGGCACCAACCCAGGGCACCAACCCCCCAGCCACAGGTGCCAACCCACACCTCTGACCACACAGTGGCAGGGCCCCCATCCATCACCCTGGCCTCTGCTGCCTCACCCCCCCACCTCTCCATCCAGGTCTTAACTTGCCAGGACTTGCTGTGAAAGGTGATATTAACAAACATACAAATACCACTTTTTCACAGCAGTATTTTTATTGTCCCTGCAAAACACCCCACATAAATTACAATGATCTGGATGTGTATACATGCACCTTTATACAATCAAGAGTTGATGCCTGCACTCTGAGGCCACCAAACATTTGTAGAGAACCCCTCATCTAGTCTATGTGCAGGGATCGGCTATCCTGTGACAGTTGTAAGCTGATATAAGAACATTCACACAGAGGTTTGCATTGGTTATAAAACTGGTTTCCGTTAAACCAGTGCAACTTGGAAGGGATGGGGGTGGGGGGAGAGGCCTGTGAACCACATGTAACAGATGTTTGTCACATGGTTTAGCACACCGCTCCCGTCATTAGAGTACCTGAACAAGGACTCGCATAGAACCGGACAGATGGTTCTCTGGTGCTGCTACACCAGCGCCTGAAATCAAGTCTAGACAAGGCCTTAGAGGGATGGCTCCTCTCTCTCGCTCAATCTCCCCCAGCTAAGCAGACAGCATTGCTGTGGTTGAGATTGCAGTTGGCACAATGCAAGGCACTGAGATGACATGTGACTCCTTACTGGAATGTCACTCCCTTGAGCTCGGTTCCACTGTGCTTTTTAAACCAGTCCAGCTATTTAGGCAGCGTTGGGCTGGCTGGTCAGTCTTCAGCTCAGGACCCTGGGAATGTCTCCTTGTTTTACTACAGTAGAAATAACAGTGCAAGAGGGGGGTGAATGGTCCCCTGCTGTGTTGTACTAGCCTGAGCATTTGGCTCCAATCAGCCCTGTTTTTCTCCCCGCCCCCCCCCCCCACTGCTCCCTTGGCCCATGTGGCCCTGTTCCCTTATTTATTGGTACCCCGATCAATTGTGTGCAAAGCCGCCACACTGCTGGGTCTCATCTCCTGATGTCTCAGGCATTGCTCTGCAAGGGTTGAGTTTGGTGCCTGGGTTGCAGGCTTTCTTCCTTCTTACAGATATTGCCTTCTGGTCTTCTGTCTCTCTCTCCCCCTCCCTTTAATTGGACTTCTTACTGCATGGAACAGTTTGCAGTTATATATGGAAAACAGCCTACACTTTCCCAGGAGCAGGGCATGCCGGGAAGTGAAGCTGGGCTAGCAGCAAGCTTGCTCTCCCTGGGAGAGTGTGGTTTTCTTTCCCCTATTACAGCTACACTCTGCGGTCTTTGTATTTAACCATTTAGGGGGGTTTGGAGGAAGAGAAAGTGGGTGGGGATTGCTTTTTTTTTTTTTTTTTTCCCCCTTTCCTGAACTATTTTGGCAGAGATGCCCAAAGTTCTAGTTTGAGTCCCATTTAAGGGGAAGTTCCTACCCCAAGTTGATCACTGCTAAAGATAGGCTTGTTGCCATAAAAACTTGAACTGGATTTTGATTGCCTCTGTTTTGGGGGGTGTCTGCATCTGAAGCTCTGGAGAGCATGGTGAGATTTGGCTTCCAAGACCCCCGTGTTGGGGAACTTCTGATCTGGGGTGTTGCTTTGTGCCCATTTCAACTAAGAGCTGGCACAGGGAGCTGTCCCTATTCCTACATGGATGGCCCCATTTCTAGTTTGCCCACAATGGGGGATATCTGTGGGCTGCACCCTAACTCTCTCCCTGTCAGGACTACGGCCATGTCTCCTGGCTCCCTTGCCCTAAGAGTTCCTGTTGACTTTCCAGGGCAAGGCAGCTGGTAAGGAGAGTGTATGCTGCACTTGCTACCCAAGCTAATCCCTTCTTCTGTATGGGACCCTGGCAGTCCAGGGAGGGGAGAGTCCAACCGGCCAAGCAGTGCCGCAGCCAGGAGAGGGACATGTTCTTAATCCAACAGGAAGCAATGGTTTCAGCAGAGGGCTGGGGAGTCTGGACTCCTGAGTTCAATTCCCAGCGGTAGGAGGGAGTGGATTCTAGTGGTGGGTGGATGGGGAACAGTCAAGACTCCTGGCTTCTTTTCTGCCACTGATTCACCATGTGACCTTGGACAAGCCACTCCCCCCTCTGTGCCTCAGTTTCCCCTTCTGAAGGGGGATGATAACACTGAGCAGTACAGGCAGTCTGTCAGTAAAGCATGCCACTGCTGTGGAAGGGAGCAGTATTACTGCAGTAACTAGCTTGCCCCAGTGAGACGCTTTCCAATGTCAGTCATGAGCCCCTCTTTGGAGGTGTAGCCAGGCAGAGGACATGATGGGGGAGAGGGGGCATAACAGGAGACCTAAAAGCTTTGTGTGGGGATCCTGCCCCCTCTTCTGGTGGCTGTATTAGTAGCCAAATAGCCAGTTTAGACATGGGAGCTGGTGCGTGCCACTGTGCAGACGGGGCCTCTGGGAAGAGCTCCATTGGCCTGTGTTCTCATCCAACAGTGCCCAAGAGACGCTACCATGCACGTGCTGCCAATGGCACGTCTTTGAGGCCCATAGCATGCAGCAGCCACCCTGCCGGCTCCCGGAGCCTGACCTGCTGGCTCCCTCCTGATCCCAGCCCTGGAAGCTGCTTGCAGCTATGCTAGGAGGAAGTGACAAGGCCTATTTTAAGCTCCCTGGGGACCTTCAGGATAGGAATCCCCTGGGCCAGTGTAACTCATGCTGCCAAAAATAACCTAGCTGTGCCCATGTGTGCTGGCCAGTTACAGACACATCTGTCTCAGTGTCATGTCTCTACCCTACTGTTTGCTCTCTTGCTGTCCTTCATGATCTCCGTGTCTGTCCCCTCTCCACTGGTCAGATTCAAGCATCTCCATGCTGAGATCCCTCATCTCCCAGCAGCCGAATGCGAAGTCAGGTCACTCTCAGAACACCAGCCTTCCGTGGAGCTCGCAGCCCTTCTTCCAGTGAAAGCTGCTTTGAGCTGGGGGAAGGCTCTTGTGCCTGGCTTCTGGCACAGGGAAGCAACCTATTTGGATAGGGCATAAGACTGATGGGCCCCTGAGGTTAGGGTTGCCAACCCTCCAGGATTGTCCTGGAGTCAACGGGGATTAAAGATTAACCTTCAAAGGTTCTCATGTGCTGAAACCTCCAGACCAAAATTGGTGACCCTACCCTCAGTTGTGTGTTCTCAGCTCCACCATTGTCCTGCTGTGACCTCCAGCAAGCTGCCTCTCTTGCTCCTTGCCTCAGTTTCCCCATTTTTATTTTTATTTTTTAAATGAGGGAACCATCGTTGTTGCAGGAAGGAATTCGTTAGTGCCTATAAACTTGCTCAGCATGTGGGGAGGCCTGGAGGGCTGTGATTCCAAACCCAGCGTGTTAATTCTGCCCTCCGCTGGGGCTTGTTTCCGAGCATGAGACAGTCTGAGTTCAGTATATCCCGAACATCTGTAGAGAAATCTCTCACTGGTTTGAGGGATATCCTAAAGGCTTGGTGCTGACTGGCTCTGTTGTGGGGTGGAATGAGGGAAGCGGCCGGGGCTGCAAGTGGGTATGGCAGAGCCTGTGTGTGACAGGCAAGTGTAGGGGGTGCTGAGATGCAGGCATATGGCACTGAATGGCTGGGCATGATGCCAGCAGCTCCGGCTCTCACAATGAACTAGGGAGGGGGGCAGGGTGGAGCTGGATTCTTGAGCTTGGGTGCAGTGCTCTGAATAGCAAAGCTCCTTCACAAGCACCGTCTGGTTCCCTGCCAGGGCATGGAGGGGGAGGGAATGCTTCAAGGCCTTCCTTGTGCATGCTGCCTTCTCCTCCCTCCTCCCCCCCCCCCCCCAAAATAAAAGTGCAGCTGCCTTCTAAAGCTGCTGCGTCTGTAGGCTGGGCTCCAGTAGAGACCTTATCCAGCAGGCCAGGGTTGGGGAGTGGCTGAGAAGGCAAAAATGGCCAAAGAATTGTGCCCGGCAGCAAGGAGCTGCTGTGACAGTGGTGGGGGCAGGAAGGAAGTGCAGAATTTGGGGCTGCTGCGACTCTGTGGATGGAGACTTGAAGGGGGGGGGCTGAGATTTGGGGGTTTCATGAGCCTGGATTCCTAGCAGGACTGCATGGGGAAGCTCTTGTATAACGGCCTGATGCATGGAAGGGGCCGGATTGCATGCAGAGGGAGGGCAGAGGCACAGTTGAGTTCATGTCTCCTGCAGCTCTGGGGAGGTTCCAGGAATTGCTTTGTCTGCTTGTCCAAAGAAGCAGGGCTGAGCTTGTGTACACCTCCCTCTGCGGTGCTGGTGCACGCCAGGCAGACCTGCTCAGCAGAGGTACAGAGCCATGCTGGGGGGGATTGAGGCAGACTGGATGCGTAGCTCCTGAGACTGGAACTGTGTTTGGGGAGAGGCTGTGGGTCCGGACTGAGGTGCATCAGCGGAACTGGGAAGGAGGGGAGTTCCAGGACTGGAATAGCAGAGTGCCGTGGGTCAGGATTGAGATGCATGGGTAGAGCTGGGCATACAGA
The DNA here is from genome assembly GCF_028017835.1 of Emys orbicularis. Taxonomy (NCBI): domain Eukaryota; kingdom Metazoa; phylum Chordata; order Testudines; family Emydidae; genus Emys; species Emys orbicularis. Next base: position 141,131,113 of record NC_088686.1, read on the forward strand.
GCTGCCGGTTTGGCTGGCTACATTTCTGACCGCTAACTTTGTATCATGTCTCCCTTGTGACCTTTAGCTGCCTGGAGAAGAGCTAGCCTGGCCCAGCCAAACTTGCTGCAGGGATGGGGGGTTCTTGACTCCAGGCTGAGGAGACAGGAGTCGTGTCCCCTGCCTGTCACTTCTTGCATGTATTTTTAATGCTGTCCTCGCTCACGTCCTCCAAGTTGCTGCCGTTGCTGGCTGACTTCACATCACAGAGAACGCTGTACAACAAGCTTCAAAGGGGGCAGGGGCTTCCTCTGGCAAACTCCCAGACTCTGTGCATCAGCCTGCCCGTGCCATTGCTGTGCTGTGCAAGCCAGGCAGAAACTCTGCTGGGAACAGCCCATCTGCCTGGCTGGGGGAACTCCCAGAACCTCCTGCAGTCTGCTGTGAGGGGAATCCTGCTGGGAGGAGGTGAGGAGCGGGAGCCTTTGTGTTTTGACAGGATTCTGTCTTCCCCCTCACTGTAAGATGAGAAATGCCCTGGGGACCTCTCTGTGCATGGCCCAAGCACAGGGTGGAGAGCCAGGAACTTTAAGAGTACTTTGCTCTTTTTCTAACACCTTCCATCTAAGGATCTCCAAGCCCAGTGAATTAAGTATCCCTGGAAGGTAAGTTATGAACTGCACTGTGCAGATGGGGAAACTGAGGCACAGACAGATCCAACTTGGGACACCTTAAGTCTGGGGCTGTTTTTTCTCCACTTCCCCCCAGAACAGCCAAGCAACCGTCATTCTATCTGAAGTCAATGCCAGCTGTACCTCTGAACAGCAGAGCCCATCTCTTTCCTAAAAAACAGGTCTCCACAATCCGAGGCTATGCTTGAGAATTTGTTCCTTTGCGACTTGCCCCAGGTCAGCGGCAGAGCTGGGGATAGAACCCATGTCCCTTAACCGCAAGACCAGATCTTTCCTCTTGCATTGTAATTTCAGCTCTGCTGCTCAGTCTGAGGCCTTGTCCTAGTCATTTAAAGGGATAACAAATAAGATTTATCTAATGCCGATCCCATAGATGTGACAAACAATGCCTTATTAGCCAACTAACCCACCTGGCACGAACGCCTGGTCTACACTGAAAACTCAGCCAGCTGTGTCACGTAGGGGGTATAGTTAAGCTGAAGTAAGCTCTGGTGTAGACACCACTAGGTAAATGGAAGAATTCTTCTGTTGACCCAGCTACTGCCTCTCAAGGGGGTGGATTTACTACAGCAATGGGAAAAACTTCCGTCGCTGGACCTGCAGTGTTGCAACTGTGCTGCTGCAGTACTTGTAGTGTCCAAGTTCCTACAGGTATTTCTACATCGGCTAAGCTGCTCGTTCATGTTGTGCATTTCTCTCCTCTTGGACAATGGGAGTCTGCTTCCCTCTTTGGCTCTCATGCGCTAGCAGTGTCTGATGTTTGGGTGGTGAGTGCTATAGTTCACAATGCTTTTTTTTTTTTTCCCCTTCCCCCAAAGGCTGCTGGGACGAAGCTTTCTGCTTTGGTGGTGGGTCTTCTTGCCTGGCTGGGCAGCGCCTCATGATACAGGGCTGCTCCCAGCTGGTTTGTGTGTGGTGGGGAATGAGGAGAAAACCTCGCTGCTTGGGTTTCATTGGCTCTATATCTGGTCAGTGGAAGTCAAGCTCACCTGAGCCCTCCCCTTGATCAGCTTTCAGCCTTCTGGGTTCCTTCTCTTCCCCATCCCTTCATCCCCTGCTTCCACATTGGCTGCATTGGGTCCCCTTGGACCATGACCCTGTGCCCATGTGTTAGGGGGTGGATTTAATATCCCAGGGCATCAGTGGAGTTTGAACCTGGGTCCTTCAGTGTTGGCACTGTTCTGTTTCACATTAGTTTTCGTAATGGGCTCCAACTGTTCTGTGGACTCGGCATGTATCACACTCCTGTCGCTTCTCCACTCACCTTTGACACAGCCCTCTCCTCAGCCTACCCCAGACATGTCCCCATGCCCAAGGCTGCAGAATAGGGCCTGTTAAGGGGCAGGCCCAGCAGGGATCGTGTCAGAGAAGGGTGAGCCTCACCTAGATCTGAATACCCTGCAACTTGGTGGGGGTAGTGGAATCTGAACATGGCCCCTTGGCTCATTTCCAGTGTTGATATTGGTGGTTGCTCCCGGACACTGGCCATGGATGTAACCGCTCTCAGCCCAGAGGAGTTGACCGTCACCAACACCCCATGAAATGGTGAGAGTAGATCGCTTCCTGGAGTAGGTGGGGGAGGATTATATGGACTGTCGGCCTGCTTGGCTTCTGACTACAGGTCGCACCTGAGGAAATGTCATGGTATCTGTCTGAGCTGTCTTTTCCCTTCACAGTGCAGAACTGTGACATTACATGATGGTGCTCGGGAGCAGAGGGAGAAGACGTGCTGTGTTAGGGACAGAGGTTGGTCAGTGGAGGCAAAGGTGACATCTCATAGTGGCAAATACCAGTCACTTGGACTTGTGCAAGAGTCCATCCCCCTTTGTGCTAGTCTCTTGGGTTTTCTTCACTACCTCATTCAGGAGGCTAATGTTGCTATTTGTCACTAGTTGTATGATAGTGGCACCGTGGGGCCCTGAGCAAGACAGGCTCCTCACCAGTCAGCTGTGTGCAAACACTGGGAGTCTTTTCCCTGAAGAGCTTGCAATGCAAATAGATGTGGGTGTGAGGGGAAACTGAGGCACAGGAGGGGAAAGCGAGTTGCACAGCAAACCAGTGGGAATGGAATCCTGGTTTTCTGAGTCGTCAGTTGGTTACCCACTAGCCAAGTGTTGCTCAATCTTTTTTGATACTGGGGCCAGCTTTCTGCTTTCCTAAACTGTGTCAGAGATCTCGGGGACTGGCAACGGTGCACAAGCCAGTCATTGAGAAACCCTGCACTAGGCCACATGGCCTCCCAAAAGTGGCAGACCTGAACCAAACCTATCAAACTCTTTGGGGGAGTTAGGGTAAAATGGAGCCTGGATCCAGACCAGGGGTAGGCAACCTATGGCACACATGCCAAAGGTGGAACGCAAGCTGATTTTCAGTGGCTCTCACATTGCCTGGGTCCTGGCCACTGGTCTGGGGGGCTCTGCACTTTAATTTTTAAATGAAGCTTCTTAAACATTTTAAAAACCTTATTTACTTTACATAGAATAGTTTAGTTATCTATTATAGACTTATAGAAAGACCTAAAAACGTTAAAATGTATTACTGGCACGCAAAACCTTAAACTGGAGTGAATAAATGAAGATTCGGCACACCACTTCTGAAAGGTTGCCGACCCCTGATCCAGACAGTCCCAGGTGTTGGCTTTGCAAAGCCAACCCTGCACTCAGCCTCCTCTGCACATATCTAGGGCTCTCCCTTAACCCACTTTCCAGCTCCACCGCTACCTTGTAAAGCACAAAAGAGTTGTGAGGGGAACTTGGGTGATTTACTGCAGGCGCCAGGAGAGAAATACCAAGGCCTTAGATGGAAGCGTTTCCCCTGACAGCTCGTCTGGAGATTTCCCCTCCTCAGATTTTTTTCCTGCCTCCTGTATGGTGCAGCCTCCAAGAGGAAAGCCCCTGAGGCTGGGGGTACTGGCAGTCGGACTGCTTCCCACATTCCTGACTCATGAGTGAGGCTTCTTCCAAGTGGTTCTGCTTCTCGGCCGCCCTGTGGCTTTTGCCCATGTATGAGTCTCACCAGGGCTCAGCGGCAGGGTTAGTCAGAGGATCAAGTAGCTTAGATGAATAACCGGTTTAGCCCTGCATTTGGGAAACCGGTTTTGGCAGCTAGCTGATATTCAGGTTGTTTGAACCAGTGAGGAGGCGTGGGGGGGTTGAGACACACTTCCCACCAATCCTAGACATTCAATGTCTTTCCTTAGCACTGCCCCATTGCCAAAGTCCAAAACCTTGTCACTCCTAAAAGGGAAGAGGGTGCTCCCTTTCTTTGTTAGCTAACCTGTGCTCAGAGCCTAGTGAGGTCAAGGCAGCTGTAGCTGTCACAGGCATGAGCTGGTCAAGGTAAATGTTACAGGGAAGCCTGGTGGTCACCTCAAACTGCACAGCTGCCTTGTTTTGGCTAGGGTTTCACCTCCTGCTACTCACGTTAGCTAACACAACTAAGAGATCACCTTTTCTCCCTAGTGCAGACACTCCCAAACCTGACCCTTGTGGCTCTCCCTACTTGAGTCAATGATGCTGTAAATACCGTTAATGGCAGAAAAATCTGTTCCAAAGCTCTCTTTAAATGTGTCATGCAGGTTTTTAAGCTTGACTGGCAGCTCCTGGAACCTTTTCCTAAATCTTCTGCTGCAGGAAATAGGAATGCTCAGGCTGGTGGCATTTCCTGTATTGCTGGAGGGTGCCTCCGGGCAGAAGTTTCCCCCACCTTCGCTGCCTGGCAAGACTGGGTTTCAAGGGGTCCCTATAAGGGGGTGCTGTTTCACCTTCCCAATGTCTTGCCCGTTGCTCCTGAGTTCAAGAGCCTCCGTAATGGCCCTGAATTTGAGCCTTCAGCACCTCCGACCTCCTGAGCACGCTTGGTTTGTCTGGGCAGGCTTTTGTTTGGCTGCTGATCGTCATGCTGCTTTGTTCCAATGTCCTCTGCCCAGGGCCAGGTTCCTAGTCCATCTGTGGCTTAGTTCTCAGAAGGGGTTTTTACTTCTGCAGGAAGTCAACGTTGGGCAGCTAGAGGAGAGGGGAGCTCATCACAGCCTCCTGTGCTTGCCCCAGGGGAGGACTGAGGTGCATTTGCCATTCTGAGAGTGCTGGGGATGGTACAGCACCCTGTCTCAGGTGGCAGCAGCAGAGCCTAGGCTAAACTGCAGTGCAGGGATGGAGTAACAGGGTCAGGGCATAGGAGGTACAGCAAGTTTTCATGCAGCTCTCACAATGAGTCTTCCTAACCCATAATGGCCCTGTTGTTCTGGGGTCCTTACTCAGCTCTGCCAATACCCCCTCGTCCAGATCCGCAGAAGTCCCTGCTATTCCAGTCTTGAGACCCCTTACCTCTCCCCTGATGCGTGCAGTTCTGTCCGTGCACTTCAGTCCTCACTTGCAGCACTCGATGCTAATCCAGACAAGCTGTTCCCCATAGTCCCCGTGCTCTCCCACATGCCTCCCCCACACAGCTGGGCCCAATGCTCCTCCATCCTGCCCTGCAGCACCCTCTTCTCTTGCTCTGAGCCCTGGCTTCCTCTGGCAGAGTGCCAGTTGTGTCAAACTGCACAATGGTTTTCCTCTAGGGCAAGTTTTTTTCCTCAGTGGGGATTAGGCAGAGACCACCAAAGTTGTCACTTGAGCCCTAAAGAGGGCACTGGACAGCAGGTGTCGAACACCACATGGTTTCAGACATGGGACTGGAAGGCAGTTTTGCAAATCTGGACAGTCCAAAGGTAGCCTGAGATAAGTGGCCTCTAGCAAATCTGAGACTGGCAAACCCTGCCCCATGAAATGAACCTGGGAGCAGCTTGGAAACTTCCCTCAAAGAAGGGCCAGGCTAGCAGCTGTGGCTGGAGAGACATGGAGGACAAGTGACTTGGTGATGAACCAGGACCGGTACAGGAGTTGTGGGAGGTGGTGGTGGGTTTATCTGCAGCTTAGTCCCTGCCCAGACTAGGGAGACCAGCTTTGAGGAGGGAAGCCAGGAAATGGGTGTTGCTTGTTCCACAGCTGGTCAGACTCTTACTGACACCTGGCTGAACAGGTAAGTCATGCTGACACACCAGTGCCTGTGCAGCTGACCCCCTGACTAGCACACAGACAGGCATGGCCACGTGCACCAACACACAGATGTGACACACACACACACACACACACACACACACACACGTGTTCAGCAGATGCAGCACTGCAACCCCCATGTGCACATGTGTATGTGCCTGCAGTGTGCATGTGTGACAGATGCACATGGATGTTGAATCCCTCAGCGTTGAGCACCCAGCACCCCCACACCCAACCAACCGGTACTTATGGACACAATCCACAATGGATGTGTAGATGCTGATGTACACACCCAGCTGATGTTCACAAGCACCACTCCTCCCTGCGCCGGAGACCTATGCACTAACACATACACGTGGGAGCAGTAACTCAGGCACTGACACACGATTCACTCCCATCTCCAAGGGGCAGGAGAGCCGTAAATGTGGGGAGAGGGACAGCTGGCTGGCGGTGGCAGATAGAGCTTGGGCGGAGCAGGGTGTGGCTTATTCCAGGTAGTGCAAAACTGGAAGGTAGAGAGCAAGAGCAGTTTCTGCACTGCTCCCAATAACTGTGTTCTCTTCCCTACTTGCTCCAGAGTCCCAGCTCATCAGAGTGGGTGCTGGCTGGCAGGGAGGAGTGTGGGTGTCAGTGCCATGTGGGAGCTGGGGAATGGTAATGCAATCAGTTTCCTAGTTGCTTTTGTTCCAACTTCCCAGGGCTCCGCTGCTGGTGGTGGGTGAGGCTGCAATGCCGTGTGTGAAGGGGACAAAGATCAGATGCTCCGTTTCCATTCAGGAAAAGTCAGAAGCATGGAAGCCTGCACAAACACACCAGCCCAGCTAGCAGTGCTCTTTGCAGCGAACGCTGCTTAAAAGTTAGCCAAAGGAAGGCACTTGGGAGGACTCTAGGGTCTTGTGGTTAGAGCCAGGGCCTGGAGATTGTGTTCCTGCCTTGAGCACTGGAACAAGTTGCCTTGCTGCTGTGCCTCAGTTTCCCTTTCTATAAAATAGGGCTGATGCTGACCTGCCTTTGGAGATCCCTGGTGCTATGTAAATGATGATAGATTAATTGGCGGGGGGTGCATGGGAGCTAGTTTTACCCCAGTTGCAGTCTAAATGGCCAGGTGGCTTTAGGATAGCAGATGGGCTCACCACTCCAGAAGGATAGGAGCTGGGATGCTGGTCCCATAATGGTCAATGCAGATGGTCACCCAGCCATGGCCTGAGGGGGACTGTTTGGGAACTCAGCAGGGAAAGGAGGTGCTGTTCTCTCCTGGCTCCCCCTTATTTTAACCCTCACATTTCCTATGCTCCTGGGATAGGAGCCTGTTCCCCTGAGAACCAGTGATGTGCATAGCTGCTGCCCTCCCCCACAGCGGGCACAGGGCTGAGAGGGTGCTTTCCTGGGCAAGCCAGCCAAGCCTGTCCTCGTTGGTTGGTGGGGGGGGGGGAGGTCCCCAGGGGGTTCCCCACTGACACACAGCTGTTACACTGGGGTGGATTTGCTTTCCTGGCAGCAGCATTGGTGGAGGCACCTGCGACGGGGATTGCCAAGTTCCTCCACATCTACCCGGTGTCTGAGACGCTGCCACAAATGGGCTGCTCTGAAGCAGTGCTGCGGGGAGAAAACGGACTCCAAGGGGTGTCTGGCAGAGGGAGATCCCAGCTCTGGGGATGAGGAGTTGGTGGGCTATTGGGGGGGCTAAGCTGACATGTGTTTGGGGGGTGGGGGAGGGAGTGTCTTCCCCCTCCTCTCTCTCCATTTCCTGTTTCTTCCTACTCTCCACCACCTCCCCATCTCAGTTTGGGGTTGTTGGTCTCCACCCCTGGTGCCAGGATCCCCAATCTCTCTGCTGCCTGTGCCCTTAAGTGGTGGCCGCAGCAAGTGCTGGCAGTGGGGGACTTTTGCTGCATTCTCCACGGGCTGCATTAAATGGCTGTCTTGATCCCAAGCCAGGTGTTCCTTTCTTGGTTGGTTGTGAGCAAGAGTGAAGGAGAGTTCCTGCCCCCAGCATTTGTAGACTGCTCCCTTCCCCATATCCCCATCTCCACCATATACCCGAGCCAATCCACCCCGCTTCTTCGCAACCCCAGCGCCCTGGGAGCCAGGCTCTGAATAACTCCTCCCCTCCTTCCGCTAAATCTGTGGTTTGTAGCCATGAGTCACCTTCTCTGCTCCTCTCATTAGTGACTCTGGATGGGTTATAAATAACCTGCTGAGCCTCCTCGGCCAGGGTCCTGAAAGCCATTGGCATTGATGGCCTGCCCAGGAGAAGTTAACCTCGCCCCTTCTCTCCCCCCCCCCTCCCCCCCTACACACTCTCACTCTCACACATGCGCAGGCTGGACCCATGTGGGACTGCAGCCAGTTGGCGTGTCAGTTGCCAGGGGTGTCGCTGGCAGTTTGCGGTGTGTGCCATCATCCGGGCACTCAGATGTGTGGGGGAAGGAAGGGTGGGCCTGTTGGCGTATGTTCAGCTCCTCCCACACCCTCAAAAATAAGACTTTAAGGTCCAGATGAACTAGAGACGCTGATGCGAAGCAGGGATGGATCTGGCGTGGTAGACTCCCTTGCCACCTCCTTCCCCAAGTCTCGGCCGAGTTTCTGTGCTCTTCATCTGCTCCTCTAACACCCTGCTCAGTCTCTGGGGAGTAGGCCTGGTGTGTGGCGGCTGAGAGGCAATGGATCAGCTCTCGCCTGTATTGACTTCAGCTTATCTATGCCCTCTGGTGTCAAATTGCTCAGTGTCTGCAGGGCCAGATAGGCTGGGCACTGTCAGGAGAGGAAGGCTGGTTTGGGGCTTAAGACACTGGCTTGCATTCAGTTCCCAGCTCTGCCCAGACTCCCTGGGTGACCTTGGGCAAGTCGCTCTGTGCCTCAGTTTCCCCATGAGTACAATGGGGAGAATAGCCCTGCCTCATGGGTGGAGGGAGAATATGTTCATTAGCGTGTGAAAAGCACCTGGATATTTGAGTGATGGACTAAACTGGAATTTCCCTGTCCCCACTCCATTGGTTAGAAGCAGGTCTCATTCTCCTCTCCTGCAATAACCCAAAACGGGGCCCATCATTCCCCTGCCGCCTTCCCTGAAGGAGATGAGTGGGGCTTCTCCATCACAGCCTGGGGGGGGGGGGGGGGGGAGAGGCAGCTTGGCCAGTTTGAGTGGCTTATCCCACTTGGCCAGCTTTTTTTTTTTTTTTTTTAAAACCCTCCATTATCCTGCCAAGACAAATTTCTTTCCAAAACTCTAATCTGCACTATGCTGCTTTATAAACTAATTTCATCTGTCAGTGCTCTGCTGGTCTCTTAACTGTCTGGGGAGTGGTCGGGGTGTGTGTGTGAACAGATGGTTGCCACAGCATGGTGGGGGGTGAGGAATTGGGGGAGGGGAGCAGCCCCATTTATAGTGACTCACTGTAAATGCGGGAGCAGCCGGCAGGGTTGCCTGCCGTTATAGGGAAGAGCGCACCATGAGAGTGGAGGGAATGCATTTTTGTCTCACAGCTAGCAGTGGTTCCCAGAGGCAGCAGGACTGCATTGGAGCACAGATTTATGCAGGAAAATCTCTGCAGTATATAGGCCTGATTACCTGTTATGCCAGGGCTCCTTTATGCCATCCTAGCAGTGTAAAGGGGCCTTAAAGTGGGTGGAAATGTCCCCCCTTGTGCAGACAGCCTCCCTGGCTGTTGAGAGCTTGCGCTGGCTCTGCTCCAAGCCATGCTGCTGGATGTAGGAGGTGTATTGGGGTGTGGCCAGAGTTCTCTGCTTCCCCAGGCCCATAGGGGTCCATAAGACTCTGTACAAGTTAGAGCAGCCCTGAGGCTGCTCTGATTTAGCACAGGGCCCCAAAATACAGGAAGCCCCACTTCAACCATGCTTCAAGTGCAATAACACAGGAGCTGAGAATCCAGCCCTGTGCTCTGACATCTGTGCCCATCTGAACATGGAGTCAGAGCTGCTGCACCCACGTGGTATGCTCTGATCTACAAATAACCCCCCAGAGGTAGCACTTAACACATCTGCTTTCCCTCCGTGGCATCGCAAAGTCACTTTTGCTTTTTTGGGATTTTTTTTTTTTTTTTTTGTATTTATTCCTCTCCCCTTCCCGAATCACTTCCGCGGAGGTGAGTCAGCCCTGCAGCCGTGCGCTCAGACCCAGCCCGGTGGTGAGTGTTAATTAAAGGAGGTGTGAGTAGAGCTCGCGCTGCATGAAGTGGCCCTGATCTCTCTCCTCTTCTCCCCCCCGCCCCTCCCAAACTGGGTTCATTTACCCAGGTACCCAGGGTGCTTTTGGGCACCAGGTTGGGTTTGTTCTCTAAATGGCTTTTTTTTTTTTTTTTTTTTTTGTCTTGTGCCCCTCTGTGAGCATCTTTCCCTGCTTTGGATCTCTTTTCTCCTTCCTCCTCCTCGGGCCCTTTGTCCTTGGCCGAGCCCCGCTATCCCCGGCTGTGGTCCTGTAGCGATGTTAAGAGCTGGGCTTTTAAAGTTTTTTTTTTTTTTTTTTTTAAATCTTAAACCCCAAACTGGGACACTTTTTTTTTTTTTTTCCCTTCCATTTGGTGGCATAAATAGCATCCTGTGACAAAGCTTTACATTGAGTTTGCCATAGCAACCTACAGCAAAGCCAGTGTTTATAACACCCTGTCACCAGGGCTGGAGAAAACAAGCAGCTGCTGCCGTAGCAGGCTGGGGTGACTCTCTCCAGTAAAAGGGGAGGGGGGGGCGGCGTCCACCGTGAGGAGCTTCCGGTGCTGGAGCAGAGTTCCTCTACAGGGCCTGACATCAGGGCTATTGTGGGCTCATGCAGTAATCCAGCTGTGGGTACATGGAAATGTGCCAGGCAGCTGCTTCGCTGAGTGGAAGGGACGGGGTCCCAATGCCGCATGGGCCTGGTCTTTCTCACTGACTTTGTTCCTTTAACTTGCTTATAGGAATAAGAGAAGCAAATGGTTTCATAGAAGGACTCAGAAGCCAACCTGTTACTCCCAGAAGAAACTTGGGGGAAGGTTGAAATTGGGCTCTGAAGGCAGCAGCCTGGTTCATTTTAAGTGGGGCACAATTCTTCCGTGCTTCACCAGCCCTTCTGTCCTCGAAGCGGTGAGCTCGATCCTGATCTCCCAGCAGCACAACATGGGAGAAACTCCATTTGACACCAGGATCAGGCCCATTCTTCCTCCCTTGTATCCTGAATCACAGCTGTGATATCTGTCCACAGACAGGTGGGGAAATACCCAGAGGGACTCAGAATCTGAGCTGATGAGATGCTATTTAATCTTGGAACCCAGAGTGGGGGAGGCCAGGGAGTGGAGGCTAGGGAAGAGGGGGTGATAGGGATGGAAATTAGAATTCCTATCCTCTTCCCCATTGGGGAGTGAACCATGGAGATGGCTGGGCAGTGAGCCCGTATACTACCTGCTACACACTCCTGTCCAACGCCGAACTGAATAATCAACTGCGCTTGATCTCTAGACCCTTGGTCTCTGGGAAAGATCATCCCTATCTATGTAATTTGGCTAGAAGCTTACACTGCACTCAAGGCTGTAGCATGGGAACGCTCTCCGCTAGTTGCTGGGAGAGGGCCTGTGTCAAGACAGGGCGCCTTCCCAGCATGGAGAGCTGGGATTGTCAAGGCAAGGTAACTTGGGGGGAGGAGGGGGAGGGGGAAGCAAAACCAAGGTAATTGGGACCCTCTTCCCGATGTGCAGCTTCCACTGGCTGTGGGTGTGTACACGCTGAGCCCTGCAGGCTGATCCCAGACCTTGGTGTCTCCACCCTGACAAATAAGTTGTGCATCTTTCTCCTTAGTCGTGAAAGGGCAGTAGGTAGGGTGGTCAGAGCTCAACAGCTTGTGCCTGACTCCTTCCTGCCCCCCCCCCCCAGAGCACCTTGCTACCTTGAGAGCAAAGAGAAACTGCCAACTCCAGGAGATGGCCTAGTAATGCCCTGAGCCAGGGCCAGAATCCATTTTGGGACTTACAAGTACCACTGAGCATCCCAGGTAAGCCATGTTGGCTAAAATATTGGCTGTGAGCAAAGGAGCCCTCTCCCCAAGTGACACTCTGGGGGAGATGCAGGGAAATGCTGGCCTGGACCATTGTCTCGGGAGACAATACTGCGTACAACCCTTTCCAAAGACCCCAGGAAAGGACAGAGTTGGGCTGGGATCTGCAGACCTGGAGCCGAGGACAGGGAGCCAACAACTTTTTTGTTTTTAGACCATCTTTATCAAAAGGAGTCAGTGGCTTTTGGATGCCTCCATCTTTTTAGGTGCCCAGCTTTGGACCTCTCCAGCCTGAGCAGCCGCTGCTTCAGTCCAGCCCCAGGCCAATCATCCAGCCAGTGCTCGCCACTGATCTCTGCCCTCCCAGATCTGGGAGCTAGGACCTTTCTTCCCCCTTCCCCTCCCCCCCCCCCCCCCCCCGGGGACATGGGTCCTCATGAGGAGTGAAGCCCCTAGTAGGGGCATGGGGAGCTCGGAGCTGTGGAGAGAGGCAAATAAAACCATGCACTGTGATTGCAGGCCCCAGAGCCCTGTCTAGAGGGGAGGGGGGAAATGCCCCCCTTGACAGGTACTTACTGGATGTTAGGTTGGGCCTGACTGTTTTAGAGAGACTAACTTCTCTGGCTGCCTCTCACCCTCACCTGCTCCTGCCCAGGTGTAGCTTCCCTTTCTCTCACATGGGAATGCCCTGCATTCCTAGGGAGAGGTCTGGGCCCCAGATCCCACTGGCCATTCTGTGTTGGTCCCTGCAGTGGAGAGATGGTGCTTAGATGCCATCAGCTGCGCTTCTGCCCGCTTGCCTCTTGCTTTTCCGCCCCTGGGAGGGGCGCCCGGTCTCCCTCATGCCAGTAAGTGTCTTCTCCCTCTGCCATGCTGGAGGTGTAATGCAGCCGTTTATTATTCCGGGCAGGTTTGTCTGCAGCACTGCATCAGCTCCATCATTCCTCATCAGTCGCTCCCTCCTCCTCCTGCTCCTGCCAGCTTCTCTCTCTCTCTCTCTGTTCCACACCCCCACACTCACTCCCTCTGTACACACTTCCCTTCCTCCCTCCCTCTCTCCTTTCTCACTTGGCTACACACCGACTGTGACTGTGCTGGGAAGGGTGATGGGATGGGAGTGATTGGGGTGTGGCTGGGGGCAGGAGTCTGATGGGAAGCGGGTTTAGTGGAGATGGAGAGGGGGCTGTGTATGTATATTTGGGGGGGTACATGACAATGATTTTTAGGGGGGACCCAATCTCACCCTCCCCTGAATCCTGTTCCCCTCAACCCAGGTGGAGAAAGGAAGAAGCCTGCTGCTGTGCTGGCCTCCCCTGTCAGCAGACCCCATGCTCCTCATTTGAAAGGATCCTTTTGGCTTTAAATCTCCATCTCCCATTTTTGATGCCTCTGCAGCGGGCCGCATAAAACCCAGCCTTGCCAGCGGGGCAGTGGCATAGCTGCCTGCCCAGCCAGCGCCAACCCTTCCCCAGCTTACCCGGCCTTTAAATGTTTCCACCCTTCTGCCCTATCCCTGCCCCTACGCTTGCAGATGTGGCTGGGCTGGGGCGTGATCAGCTGTAGAGATGGGCTCAGAGTCTGTGACCCTGCTCCACCAGAGGGTATCAAGGCCAGTTTAATGCAGAGGCGTTTTAGCGTAGGCCTCCTAGGGCTTATTCCCTAGTCTTCTCTTGACCTACAGGAAGCCTTCACTTGCCATACCCCTCTGCTACACAGATGCCCATCTGGAGGACACTTCCTCCAACCCTCTCTTCTTTCCTAGCCCCAGCCCAGGGCACTTAGCCCTGGAGATCTGGATTTAAAGCTTGCTTATCCTGGTGAATTCAAGGGAGTTGTTTACATTCACTTTCCAGGGTGACTCTGGCTCATCACAAGGCAGCACAGTTGGCTGTTTCTGCTCAGCAGGTGTCCCAGGACTGGAATAGCAGGGAACTGGAGCCAAGAGGCACTGGCATGGCTGGACAGGGTGGTGCAGGGGGAGACACAAGAAGGCAATAGCAGAGGGGAGCAGCAGGTCGGGAGTGAGGCGCGTCGGCAGAACTGTATAGAGGAAGCCCAGGGCAGGAATAGCAGAAAGGAGGGGATTGCTGGTCATGGGAGGCATGCTGGTGGCGCTGATGCAGAGGGTGGAGATGGATCCCTTTTCCCTAGAACTCTCCACTTGTGGCTATTGCAAAACGATGATGGTGGATTCATCAGAAGCCAGACTCTGAGTCTCACCCAACCCCCAGAGCTCTGAGACAGTTGAATTCCCAGGTCTCAGTCCTGTCCAGCTCAGGGACCCACTGGTTGAAGAACCATCTCTTGATGGACCCACCCCTAATCCTACCTGAATCGGGGGACAAATGTGCTAGGAGCCCTCTGATACCAATTAAGAAGACTCACCTGTTGGGGACTTTCTCCACTTCCTTTGGGCTATTGAAGGGTCAGTTGGGGAACAGAATCCCTGCCCCTCTTGTCCACCCCCTGCTTCACATGACCTATACTAGGTGGAAGGATGTAGCCTTGTGCAGTGGCTTTGTCCTTGTGCAGTGGCGTCTCTGCACTTGGCTGCCAGCAGCTGAGTGTTCGGGCTGTTTGCAGCTGCCTTCTGGTCTTCCCCACTGCCTTTCCCTCCCGTTGTCGCTCTCCACCTCACTCTCCCTTCCGAGGAAGGGACCCTAGGAAAGAACAGCTTCCCCCTTGGTGCCTAGAGGCTCTGGAAACTAATTAGGAGAGTTAGGGACAGTCGGCTGAATAATGCCGGAGTCATTAGATGCTTGTTAGAGCGCTGCTGTTGGAGCAGCTTTACTCGGGCTTTCCTCCTTCTCTCCTTGGCCACGGTGGGGCTGGAAGGAGATTCAGGAGGGTCACCCCACCCCATGGGGTTCTTTCTGTCCCTGGCAGGGGCTCTGGGGCCATTTGTCTGGCTCCACAGAGCACCCTGAGCATGTACATTTAGTAGTTTCCAGCTTTAATATTTAACACCCGAGAGGGGACTGGCTGGATTGGGCCTTTGACATGTAAGTTGCCTGGAATGACATGGCTAGATGGGTGTTACCTTAGTGTCCCCTGATTTGCTGTCTGCATGGTTGGGGCAAACATACTGTGGGGTTCTTCCCACTCCCCCCATTAGGGTGAACCTGGCATACGTAAGAGTGTCACCGGGGCAGTGTGAAGCTGTAGACCTCATGGGTCAAAGTGTGCCCAGGCTGAGCTTGCACCTGGACTCCCAGATGAGGGGGTGGCGGTCCTTAAAGGAGACTGAAAACTGCTTTTGATCCATCCCGGCTACACCCAGATGCACAGTGGGAGCGTATTTCCTGGGCATGCCCCGGGTCTGTCCTTCCTAGCGAAGAGTCCCGGCTGAGCTCAGGGCCCCAGTGTTGCAGGCACGGTACATGCACCTCGTCCCTGTCCTGGAGAGCTTGCAGTCAAAGTAGAGCTGACAAGATTTTTTTTTTGGGGGGGGGAGAGAAACAGGACTTGCCTAAGGTCACCCAGCAGGTCTGTGGCGGAGCCAGGTCTCCTGACTCCCAGTTCGGTGCCCTACCCTCTAGGACCACAGTTCCACTCCACTGGGCAGCAATGCAGAGTAGAGCCGTGGGAGTGTAAGTGGACTCTTTCCTCCCCCGGGAGTCTGGTTTGTTTTTTTTCTCTTCTCCTCTCTTCTCTTCTCTCCCCCCCTCCCCCACCACCACCACCACCTGCCAAGAGGAATCCCTGGCACTCCAGTTCAGAGGAGGAAGGGAATCTGGGGAGATAATGATAGGTGCTCTGCAGGCTCCTCCAGGGGTAATTTTGAATCCTGCAATTCCAGGATTAATTAGCTGCCTTTCTCTTAACCTCTTAGCTCTTTTCAGAAGATGTTATTTGCTATGAAAGGGAAAAAATAGGAAAAATAATCCCCCCCTACCCCAACACGCTATTAATCAGCAGGGGTCTGTTTAATTGGATCTGCCATCGGGTACCTCCTCCCGCAGGGAGCTTTAACGCCCTTAAATGATAGATGAGTAACGGCTCCACTAGAGAGGCTCCTGCATGCCTGTGTGGGGTGGGGGATGGCAAAGCAACTAGATGGATGGACAGATGCGCTTTCTTCTATAGCACCAAGCCATGACCTAGAGTTGCTCCCCTCATCCCATACCAATGACCTACTGCAGGCCTTAATAATAATAATAATATATGGAGCTATACCTATCTCATAGAGCTGGAAGGGACCTTGAGTCCAGCCCCCTGCCTTCACTAGTAGGACCAAGTACTGATTTTTGCCCTAGATCCCTAAGTGGCCCCCTCAAGGATTGAACTCACAACCCTGTGTTTAGCAGGCCAATGCTCAAACCATTGAGCTATCCCTCCCCCCAAAGGCTTCCTTAAGGGGTCTCTTGTTTTAAGGCTGGGGGGAGGCAGACTCTATATCCCTGAGGTCGGCCTACTTTTTTAAGGGGGACCCTGAAAAGTAGTAATGGCCTATTAGAGTTCCTTCCCCTAAACAAGCAATTTGTTGGTCATCTATGTGTGTCCAGGGCCCAGCACAGTGGGGCTGTGGTCCCTGATTCATGGTAGCACCTAGAGTCCCCGGTCAGGGATCAGAGCCCTGTTCTGGGCACTGTTCAGGCAGGGATCACCAAGCCCATCCCTGCCTCAAAGAATCTACAATCAAAAGCCTAGATTCCGCAAGCTGTTCTGCTTGGCTGGACCCCCATGGGCACTGAGATCCACCCGCATGGGACAGTGTGCGGGATTGGGACCTTGGCTTATAAAAAGATTCAAAAGGAGGATGAACAAACAGGAGGAGGTGTGGTAGCAGTGAAAGGAGCAGGGGTTTCCTGGAAGACAGTAGCTACAGCTCCCCACTTTCCCCATGTGCTGCTTGGGTCTGCTCTGGGTGTCTTGCTCAGCCTGGGTGTTTGTGACACTAACTTAGCTGGCTGGCTTCCCTTTCTGTCTCTGTCTCTGGTTCTCCTGCACTAACATGATGCTGCCTGTGTTTCTGGGAATGCCCCAGGGTGACCCTGTTCTCACAAAGGCATCTCTTGAAGACACTTCTGCCCCTGTCATACCTGACATCTGTAGCAACTCTTAAAATTCCCTTCAGAGGCTAAATTTGCGGGCACACAGACAGCATCTGTCAGGTTCTCTGCCCCAAGTGAGGAGAGCGTTTCTCTCCTGCTCTATTGCATGCTGATTCCATATCTTTAGCCACCAGCCCAGAGTCTTCTCTTATCCTGTTTCCTTATCGCTAATCTCCACAGCCCAGTCTGTCCCTGTCTTCCCTGCAAGTAGCTGAATTATGCTGGGGGATGGGTGGAGTCATGACAACACCCCACTCCCTGGCCTAGCGGGATGGTTTTTCTGAGAATGCAGCTTGGATCATGTGCGTCTTTGCCTCAGGGGGTTGGTTCCATGGGATCTCTGCCATCCTATTGCTTATGGAGGGAGTTGGCGCATCAGAGAGACTGAGACTTTCCATGTTGCGTTCAGAGAGAAGGAAGGGGATGGGGTGAACAATTCCAACAGTGGACAGTTCCTAGCAGCATACCCTACCCTAGTCCCTCCTTCCCAATTTGCCCATCTACATCCTTGTGCTTCTAGTGCGCCCCCCCCCCCCTTAAGTAGAGTGTTATCTAATTGTGTTGCATTCATGCCCAAAGGCCCCATACAAATGCATAGGAAGAGCCTCTGCCCCTGCCCCTCAGAGCTTACAGTTTAAGAAACCGGGTGCGTCAAAGGACTGTGGTAGGTAGGCTGCTGTGAGCTTCCTGGTCTCCCCAGTCCCGCTTCAGGACAGATGCAACCCTGAAGAAATCCCAAATGGCAGTTGAGATAAGCCTGTGCTGTGCATGCATTTTCAGGGTCCGTGAAATTGAGCAGACTGCAGTCCTGAGTCCAAGCACTAAAGAAGGCACAGGTGCTCTTGGACTGTGGGTGGAGAAAGCCCCCTCTAGCAATCTGGGGAGGGGGACACCCTCAAGCGTTCAATCCCCTGACCCCTTCCTTGCCAGCTGCTTCTGCTCTTGGAGACTGCAGGGAAAGCCTGGGGCCCCCAAATGTTTGGAATCCAACTGGTGTATGATGTTCCGTCCCAGCATTTCCCTAGAACTGTTGCAGGTGAGTGGCGTTTAGCTGACCAATACTAGAGCCAGGGGGAAGGAGGACTTCCTCCTCCTGAATGAGGAGGAGAAGAAACTGAAGTGGATTTCTCTGCCCATCTGGAATGGGCTCTTGAATCCTCCCCAGTTTTAATATTTCAGGCTCCCTCCCCCTTCCTGCTTCCCACTGAGACTTGCTCTGGAATTCTCCCTTCCATGCAGGATACAGCTGGTGCTGACTCTAACTCAGCTGTCATCTGCACGTGGGGCTTCATTGCTGAATAAGTCATAGTATTTCTCTCCTCCTCATTGCCCCATTCTAGGTAATGGTAATAGAGCTAGTAATCCTTGTACAGATGGGGAAAGTCAGGCAAAGACGCCAAAGGGATGAAGTCTAAAAATCTGTCTGTATTTAAATGTTTGGGGTTGTTTTACCCATGTTAACTGACAATCCACTCAATAACTTAAAAACAAAAGGCCTTTTAAGCTCCAATTTATTTGTCCACATTTATGTTTGTTTATGTCTTTAGCTGTGTCTCCCTTCCAGACAGGAGAAATCAGTGGAGTCATTTTCACATTTTATGTATAGTCCATTTCACAGCCAGATTCTCAGGGCGTCCCTGGCATTGCAGAGGGGTGTGTAAGAGACAGCTGTTTTCCACTGGAAGTCTTTGTTTTTAAAACCAATGAATGGAAATATTTCTCTTCCTCTCTGCTTTGGGCCAGACAGCTGTGGATGGAGCAGAGCGTCACCTGGGTCCTCTTCCTGCCCCTGACTCAACTGGCAAGTCACTTATCCTGGGAGCCCTCAATCTTCCCTGCTGGGTAGTTCGGCCAGTGATGCTGATGCACTTTGAAACGCTTTGAGATCGAGAGATGAAGGACCAGATCCTCAGCTAGCATTTAGCAGCATAGTTTTGTTGAGGTCAGCGGAGCTTAGATTTTAAGCTCCTGGGGGTGAAGACTGTCTTGTTCTGTATTTGTACAGCACCTAGCGCCATGGGGTCGTGGACCATGAAAGGCTCCTACGCTTCCCAGTAATACAAATAATAGACCCATTTCTGCTAGCTAACAGTCCAACTTGAAAAGGACTGTACTAGTGCTAAACTGGGCATGCCCCTTTAAGATCCTGCCCTAAAACAGGGTAGAGGTGGGATTAGAACCTGGGGGTTCCTGGCTCCATTGCTTATTCCTAGACCTTGCTGCCTCCCAATATTTCTTGCATAGGTGCGTCCCTAGCACCGTGGCTCTCGGTCCCCCGTTCCATGGCACGTGCGTCTCGGCTCTCTTGCTAATGATGATATTTTTGTTTTAAATCTGTCTTGCAGCTCCTGTTGCCGCTGGTATCCAGGGAACCTTCCTCCTTCTCCAAGAGATACACACTGGTTGTTGCTAAGGTCGCTTCCACGGTAACATGCACATCCTGTTTACACCTTTATCTGGAGAAGTTGGGCTCAGCTAGTCACGCCAGCTTCACCTGGGAAGCTGTAGAAGGAAGCACCCGCTTCCCCACTTCTGGCACCTCCGCTAGGATTCTCCTCTCTGTCAAGGCCCCACCATCCAGTCCTCTCCGGGGCCGTGGAGCTAAGGCGGCTGCTGGGAGCTGCCAAGGACCGTCTGTGTCCCCTGCGGGACATTCAGGGGAGGGAGGTGAACAAATAGGAGCCAGCGTTTTTCCGCTCTCGTCTGTTGCAACTCGCGCTGTTTTGGCAACATGACGAACAACGCTGCTGACCACCATCCTGGGAATTCGGTCACCGAGGGCAGCCATGAAGGGGATTTCGGCTGCTCTCTGGTCGATCTGCGGACCCTCATGGAGCTTCGGAGCGGCGAGGCTGTCGCAAGGATAAATGACACGTACGGGGGTGTGCAGAACATCTGCAAGAGGCTGAAGACGTCGCCGGTAGAAGGTAAGGGGCTGGGCTGGCCCAGGCAGGTTAGCAGAGAGGGACTGAAACGGGAGCGGTTTCTCCCAAGCTCCCGTGTGCTCTGGAGGATCAGAGGGAAACTGTTCCTGGTTTTGCCTGTTATTGGTCAGTGATGGGTTAGAATATGCAGTCTTGTTAGGCCTAAGCCTGCAAATTGGAGGCCACAGGCCTATGCTCCCCATGTAGTTGCGAGGCTCAGTAGTTGTGAGCATCCATCAGATTATGGTAAGTACCTAAGTGGCCCAATCCGAGATCGGGGCCCCATTGTGTTGGGTGCTGGCCGTACACCAAGTGAGAGACAGTCCCTGCCCCAAAGAGTTTACAGTCTAACTAGACACTACAGCCCAAAGAAGTAGTAGTATCCCCATTTTGCAGCTGGAGGGGACTGAGGCACAGAGATTAAATGACTGATTTGGGAGTAGAGCCCAGATCTCAAGAGTTCCAGCCTTAATCACAAGACTATCCAGTCACATTCTCCCTGCAGCTTCCTGCTCCCTTCTTTTTGCCAGGTCCCCAAAGTGGGATGCAGACTCCAAACCTGAGGGACTGGACGAAGGGTTGAGTAGTTCAGGGAGCGTTAAAAGCTGTGGGATTCCTTTCCGCAGCTGGCCTGGTGCCCGTGAGCTTTGCGCCACCGTTTCTCCCGGTCAATAATTGATGGCGCTAACAGCGGGATAACGCTGGGGCAGCTTGGGATAGTGGTGAAGGAAAGTTTAAAAGGTAGGTTAGGAACTCGGCAGCCAAGTCCAGCTACCAGCCAGACAGCTGTGACTCTAGCTGAGCTTGTCACATGTCCTTGCAAAGCTCACACACTAGTGTCCTGAACAACTGTGTATGTAACCAACTGTTCCCCAGAGGCAGACACTTACAGGGGATGCTTCTAATTTGGACACACCCACTCACCAATTCTCCAGGCTCCTAAAAGGGCCTCATAAGGTCTACATGTAAAACCAAGGAACCCTTGGGTGGGAAGCCATGCTGACCAGGTTGCTGCCTGAGCCCCCCCAGAACACTTCCCAATAGAAATGTGGTCCTTGCAGTGTTAGAAAGTAATGCTGGGGGGCTGATGATGATTCTAGTCGGCCTCACAGGCCAGGCTTGTGTTTACTGGAGCATTGCACTCCATAATTTATTTTTATTTCCCTAGCCCCAAACACTTTTGAGGACTCTGCAATCTAGGCTTGCAGGAGGTAGGATCACTTCAATGCATGCTGGGTAGCTGGTGGCCCTAGCAGAGAAAAGGGAGGAAAAGACAAGGAAAGTGCCTTTTTAACACCAATGAAGTGTGTTGGACAAGGATTCCTAGGAGGGGAGCTAATGCTAAAGCGGTAGGGACTGGGCTGGCTGAATAGGCTTGGCCATTGCCTACGGTACGTAGAGGGGATCGGCGCAGATGGCAGCTGCATTAGCAAGGGCAAGACTCCAAAATCAGGCGTTTTTTCTTCGCTTTGAGAACTTGTTATTCTTAGCTCCTTCATGTTGTGGTGTAAGTGCTGGATTAGCATATTTCACAGCTGTGCCTGGGAACGGGAAGGTGTGGTGGGGAGAAGGGAAGACAACACAAGATGTAATGGGGGGAGGAGGGATGGGGACATCCTGTTTGGAAATGCCAAATTCAGATCACAAAAGAATGTTTCCCACGCCAAGCGGTGTGTGCACATGCATGGTGGGGTGGGAGGTTACACCTCAGATGCTGCGCTGTGCTCTTATTTCTGTTTGCAGGGAAGAGAGCTGAAAGGCAGCTGTCCTAATTCCCCGTCTCTTTGCCTGTTGACTCTCCCTTGTTTCCAGACCTGCATGTCCCTCCATCCCACGCAGCCCCAGTGTTGCTCTCACTTGGGTTTATTTCCATCCATCGCCCAGCGCCGAGGTTACAGTGAAGGCTGGAGTGCTGCATCCCGCCGAGTTCCCTGCTTTTTCCTGTGATCCTCCCACGTGGCCCCTTTTTCTGTTGTCTCACTTTTGGATCTTGACAGGTTGAGAAATTTTGTTCATCATTGTTGCCTGTGACAGAAGATGTTGAGGTGATCGATGGCCCTGATGCAAGAGGCATGTCCTCAGGGCTGGGGAAGACAGCATAGCCAGCAGCATGGTAGACTGTAATGATGTCATTTTCCTCTGCATCCCAGTAAACCTCATGCGTGCATTCCATGAGAGAGCCTGTGCACAGCTTGATTCATCCAGATAATGTCACCACAGTGACTGGCTAGGGAAACAACCAGCAGGTCAGAGAGCCTGCAGGCCCAGGGTAAATAGCCCAGCATGATAGATTTAGTAGATGGCAATGCTCTCTGCACAGAGAAGTACAGCCCTGGGGGAAGGGAATGGACTCCCCTCACTGGCAGCTTAGTGAAGCCAGCGTTTTCAAGAGTTGCTGCTGATTTGGGGGAACCTCAGTACTTGAGAGCCCAGCCTGAGATGCTGATTCAGGAGGTGCTGAGCACCCACAGTGCCAGTTGAAGTTGATGGGAGCTGCAGGTGCTCACACCTGTGAAAATCCAGCCCGAGGTGTCATGCTGGCTCCTGAATGTAGGTTGAGATGGATTCCTAATGGGACCTCCAGCATGGCTGGGGATCAGTATCCATCTGTCTGTTAAAGTGTAAGTCTCTGCCCCAAAGAGCTCTCTTCTGGGTTTGTACAGCACCTAGCACCATGGGGTCTAGTTCGTGACTGGGGTCTTAGGTGCTACTGCAGTATAAACCATTAATAATGGGGGAGCACAGAGTGTTTTGGGGTTTTTTTAAAACTCCGCCTATGGAGTGTCATTACCCCTCCCCCCCACCCCCCAGTTACTGGGGCTACTGCCTAGATCTAGCAGTTTTAAGTAGATACAGGCTAACCAGTGTTCAGGACCCACCTCCATTAGGCAGTCCCTTTTATTAAGTGGTCCATAAAGCAACCCCATGGTTCGCCTGCTGAGTGCAAAGAGGTGGTGGTGGTTAATGTGGTGTGTTTATGGCAGTGACACCCAAAGGCCCCAGTCAGCAATGGGCCCCACCCTGCTAGATACTGCACAAACTGAGGGGAAGTCGTGGGTGGTCTGTGACTCATTTGTCCTGGCCATTGGTGGTTGTGTCAGATGGGTTCCTCTGACCGTACACGTTCAGCCCAGCTCTGTGGAGTCCCGTACCCCATGCCTGTGCAAGCTCCAGATTAGAGCTTGGAGGGAAGCTTGAACTTGCTTCCCAGGAGCCAAGACCCTTTGCATGTTGGTCAAGTTCAGTTCCATGCTCTGCAGCTGGCCCCTGTTTTTGTCCTGGGCTGAGCCAAAGCTTTGGTTCCAAACAGCCCACCCTTGAACCTTCTGTCCCCCACAGCTTGGGCCCATCTCTGGTATCAGCAAGCCGCAGGGATGAGGCCAGGTTCGACCGCAGTTAGACATGCTGGCCACTTCTGGGCCAAATCTTCTCTGAATCTTTATTCCGCCCATTGTTTTTCATTTCTTGCGGCAGCCCCTGTGCTTCTGACTTTTGCTGGGATCAGAAGAGCGTAATGACTGAGAGGCTGTTCTTGGATCCTTGCAGGCCAGAGAGAATCTGGCCTGGAATAGCAGGGGGAGCAGCAGATCAGGACTGAGCTGCAGCAGCAAGAGTGGGGTTGGGGTCTCAGGACCAGATAGCCCAGAGAGCCGCAGGTGAGGATGGAAGTTCAGTGACAGAGCTGTATGGAAGCCCTAGGATTAACACGGAAACATCCTCTTAAGTTGAGAGGAAGCTACAGAATCTATTTTGCCGATACAGTTTGTCCCCTGGGACCTTCTGCCTTGACGTATAAAATATAGGAGCCCTCTGTGGGCAACTTCTAGTACTGCTGAATTCCGGCTTGGCTGCCCGGGAATGTACACGTCCAGGGTGTCTCACTCCCTGCACTACGTCTCCTGCTCTTCCCTGCATTGCAACAGAAGGTGCTTTTGGGCAGGGACAACGTCCGTGTGTGCTAAATCTTGTCTACAAATTGTTAGCGGCAAAGGCCATATTCGCATCTCGAGGCATCTACGGCCAAGTCCAGTCTCCCTAAATGTTGAATCGTGGGGTTCAGCAAGAGGGTGTTCACCAGTGAGACTCTCCTAGGGTGTCCAGATTGCCCGGGTCAATACTAGGGTGCTTTATTCGGCACTAGAGTCCAGCTCCTGTCCCCACTCTATGAACCCCATCTCAGGAGGACAGCTGAGCGTTGAGGGTTCTTCACACACAGCCTACGCTGCTCTCTATTAGAATCGTCGCATTTTGAAGCTTGAGCTTCATGGCTCAGAATGACCCCTGCTCAAGAGCTCACTGCTAGGTTTGTGTATCCCAAAGCATTTCATGACTTCTTGGGCCAGGTGGATATTTAAAGAGGCCCTGATGGACTGTGTGGTTGGGAGCTAGAGAACCAGAGGGTCTGTCTACCCAGCAACCTCCATGAAAGATCCCCCTGTACAGTCATAACAGCTCTCTTCTCTGCCACAAGGGACACTGGCAGGGGAATCATTTTGTTCTGCACTGTGGAGCGTAGTTTGGCTGTGTCTGTGCCATGCGGGGGCCGCCTCCTGCTAAGTCATCTCTGCAAACTGGCCCCTCTGTTTAAGCCAAGCAGGGCTCTGGCCAGCTCTTGCTCGTGGTGGGACCTGAGTCAACCACCCGGTGACTGTCAGGGGATGTGGAGGAGATGGCGCATTGGTGCCAGGAGGGGAGGGTAAGGAGGTCCCCGCTGCCAGGCGACGAAGAATGTCCCCCTGCGGCAATGAATGGATTTCTCCTGAGCTCCTAGCTGCTTCAGTCCTCTGCCCCTTTGGGTGTTATCTCATAGGCATGTAGACTACTGTCCCTCTGTTCCTCAGCTGGCCAACTGCTGTGGCATTAACCCTCTGCTCTGAGTTTGGAGCAAGGCTGGTTTGTGGTGGAGAGGGAGGTGGGGTGGGAAAGGGAGCTGTACGCGGCAGCTGTTGCTCTAAGCAAAGGCTTGTTCTGTGAGTCAGTTTGACGGGAGTCTCTCTCTCGCTTTCCTATCTACCCTGGGGGATGAGAGTGTCAGCAAATCCAGCCTTGGCTCACTCGTTGGCAATAACCGCACCAGAGTCCCCTTTTCCTCCCCTGGCCCGCTCTCTCCCTCCTCCGGCCTGCAGAGGTAGCGTGCAGAGTCCAGCCCATAATCAGGGATCCCTGGGCCCAAGGCTGGCTTAGCCAGCCAGTCACCTCGCACCAGCGTCCGTAGCGGAGGCAAATCTTCCCGCTGGCAATACAAAATAAAAGAACCCAGTGGGGCATGGGGAATAGCAGAGGCAAGTCATGAGAGAGACCTTTCCAGTGCTCAAGGACTGCAGCAGCAAGAGCACAGGGAGGGGTAAAGAGCCAGGGCCGGGCACCTGACTTGTTTTTCTGTGTGTGTGAACGAACCTGGAGAAGGAGAGCCACATCCAGTCAGGAGAAGAGTGGAAAGGGGATGCTGCATCCTGGGGGAGAGAGATTGCTGTTTGGGTCCCCCTCCGGAGTAGTCTCAGTGCCCTTTTACTCCTGCCAGAGGCCATGTCTACACTAGAGCCCTCTACTGGTATAGGTACATTGGTATGCTATACCGGCAAAGCACTCCTAGCGTGCATGCAGCTATCCCAGCGTAGCTGTGCCTTGTTTCGGTGTAGCAACCACCCCTGTGAACAAAACAAGATACCCCGGTGAAAGAGCCGCTTTGCCAATATAGCTGCACCTACGCTAAGGGCTTCTGCCAGCACAGCTTTGCCAGTCGGGGGTCACACGTCTTCACACCGCTGGCCGGCAGATCTATGGTGGCTAGAGTCCACTGGCTCCTCAGGCCTCTAACCCATTCCCCTGTCACACCCAACACCTAGCCATGATTGGCTGCCCCTAATCCTTGCCTTCCTCCCTGACAATGAGATGATGGCCACAGTTAACTTGATGCACGAAGTGGCAGGTGGGTTATTTTTGAACCTCTTCTCTCCCTCTTTGTAACTCCTCACCCCCCCCCCCCATTAACCCTTTCTTTCCTTTACTTCCTACTTTAACCTGCAAACATCCTGGGGATTGCGATGGCCTATAAGAGTCTATCACTTTTTTTAATCTATAATTGTTCTTGTGTCTAGAGATCCCTGCTGAGATCAGGGCCTCATTGTGCTCGGTGCTGTGTGTACAGGGTAAGAGATGGAAAATAAACGGCCGTTGGATGCCTAACCCTTTTTAGGGGCTTTTGAAAAATCGAACCCTAACAGACGTTCCCAAGGTTGCATGTGGCATCTGCAATAGAGCAGGGAGTTGAGCTCTGATATTCTAAACCCCTGGCCAGTGCCTTAATCCCAAGACTAGCCTTCCTCCTCCACATCCCAGAGTCTTACACAATTCCAGCAATGGCACCATAATAAACTTGGGAGCTCGCAGAGTGCTGCACCCCTGGAATGTCAGAGGGGGCTGTGGAGATCTCGGATGGTTTGGCTAATTTCAGGACAGCAGGTGACCCTGTCACTGGCTCATCATGGCACGGATGCTCCCATTTTCCTGTGGGCCCCCAACTCCAGTCACTCGGAGGCTCTACTTTCCCCCAGGACTGTGGTGAATTGGTCCCCTTTGGAAGGGGAAAGGGTGTGACAGTGCCTGCTGGCAGGAGGAGGACTAGTGGAATGAGATTAGAGGGTGACTGTGAAGAAAAGAATATTGAAAGTGGGGGAGAAGGAACAGGGCAGAGCAAGAGGGTGGGGATGGCTTGTGAGGAGACGGGCGGCTGGCGTGTATGTGTGAGCAGCAAGTTCCCTGCCAGGCCAGGGGCTAAGCAGTTAAGGTGAATGGGGGGGGGGGAGGGGGGAGTCTGCACTGACTGGATTCTGGGCTGGCACAGCCTGTGGCGGTCACCTGCTGTGGCCCAAAGGGGGGCTGCTTGAGGGTAGAGGGAGAGCAGATCCGCTGGCATGGGCATAAGGGGGAGACAAACCTGACCCATGGTCCATGTTTGTGCTAGCAGTTGAGGGGAACAGTTATGGGAACTTGCGGAGTGGGGACTCTGGGACATGGGGGGGCTCTCTGCCTCTGGCATGCAGCTGGGTCTGGGGAGGGGGCAGCAGCCCTGGGCTGTAAGGCGCGCGCTCGCTCGCTCTCGCTCTCTCTCCCCCTGTGGCAGAGAGTCTGTGTGTTTGAGGAGTGGGGATGGCAGGCAGCAGGCCCAGGTGGGGCAGGTGCAGGGCTGAGTTGTGGGGTGGCAGAGCAGAATATAGGGTGTGGGGGCCCAGCCTGTGAGGCTGTGGGGGGACAGGTGCAGGGCTGAGTTGTGGGGTGCATTCTGTCACTCTGGTACAGAGCCAGTGTACAAGTGGGGCTGTGAGGCTCAGCCCCCTCCCTATGGCACAGAGCTGGGTGTGCCGGTGGGGCTGCAGCTGTCCTTGTTCTCTGACTCCATGTGCCTGGCATTCCTCCCTTCCCCCACGTGCTGGGAAGCGTGCGCTCATCCTCCCCTCCCAGTCCCTGGGCCATGACACCGCATGAGTCAAACCACCCCATTATTTTCCGTCCGGTCCAGAGACTTTGGGTGGGGCTCGTTCCCAGGCAGGCTTGTAGGGACACCCGGGCTGACTTCACTGACCGGCTTTCCTCTCCCTGGATCCTGCCGCCACGCGCCTCCGTCTCCCTTCGGACTGCGTGGTGCCAGCCAGCCTGTGATGGGAGGGGGGCCTTGTCTACCCTCCGCTCTCCACACCTCCTGCCTCTGCCAGGGCTGCTCCTTCCCTGGCCCCCCTGATCTCCTGCAGGTGGCTGCAGCTGGGTAGAAGGGGAGGATTTTGTTCTCCTCCTCTCCCCAGTGGAAGCACCTGGGGCTCAGCCGGCTCAAGGAGGGGAAAACCCCCTCAAGTGACAGGGAAGTCAGTCTCCAGCTAGAGGGTCTGGCAGGGTTTCCAGGCTGCCCCAGCCCTAGCCCACATGTGGAGGGGAGAGACAGTCCAAGTGGCTACAGTTCAGAGCACAGCTCCGAGTCTGACCTCCCCTGCCTGGTGCATCTCGGGAGTTGGCAGGAACCTGGCTGGGGCACCCTTAAGGTGGAAAATGCAGGGCTCTGAGTTTTTTAAGGTGGAGCTGGTGAGAAGGCAGGGTGTTATTGATAGATTTCATTTAAGTCCACCCCAATGTAATGCTGGTTACCCAGCCCCCAGGAGACAATTCTTGTGTGTCGCAACAGGGCAGAGATGGCTTTGTGGTGAAGGCACTGGACTGGGGCTTGAGGACTGGGCTCAACTCCTAGTTATGCCCCAGACTTTTCTGTGTGACCTTGGGCAAGTCACATCCCCTCTCTGGGCCTCAGTTCCACATCTGTAAAAGCGGGGGAGGGGTTAACGCCCAGATATGGAACTGGGGCCCAGAGAGGGATGCGACTTGCCTCACTGCCCAGCTGAGGGTACACCCATTAATGGCTGGAGCGGAGGGGACCATGTGCTCCAGTGACGGGCCGCGTGAGCACCTTGATCTATAAGCAGTGGTGCGTGGCCAGCTGGGCCTTGACCATGGGTGTTGGGGGCAGCCCCAGGGATCTGACTGTCTCTCGTTAACCCTTCTCTCCCCCACCCCCACCCCCCATGGCCAAAAAAATACATGTGGCAAAGGGGGCGAGAGGGAGAGGTTTCATTGTGATGGACTTGCGCCAGTATAAGACTGGTGGAAGCAGCAGCTGGGCTCTGGAGGTCTCTCCCCAAGCCCATGTCTTCCCTACAGCATCAGCCCAGCAATGTCTCCCTGCCAATGGGGCTGAATTTACAGATCCAGCCCTGGCATGAATGGAAGCACCCATTGCTGTCCCTATCTGTGCAGCTCTCTGCACTGACTCTCCTCCCCTTGATTTCCCTCCCATGTCACAGCCCTTTTCTGGAGTCCTGGAGGGGGGGACTGCAGGTGGAAGGGATGGGGAGGGCCCCCCACTTGATCTGGCCCAGGGCCCCACAAACCCCTAATCTGCCTCTGCCAGCTTCCCAGAGTTGGAAAAACCCTAGGACGTCCTGGAAGAACTGGGTGTAGTTGATTGTGCGAGGCTGGGGAAATCAGGAGTGATGCCTTGGATTCTCTGCCACCTTGCCTGGGAGCTGGATGCAGCACAGATCTGGTTGTCTGAGGCTTTGTGGGTGGTACCTGCTGCCCACATGCTAGGCAGAAGACTGATTTCTCCTGAAGGCCTGGGGCTGAAGAGAGCTCTGGCAGCCGCTGCCTCTCCTGTGAGCGGGAGGGAGATACTGAAGCAGGCAGCTCTGATTCCACACCCGTTATAAATGCCAGATTCACAGCTAATTTGATGCAACGTGTAAACAAGCCAGTGAGCACCAGCTGGCATTCATTGGCACATGAGAGGTTTGCTAGGTGGCAGCTGTGTTGGAAAGGTGGCGAGAATCGCTACCTTTGGTTTGTTGATCCGAGTTAGTGTGTCCCTTGTTCCCTCTGGCTCTCGCCCCTCTTTGTATGGTACCTGGTCCCAGCTGAACGTCTACACTTGAAAGACCCACCCGTGCCACTGCGTCTGAGCCCAAATCCGGTGGTAGCCATGTAGACATTGGGGCTCAGGCTGGAGCCCGGGCTCTGAAACTCTCCCCCTTGCTGGGTTACAGAGCCTGGGCTCCAGCCCGATCCTGAACGTCTACACTGTCTTTAGCCCTGCAGCCCAGTCCCCGTGACCCTGTCAATTGCCCCGAGCTCTGACACTCAGCACTGCGGGTGTTTCTCCACAGTGTAGACATACTTGTAGGGACACCCCAGCTCACGTGTGTCCAGTTTGCCTTATTCTTGTCCAGTTTGTCCAGTTTGCCTTATTCTTTCCCGTCCCTTTGCTGACCAGTCACACACCTTCCCTAGCAGGCTGATCTGGGTTGGTGGGGGAACCCCAACTGGGAACCAGAGTAAAGCTACCCACTGTTCTCATGACCCACTCCACCCACTGACGGGTCCCTGGCCCAGTGTCGGGGGTAATTGAGAGTGTAGCGGGGGCTCCCAGGTTTCAGTCTTGCTGCATCATTCAAGGGAAATCACCCAGTTGGGCTCACTTGTCTCCGAGGGCAGCTCTGGCACTTGTAACCTCAATGCAAATCAGTGCCGTTTGGTATGGGTGGAGGAAGCTTGCCAGCTTCTGTGCTGGAGCCTGATCTCTCCAGGGCCTGAGCGCCCTCTGCTGTTGTCTGCTGTGGAGGCCCAGCCAGAAAAGCACATGCATGGGAGTAACCGAGAATAAGTAGTAGTGCGGTCTAGTGGATGGGTATTAGGAGACCTGAGTGACTTTGGACAAGACACTGCCCTGCTCAGTGCCTCAGTTTCCCCTCCCACCATCTATCTGTTTTATCCGTGTAGGTTGTGAGCTCTCTGGGACAGGGTCTGTCTGTACAGCGCCTGACACAATGGGGCCCTGATTTTGGCTCTGCTGTGATCTAAATAACACTGAAGGGAGTGCTAGAAAACGAAGGTACCCAGGGATATCTGAGGATGATGTGTCAGCTGCAGAGATGGGGGTGGCAGGGTGACATTCCTCTCCTCACCTCTTCTTCTTGCCTTCCTCTCCAGGCTTATCTGGGAACCCAGCAGATCTGGAAAAGCGGAGGCAGGTCTTTGGCCAGAACTTCATCCCGCCCAAAAAGTCCAAGACCTTCCTGCAGTTAGTCTGGGAGGCGCTTCAGGATGTCACGCTGATCATCTTGGAAATCGCAGCCATAATCTCCCTGGGCCTATCGTTCTATCACCCCCCAGGCGGTGACAGCGAATGTGAGTGCCGCACGGCTTGGGGGGAGAGGGGGGAGGGGCAGTGTCTCCTGGAACGTTCGCTCAGAACTGGTACGGAAGGGGTTGGTCTTGCCAGGAGCTGCACCATCATATCTCCTGGGCTGTATCATCTGTGTTCTGGAAAAGGGTCTCTGGTCGCTGCTTTAGGCTTCCTCTTTAGGATCAATCCTCCGCTGGTGTGACCCTGGAGTTCCACCAGCTTCAGTGGCGCTATCTGGATTTGCACTGGCTGGGGATTTGGCCCAGTGCCTTCAATGGAACTCTGTGGCTTTGCACCAGTTGGGGATCTGGGGCCTCATTTTCCCCCTGCCCCCCTCCTGCCCCGGCACACATGCTACCTGATTGACTAGTAAGCAGAGTTTCCCTAGCTGAGTTCCCTAACATACAGCTGACATCACTGTGTTTTCCTGCCTGTTTCCTCACCAGCACACCCCTCCCACTGTACAGCTAGATGCTACAGTGCAGAAAATGCTACCATCCATGAACTGATCCAAAGCCCATTGAAGCTAATGGAAAGAGTCCCATTAACCTCGAATGGGCTTTGGGTCAGGCCCATAGACAAAAAGGGTTCGTTCCTATGTCCTGACCACATTCCATCTCTGTTAATTCTCTGCCCCTGGCAGTTTCAGGGAGATACAGGATTCACTTACTGCAACACCGTTTAGAACAGGGCCCTGTTAAACACCTTTGAGGCACCACCTCAGAAGCGGCTGCATCTGAAGGATGGGGGAGTCAGGATTCCTGTTAATAGTGTATTGGAGAGTGCTTTGGGATTGTTCGGGCTTAAAAGGCGCTATACAGAAAGATATGAGAGCCACCTTCCGCGTGCCTCTAGTCCCTGCAAGGAGAAGTCAGTGGCACGATCCTGGCACTAAGGGATGCTGTGGGCTGGACGTGAGACCCTAGGCTGTGGTGTGGGGGGGTTGGAAGCCAGTACTTCCCTCCAAGCTAGAAAATGGAGCTGAGTTTTCATCCTTTGGAACCATTCAGTAGAGGAGAGGAAACTGCAGCATGTCTCGTACCCTGTGCATCTCCGCATCAGCTTATGGATCGAAATGAATCACAACTCTAAACACAAGGAAGCCAGGCATGCTTGGCGGATGGGCTGAGACAGGCAGGGGGGAGAAATTCTGCTCTTGGCCTGAGATAGCAAAATAATCCCAATTGGAGACCCCAAGAGAAAAACAGCTCCCTGACCAGGGGCGACAGGCTGAAGAGAGGAGATGAAGGGCAGAGGGGCGGTTTGAGTGACATGCTGATCGGGGCTTGGTCTACACCCCTGGTGTGCGGGTAGCTAGATAAATGGAGGCAGGCCTTCACTGGTGTGACGGCAGCATGCAGGGTCCCAGCTGGTCGAAGTGCTGCCTTTTCTATGGCCCCATCTGACTCCCATCCAGCTCAGTGGGAGTCATTCCATTGCCTCAGATAGGAGTTGGAGCAGGCCCCTTGCAGCCAATACCTGATGCTTCAGAGGAAGGTGAGTCCCCAACCTGTGATCCTGGCTGTGCAGTGCTGTATGCCTAGAACAAGGGAGGAAGGTTCTCAGGACCTGTCATGTATCCATACGTGTGTGTGTGTGTGTGTGTGTGTGTGTGTGTAAGCTCTATCTGCCACCAAGATACGAAGCACTCACCTATGTGTTTATTAGTAGGCTTAGAAATACCTGAGTGATGGTCTGTATAGCCTAACCATACCAGATCCCTGTGCACATACATAAACCATAGCTAAAATAAAAGCACCCCCATCCCCTGAACCTCCTCATCCTAGCGCATGATCATTTACATTTTGTGTTTGTGCACTGGTGGTCATCCTGCTGTGTGCTCAGCCCCTGGGATACCTACCATGAAGCAGGCTATACGGGGTCGATCGTAGCTGTCATGAGAGAGAGACACGTTTCCCACAGGCTGATCTCATGTCAGAGTGTATAATCTAGCACATGTCATCCAGGGATCTGAGTCCTTTGCCAGAGGCATAATCAAGACTTCGCAATGTCCCTGTTAGGTGGGCTGAGAGGTGTGGTCTGACCACGTGACTTAATTCCAGCTCTGATGGGGTGCCCCTTTGTGGTTTTGGAGGTGGCTGGGCAAGGCACTTCACTTCTCTGAGCCTCTGTAAATCGGGACCTTAATCTGTGAGGATTAATTGGTTAAGGGTTGCAAAGTTCTCTGCAAGGGCCCAGTGATGGGGCTTGCTTAGTTTTTATTGGCTGCTGTTTTGTTTCTTAGATGGTGGCTCTTTGAAGTATCAAATTGGGATAACAATTGAGGAAAGCGAGACCAAAGATGGTGACTCATTCCCAAAGTCACACCTAGAGAGGGCATGTCAGAACTGTGAAAAGAACCCTGGTGTCCTGATTCCCAGGCTCCTGCTCTGTTAGCCCGGCCTCAGAAATGGCTGGATGGGCAGTGTGCCCATAGGGGAAGGGGGAGACCAGAGGGAGTGACTTGTGGGAGAAAGGGACAGGAGGCATCTGTGTCTATGTGGGCCTTTCAGGCCCTTTGCTGTGCAACACGCTGATAGATGCACCGAGATCTCCTTTACGTGACTGAATCTTCCTCTTCTCTGTGCTTCCTGCCGCCCGGCAGTGTGCGGCCAAGCAGCGGCGGGCGCGGAGGACGAGGGGGAGGCGCAGGCTGGCTGGATCGAGGGGGCAGCCATTCTCTTCTCGGTGATCATTGTGGTGCTGGTGACGGCCTTCAACGACTGGAGCAAGGAGAAGCAGTTCCGGGGCCTCCAGAGCCGGATCGAGCAGGAGCAGAAGTTCACGGTCATCCGCAAGGGGCAGGTGATCCAGATCCCTGTGGCCGAGATTGTGGTGGGGGACATCGCGCAGATCAAATACGGTGAGTGGTGGGAGGGGAGCCGGCCCACAGAGAGTTGACCTGGTCAATTCAGGCACTCCTACCCCCTCCTGTGCCTGTCTCGCACCTTGCCCCTTCCCTCCTTGAGTTGGCTCAGTCATGGAGCTGCCCACAGTAGAAACTCAGCCCCGGCTGCCCCCACTTGTCCCAGCATGCCTCAGGCCTGACCTTATAGGGGCTGGTGTCCGTGGAGGATAATGTCGCTAGCTCCACTCTCCCTGCCAACTTTCACCCTGGGCTCCTCACGCACAGAGGCAGCGGTTGGTGCTAAGCTGAGCTCTGTGAAGTGCCTCGTGCTGTAGCCACTTCCCCAGCGGGGACTCTCACCAAATTGCTTTTGCTCAGGGTCATGCTTTCATTGCACTGAAGAAAAATGTTTCTCCAGTCAGCCATCTTCTCCCCCCGCGTCCCTTTGCTGTCCATCACCCACCACTGGGAGTTCGTCTCCACAGCTACGCTGTAAGGAGTGATTTGGACAGGCAGCATGGTGCTTCCTCGTGTGGTTTTGGTTTGTTTTCCCCCCTCACCGTTGTGCCACAGCTTATCCATGCCTTGGGATTCTGGGTAATCTCCCTGGCATCAGGAATTCTTCAGGCCTTGCCTCCCCAGCCGCAGACTGAGAAAAGGGCAGGATGAGCTTTGTGTCGGGCACAGACTGGCCTGTAACGTGTTCCCTCCTCTCTCAGGTGATCTGCTGCCCTCGGATGGGATCCTGATCCAAGGCAATGATCTGAAGATCGATGAGAGCTCTCTGACTGGGGAGTCGGACCACGTCAAGAAATCAGTGGATAAAGACCCCATGCTGCTTTCCGGTGAGGCCACCAGACGTGACCTGTGACCTAAGCCCTCCGCGCTAGGGCTGGAAACCCCAGCCAGCTGCCCAGCCTCTGGCTGCTTTGGGGTTCGGCAGGATTCTTGTTCAGACGACCCAGTGCTGGTACCCTCCCAATGCCGGCACAAGTTAGACCAGGTTCTGCGTGCCCATCCCTGGAGCATGGGCAGCAGGAGATGGCTAGATCCCTTCTGCCCATTTGTGGTCCTGGCACAGCATAGAGTGGCCCCTCAGCTACTGAACAGACCAAGAATGGTTTGTGGATGACCAGCCTTGGAGGGCGAATCCCCTTCCAGAGCAGGGGCAGCAGCAGAACAAGCTTCTGTTGCCCATTGCTCCCTGCCAGTGTGCTTCACCCCTGTCCTGGAGGGGTTTCTGTAGTGTGGAGGCATGCAGCTACTATGTGGGTTGGGGCCAGTATAAGAATCTAGCTAGACTGACCGTTGTGATGGCGATGCCTGTCCCATGGGAACCTGGAATGAGATCCACTTAACTTAAAACGAGGCTCTGAGCAGCCGTCATTCAAGCAATAACTTTGGGTCTCGGTTGACCTGGGCCAGATTTGAACTGGTGACCCAGAAGCAACAGGCTCTGTACCCCATCCCCCTGAGTCAGATAGTTTCTCGTGTTAAAATAGGAAGTTGACTGTTAACGTCGTCTCTTCCTGGCTCATGTTTTCCCTTCCCCTCGGTGCTTCATTCCCCTGGCCAGGTACCCATGTGATGGAGGGCTCCGGACGGATGTTAGTCACAGCTGTGGGCATCAACTCGCAAACTGGAATCATCTTCACTCTTCTGGGCGTGGGAGATGGGGAGGAGGAGAAGAAGGTGAAGAAAGGTAAGGAGATCTCTGGGAGCCCAGCTCTTTCCTTCTGGGATGCAGTGAGCTGTGTCCATGGCTGACAGCTGAAGGGGAACACGCAGGCCCGTTTAGTGTGAGTGACTGAGCTGGGCCTGTCAAGCCTTAGGAGATGAAACTGGGGGAATCCCACTGCTGCAACCATCCGGTCATGATGCAGCGAACGCAGGGAGCACGCAGCATGAGAAGGCCCCTTCCATGCTTGGGCACCTCGGGAGCTTGTGGGAGCAGGGCTTCAGAGGCAGAAAGGGCGTGGCTCTGGAGTTGCTATCAGAGCTGGCTTTGGCAAGGAGGCTGTTGATGGGGTTACTATTGCTCCAGCCCCATGGCGGGAGGTGACTGATAGCTGAAATGATCCATGTCCTTCAGACAGTCCAGCACCCGAGGGCTTCACCAGCAGCTTCTTTCTTTCTCTCTCCATTTGTTTTCTCTCTCTTTTTCATCCAAAGACATACTCCCCAGCCCCAAGGGTTGACCTGGCAGTGTGGGGGTGGGGAAGGACGGCTAGGAGGACTTGCTTTGCTCCGCAGTCTTGACATCCTCAGATGGTAGGAGTTTGTGCAGGGAAAGGGTCACTCCTGGCTCTCTGACTTCGGTGGGTGGGGAAGTGCTCCTTCAGACCCCCCCTCCCAACATCGCATTAGGCTATTGCGAACCTTGAACCCATTCCCATCCCAGCCACCCATTTTCCCCAGGAAAATGCTGTGGGGCCTTGCGGTTAGAGGGTTCAGCCCTTTGCTCTGTCCACTCACTGGCTCCAGGTCACTCATAAGCCCCTTGCAGTGGTATGAGCTACAGCGCTAGGCTGATCCCCATGCTGCTGTCTGAATCCCTGGTGTTCTGAAGGCCGACTGCACTCTTGGGGGGAGCCTGTGTGTGTGTGTGAGATGCAGTGTGTGCCCACAGGGTCGGGGAGGGGGGCACATCTTGTCAGGCTGCGTCGCTCACCTACGCAGCACCGACTGTGCCAGAATCCAAACACCGCCCTGCCACCACTCCGATGTCTTGCTGCTTATTCCACCCACTCTGCCCCGATCCCTACCGATCACAGCTGGCTCAGAACTGTGGAGCCTCCTTTCTGGAGCTCCGAGATGATCCAGCCACTCCCCACTCGCTTTGGGGTTTACAGGGTGCTCGAAAGAGCTCGGAGCTCATTTGGGGGCGGGGGGCTTGCGATGCAGCGTCGTGGCATGATGGCCTTCGCGGCAGCATGTCTCCATGCAGGCAATTCATAGCCCTGCCAAGCTGATTGGGCCAAGACTTGGCTTTGGGCACATAGGCAAAGCATCACAGTGCTTTGGGGGAGCCCAATCTTCGGAGCTCGGGTCTATGGGGAGAGTGGCAGGGCTCCCACATAGACAGTCTAAAACTCCTCCCACTCCCCACCTTCTGATTATTTATTTTGTATTGTTTGTCCTGCCTCAGGACAAGTGACTCTGCTGGCCAATGGCTAGAGGAGGCTGGGCACAAAATGGGGCTGGAGGGTTGAGCTGGAAGAGAAGCCTGTGGGTGCATCGTGCCCTTGTACTTACATCGCAATCTGCCAGGCAATGACGCTCGAGCCCCCTGGGCTTTGCCGCCAAACAGAAACCAGACAGGGAGTCAGATCCTCAGCTGGTGTAAATCAGTTTAGGTCTATGGGAGTCCATGGATCAACACCAATGTACACTAGCTAAGGATTCCAGCTTCTGAAAGTGTGTCTGGTGTTTCCTTGCTCCCTGGTAGAGGCCAGGGTGTAAGTGGCAGAAGGTATGTGGCTTATCAAAGCAGCCCAGTGCTCCCTCGCGCGCAGTCCACAGAACAGGCTTTTGTGCTCTCGATCCACTTTGGCAAACCATCCGGGGATTAGTAAAAGGGACCGGATGATGGGCTCTCCGCCGTCTCCCCTACAGAATGGCTGCTAATGGACAGTGCTTGTCAGAAGGATTAAGGAGGACAAGGCAGAGTGAGTGGAGAGGCAGCCGTTCATCTCCCCTCCCGCTAGCCAGACAATCCTGTATCTCTCATCTCCAGAGAATCGCTCCTCTTGCTCAGGGAGTAGTCTTCTGTCTCGCTTTTGAAGCTGTTCCTTCTGTCTCAGGAAGTTGCGCCCAACTTCTTATTTATTCTGCTTCCTGAATGTCGCTTGGCATTTCCCCTGTCCCCGGGCTGTAGCGTTTGCTGACCGTGCTTGACATCCGGTGCTGTCCCCAGATGTTGAAAGCAGGGGATGGGTGGACCGAGGGTGTTGTCTCTCGGGGCCCATTTCTCTCCATATCACTGGGCGGGGGGTTGTCTGGATAAATAGTCCAACTTTAGACCCACCAGGCAAAGCCCCTCCGTCCTGCAATGCAGATTTGTTCCCAACAGCTCTTGGCTTCTTGTTACTGTTTGTATCACAGTAATACCCAGGGACCGTAGTCCTAGTCAGGGTCCCATTGTGCTCGGAGTTGTGCATTCACAAAACAGACAATTCCTGCCCCAAAGAGCTTCCAAACTAAGTCTAAGACTGTTTCATTGTTACTTGTATTGTGGTAATCCAGATGGGTTGTCTGAGCTGGAGCAGTTTTTAGACGAACAGGAACTACGGGCTTGATGCAGAAATCAGCATGTGGATCTCTGGCCGGCGTTCTGCAGTTCCAATGATCACAATGCAGGTCCCAGCTGAGATCAGGTTCCCTTTGTATTAGGTGCTGTACAAACACATAGACAACCCCACTCATGACAAGCTCATACACTAAAGAGATGAGACCACAGGTGGAAGAAGTGAAGTAGTATTTTCTCCATTTCAGATTGGAAATTGAGGCACAGGGAGATGGAAGTGACTTGCCCAAGGTGTCACGGAGTCTGTGGCAGAGCAGGGAGCTGAGCCCAGAGCTCCTGAATCCGACCCCAGTGCCTTACCCACGAGACCAGCTTTCCTCTGGCAGAGACTTCCCCTGCCCTGTGGCTAAATGCTCTTTCCAGCAGCAGGGAGAGGAGGGTTGAGACCTGGCAGGAGAAATCCCCATTGGCTTTTATGGGTGGGCGGCACCTTTGATCTCCTGAGTCCTGACCAGTTACACGGAGCCCAGCAGCTGTGTGGGATTCCTGCTGTGTGAGTGCCAGTGTAGAGAGCACCCAGAGTGTGTCCTGCCGGCAGGGACGTTAATGTCGAGAACCGTGTGCTCAGCACTCCACCCTTTTTCTCTTTGTCTGAACAGGTAAAAAAGCAGGAGCCCCTGAAAATCGCAACAAAGGTAACCAGCCTCTCCATCCTTTGAACCAGCACCACACTAACTACCAAGCATTCCTCCTTCCTTCTTCCCATGAGTCTGTGCTCTTCGCCGCTGCAGCGGGAATCTCGCCTTGTTGTCCCAGAAGAGGGTGTAACAGTCCCCACAGTGCTAACCTCCACGCTTCCTTTACCCCGACCCCCAACCATCCCGTCCAACTAGGGGCCAGCCTCAAACCCCAGGTCTGTGCTGCTGGAGTTGCAGCGCCCTCTGCTGTCAGCCTAGGGTTCTGATGGCAGGGGGTTGGTTTCCCCCCCCCCCCCCCCCCCACCATTGGTGCTGTGAGTGGGGGATGATGGTTCTTTCTGTGCCCCATGCGGTGGCCTGGCCTCTTCTGGGAGGAAGACAAACAACAGCACATTGAGATCTGTGGGGCAGGAAAAGTGGGAGAATGGAAGGGGGAAGCCCCATTGTTCAGGGAGGCTTAACATCAGCCTAGACATAGACCGTTGGGACTATCTGCCCTGGATGGTTCTGCCCTGTCTCTGATCTGGGATATCAGTTTCCACTGCCACTTTGTACCAGCAGGAATTTGACCACGTGGGATTGTTCTACAGCACAGCAGCTAGTGGTTCCTCCCTCCATTGTTCCTGGATGAATGGGACATGGAATCTAGTGAGGAGAGTGCTCCGTGGCAAATGGGGTGGTGGGGATGGGGTTTTAGTCTGAGCATGAAGTGCTGCTCCCCTCCCCCAAGTTTGGAACTGGATCAGTGGTGGGTTTGGCCTGTGAAACTGTTACACCCTGTTCTTCTCATGGCCTTTTTGAATCAAAGTGAGCGTCTACTCCTCCAGTATGTTTCTCACAGTGTTCTTTCCAGGCTGTGTAGAGGAAGCCCATTTCTGCACCTGTCTGTTTCTCCACCTCTCTCTCTCTCTCTCTCTCTGTCTCTCTCTCTCTCAGCAGTTTACGTTTCCTTCCTTCCAATCTGACATGTTGGGTTGTTTTGGGTTTGTGGGTGTTCTGGTTTTGTTCCCTCCTCCCCCCCATTTCTGTTCTGTCTGAAAGTCCTAACCATGGAGGTCACAATTTTGGAGCAACCGTGAGTTCTTCTGAATCCATAACACTTTGGTAGTGGAGGCTAGAAAGGGGAATCTGCTCTGAAACAGTTGGATCCGTATGTGAACCACGACTTGTCTGAGTTGTTTGGATTTTTTTTTAAACCCAAGAACAAGAACTGAGATGAAGCAAATAACTTCCATTATTATTGTGGAGTTTTCTACTCGTCTTCACACCCACACACACCCACACACCACTTCCTGTTTCGTTGGTGCTCTTTGGGTTCAAATACTCACAAGTGTAGGCCAGCGTAGCTCTATAGACCTGGGGGGGAGCTATATCTGGCTGCACCATCTGAGGATTTGGCCTTTTTATGTCTTAAGGATCCTAAAGAAATTTTTGGGCTGGATCACAGGGGGCTGAGGGTAAAGGAGCCGGTTCACTCCTCCGCATTAATGAGTCAGTCTCCACCCCCAGTCCTTAAACTTCCCTCCCCTCCATTCCACCCCCTCGAATGCTGTCTGCGTAAAGTGACTCCCACTGAGCTTCCATGAAGGCATTAGAGAGATCATCCTTGGCACGTGTATAGAACAGGGGAACTGAGGAAAGGAAATAGCTTGTGGAACTCATTGTCACTATCTCCTGGAGGCTAAGTGCTTAGCAGGATTCCAGAAAGTACAGGACATGCATATGGATGTTAATTATCTGGAGTTATAAAATTTAGGATTAAAGATGACCAAGTGTTTTGGAAGGGATCTAAACCGTCATGCTTCAGGGCATCAAGCAGCCTCCACTGGGAGTTAGGAGGAAACTTTAATGTATTCCATAATGCCCTAGTGTAGGGGTTCCTGCACCTTCCTCCGAAGTAGCTTGTGCTGCTGGCCACTGTGGGCGAGAGGATCCTGGATTATGCTGTAATCCGATCCAGCCTGGCCATTCTGATGCTCCTGTATTCAAAGGGCTTTACAAACACTTAGCAAATTAAGTCTCCTAACATAACCATGTAAGGTAAGTATCGTCAGCTGTATTTCACAGATGGGTAAACTGAGGCACGAGGCAGTGAAGGGGACTCTTGCCCAAGACCACCCAATCAGGATCACTGGCAGAGCTGGGACTAGAACCCAGGAGTCCCATACCCTACTAAGGCTGTCCTTCCTCCCCGGTGTAGTCAAGTAGAGACGTTTTTTCCTTACCTGGGAAGTGGGGTTGGGAGGGCAAGTGAGCAGATCCCACGAGCTGTTACAGGCACTTGCCCTATGGGGCGGTGGGGCAGGCTCCCTGGGATTGTGTAGGCTTTAACCTTTAGTGTTTGCCTGTGTGGGCTAGGGGAGTCTTTTTTGCTCTAGGTTTCTTTCTCTCTCTCTCTCTCTCTCTCTCTCTCCCTCCTTCATCTCTGTCAATGGCGTCAAAAGCTTTCCCCCGCTGCCCCTCCCACTCACCCACTGTGTCTCTTTTGCCCCCGGGGTGTAGCTAAAACTCAGGATGGCGTGGCCCTGGAGATCCAGCCCCTGAAGAGCCAGGAAGGGGTGGAGAATGAGGATAAGGAGAAGAAGAAGGTGAAGGTCCCGAAGAAGGAGAAATCGGTGCTGCAAGGGAAGCTCACCCGTCTGGCAGTGCAGATTGGGAAGGCAGGTGAGCCTGGATGAGGTGGATCTTGGCTCTCGGACAGCTCCACACTGGGCTTCTCCCCCGTGATGTAGTAGTGGCAGGATGTTCCACTAGATGTATTGGCTGTGACCATGAGGGACAGACAGCGCTGGTTAGAGACTGGCATGGTGTCAGACGGTCCCTCAACTGGCTCCGCTGCTGCCCCTCAGTCCTAACCTGCAGCACGTCCTGCTATTCCATCCTTGGATCCCCACACTCAGCTTTGCTGACGCCCCTTCATCTCACCAGTACCCCCTGCTATTGCTGGCTTGGGGACTCCCCAGGCCTATCTCTGCTCATGCCCCTCAG
Source organism: Emys orbicularis (assembly GCF_028017835.1). Classification (NCBI taxonomy): domain Eukaryota; kingdom Metazoa; phylum Chordata; order Testudines; family Emydidae; genus Emys; species Emys orbicularis. The sequence goes on from NC_088686.1 coordinate 141,172,287, forward strand.
TCCTGAACTCCAGCTCTCCCCTGCCATAGTCTAGTCCTAGGTCTCCACATAGCTCTGCTAATGCACCTCCATTTTCACCTGCAGCCCCTCGGCTAGTCCAGCCCTGGGAGTCCATGGGATCAGAGACCCTGCTGTGAACACACTGAAATGCCGGGGCAGGTTTAGGTGTGGATGGACACGCAGGCAAAGAGCCCTCAGGGCTCATTCTGCACAGGTCACTTCAGCAGGGTTCAAGGCCCGGGGAAGCAGAGCTCCAAGAAACTCCTGTCAGCGCGGCTTTCCCATCTCAATCCCCAGCCTAGGAGTGTTGGGGGGAGTGCCTGTTGCTGGGAGGTGGGGGCATCGCTACAGGTCCCGCTGGCCTCTCACCTGTCTCCTCCCCTAGGACTGATCATGTCGGCCATCACGGTCATCATCCTGGTGCTGTACTTTGTGATCGACACCTTCGCGGTGCAGCGCAGGCCCTGGCTGGCGGAGTGCACCCCCATCTACATCCAGTACTTTGTCAAGTTCTTCATCATTGGTGTCACTGTGCTGGTGGTGGCCGTGCCTGAGGGCCTGCCCCTGGCTGTTACCATCTCCCTGGCCTACTCAGTCAAGGTGAGGCCACAGCCTGGGCGGGGAACGGTGGGGTGACTGTGTTCACCACGAGGGCAGGGGTTGTTCCCCCTCACCAGAGGGCTGGGGCTGGGGGAGTGTTGTGCGGAGGACAGTAGTGGGTGCCCATCTTCACCAAGGCGTATAGAGGGAGCGCTATGTTCACGATGGCTAGAAGGGCTTTGATGGGACAGAGTGCAGCTGGGGGTGGCTGTCCTCCCCACAGGAAGGCCGGGAGCGGAGGAGGCAGAGGCCTGTTTTTTTTCCCATCTGTTGTGCAGTGAGGCCAGCGCTGGGCCGTGTTAGCTGCTGGGTGGGGAAAGGGACTCTCAATTGCTCTGCTGCTATTCCCCTGCCCAGCGTCCTGTTCTCCCAAACAAACCCTCTCTTCTCCTCGTTCTAAGTAAGCCAGGAGCCTGGCCCGGCACTGCTGGGGACGCACGTGGCAATAGTGCTTCCTGCCAAGCCAGCGGAGAGCCCCAGAATGGAGCTGGGAGGGCATGCTGGTGTTGTGCTGGCTCTACAGAGATGGCATCCCTCGCTGAGGTGACGCTGAGTGCAGCGGCCCACGGCCCCCCAGTTCCTCTGTGTTCCCAGTGCCCTTGGCTCCAGAATCTGCCTGCCTGTGGGGTGCGAAGCATGGCTGTGCGCCCTGTGAAGACACGGGTGGGGAGAAGCCTACCTGCCTCTTAACGCTTTCACTGCCTGTCTTGCGCCCCGCTGCAGAAAATGATGAAGGACAACAACCTGGTGAGGCACCTGGACGCCTGCGAGACCATGGGCAACGCTACGGCCATCTGCTCGGACAAGACGGGCACGCTCACCATGAACCGCATGACCGTGGTGCAGGCCTACGTGGGTGACACCCATTATCGGCAGATCCCCGACCCTGAAGCCATCCTGCCCAAGGTCTTGGACCTCATCGTCAATGGCGTCGCCATCAACTCAGCCTACACGTCAAAGATCCTGGTGAGTTGTCCTTCCTCTGCTACTCTGACAGCACTGCTTCTAGCCCCTCCCAGAGCTCAGGTGGATGGCGACCATCCAAAGGAACAGCACAGGGAAAACACGGGGCTGTGATAGGATATGGGGGATGGGGTGTAAGATCTACTCCCTGGTGAACAAGGGTTTAAGAGCAGCTTAGCACCCTTTGTGTCCTCTACACAGCTGGTCAGAGGATCTAGTTCAAATAGGCATGAATGGCCCCTGTTATGCAGGAGGTCGGACTAGATCAGGGTAGGCAACCTATGGCACGCATGCCAAAGGCAGCACGCAAGCTGATTTTCAGTAGCACTCACACTGCCTAGGTACTGGCCACCGGTCCGAGGGGCTCTGCATTTTAATTTAATTTTAAATAAAGCTTCTTAAACATTTTAAAAACCTTATTTACTTTACATACAATAGTTTAGTTATATATTATAAACTTATAGAAAGAGACCTTCTAAAAACGTTTAAATGTATTACTGGCACACGAAACTTTAAATTAGAGTGAATAAATGAAGACTCGTCACACCACTTCTGAAAGGTTGCCGACCCCTGGACTAGATGATCAATGGTCCATTTTCCCCTTAGAATCTGAGACTTTCCGTCACCTGGCACAGGCTTTTACACTGATGCGGTGATATGTGATGGCGCGTGCAGAGAGTCTGAAACAATGGGCCAGGTCCCTAGCCGGGGTTTACACCTCTTAGTGCTCCGGGGCTGGGGTTGACCTCAGTGGTGCTATCCTGATTTGCACTAGCCAAGGATCTGGCTCCAGGGCTCTAAGAAGTGGAATCTACTCCCATTCATCTTGGTGCGTTAACTCTGGACCCTGCTGATCACAATCTAAAAAATTCAACATCCATTCTATCCCTGCAGATCAGACTTCCAACTCCTCCCCCTTCCCCCATCTCAGTGGGCCTGGCCGGGAAGATTTTATTGACTTTTATTCCCCCCTTTCTGCCCACTTTGGGAACTTCTTAGCCACCAGAAAAGGAAGGGGGTCTCCCGCGGCAAGTGGGAAACAAGACGGAGTGCTCCCTGCTGGGCTTCGTCCTGGATTTGAAGCAAGACTACCAGGTGGTTCGGAACGAGGTGCCAGAGGAGAAGCTCTACAAGGTCTACACCTTCAACTCGGTGCGCAAATCCATGAGCACGGTCTTGAAAAACCCGGACGGCAGCTTCCGCATGTACAGCAAAGGGGCCTCTGAGATCCTCCTACGCAAGTAACTACCCTCCCCTCCTACGTTGCTGAGTAAGCCATTCCCCTGTTGGAGCCACTAGTGGTGCTTCTGAATGCAAGTTCTCCAGCTGTGCTCCACAGGCCACTGATGGTCTGGGGAGCCCTTCCCAGAATGAACCCAGCATTTGGGGGGCGGGGGGTATTGCAGTGGGGAGGGGAGATATGTGAGCGATCTCTCATGTGGACATACCTGCAGAACAGCGAATAATAATCCCTAGTTCTTCTATAGCACTTTTTTTTTCTCATCTGTAGATCTCGAGCACTTTACAAAGGTGATCAGTATCATTATCCCCATTTTACAGATTGGGGAAACTGAGGCCCAGAGAGAGGTGACTGGATTGGTCACCAAGCAGACTGGGAATAGAACCCTAGTCTCCCAAGTCCTGGTCCAGTGCACTATCCCCTAGGACACACTGCCTCTGGGAAAGCTTCAGGTAGCACCTAGTGAGGTGAAAGGTTCTCTGCCATCTTTGAGCCTGCATGGGGCAAATAGAAGAGCATTGCCCCATACAAGACAGCCCCGTGGCTTCATCCTCAGTTGCCTGGTATAAAATACAATATGTTAATCGGGGCTCAAGCGGAACCTCTTGGGAGGGAGCTGGACATATTTGCTGTGTAATTATTTTGTCACTTCTACTGCTGCCTTTGCTCTCCTGGCAGCCAAAATGGTGGTGTCTGCAGCCAGGTAGTGCCATACATCAGGTAGGGAGTGTGTTCCAGAGAGATTCCCAGCCCAGCTTTGCAGCCCAGCGAATCTAGGCTGGTTCAGGGAAGGAAGCATCCACCTCTTTCTTTCTGTGTGCTCACCTGAAAACTCTTGGGGTTCATGCCTAACGGACAGATGAGAGGGGCTTGCTAAATCTCTGTGGCACAGTCTCTTCTGCTGTGTGGTTGAGGGCTGGGAGGCTTGCGCCTCTCTCTCTAGTTCGTCTGCAGATGCCGAGCCGTCTCTCCGTTAACTTCTGAAACCTCTGCCGTGTGCAGGTGCACAAAGATCCTGGACAAGAACGGGGACCTGCGGGCGTTCAAGGTGAAGGACCGGGATGAGATGGTGAAGAAGGTGATTGAGCCGATGGCGTGCCAGGGGCTGCGCACCATCTGCCTGGCCTTCCGCGACTTCCCTGCCGACGCCGAGCCTAACTGGGACAGCGAGAACGAGATCGTGTCTGACCTGGCCTGTATCACCGTGGTCGGCATAGAGGACCCTGTCCGGCCAGAGGTACCACAACACCACCTTGACACGGGCCGTTCGGCTGCTTTGCTGGCTGTGCGTCCCTTCCCCACCCCGCTGCGGGCATGAGCTCTGTGCCCCTTGGTACGCCGCTGCTGTGGGGTGATGAGTGAGGTGGCTGGGGCATCCGCACCCCACAGAAAAGTCCTGCAGTGTGCCATGCATTGTCTCCCCCGGTCCCTGTGCCATGTGAGTGCCTATTCCTGAGGTGCCCTCACTCTATGCCACTATTTGGAGCGCCTGGGGTGTGCACTTCCCTCCCTTGCCTGTATACCAGGCGCCAGTGGCAGGCGTATCCCCGCAAAGGCATCTTGGTCCGTGCCAAGTGTCTGGGCGCGAGCGCTTCTCCAGTGCCAATGTCCAGGGGAAGGGTGTGTTGCCAGAGGTTGCAGAGAAGCCAGGCGGAGAGTGCCACAGGTGAAAGGTTAACAGGCGGTGGGGGGGAAGAGGAACTGATTTGCTGCCCCCTAGGGTGGGAGAGTACCTTTTACAGGAACCTGTTTTCCCCAGCGACACCCACCCACTCCTTCCCCCCTGTTCTTTCTCACTGCTCGCCTGGGGGTGACAGACAGATCCCTGGGTTAACGCAATAAGCAGTCCCATGCCTGCCTCTTGATTACATTTTGGAGCCTGCCTCGCTCTCGTCTTTCCCTAATTAGACGTTGAAGTATCTGGGCTCAGGAATCGCATTACAGATGCCCAGTCTGCACCGGCTCTGGAGGCCATGATTCAATTTGCTGATTTCTCAGTAATGTTTACACACACACACACTACCCCTGCTCAGGCTCGTTCTGTCTGAGATAAACCCATGAGCGCAGCGATGTGCTGCTGCAATCAGAGAGGCCAGGCCAGGAGAGGGCTGGGCTGCTGTCAACATGCCATCCTGCAGAGCAGGAGAAATAAAACGTCCCACGTCTTGATCGGATTGCTCATCCGTACCTCAGCACCGGAGGTTCCTGAGCGCTGTGGCATTGTGTGGAGGAGGCAATGAGGTTACGTCTCCCTGGGGGCAGTAGAGGAACGGCACCACAGCCAATTCCAGGAATGGCTCTGAACAGACCTCCTAGAACCGTGGAGAGAACGAGCTACTTGGTTCAGAACCGCTCAGCCAGCGCCTCCTACACCGAGCTTAGAAGTGAGCCGGCTCCTGCCAAACTCTCAGTAACTTGAGTCCCCTGTGCGCAGCCTGGTACGATGGGGTTCCAATGCTTCTCTGTTCTTCTAAAGTGCCCTTCGCCACAGCGTCTGGGCTCCATAGACCCGAGTCGCCATGCCCCGCCTCCCTGCTCCTGTGGAGCAAGATGGAGACTCTCCGCCCTGCCCTCGAGTTAGCCGCCGCCTGGTTCTTGACTCCAGGGGGCCAGTGCCGAATCAACCACCCCATGGGCTTGGAGGACAAGGTGTAGAAGCAGGACTTTGGTCCTTCCTGATCTCTAGTTCTTGGGGATTCCTCCATCTGGGGCGGTCCTCCCAGGCTGCCCTGAGCCTTCCACCCTACGTAGCATCCCTCTGCTTGATCCTGCTGTCAGTGGCCGGCCCAGCCCAGCGGTGTATTGGGACCAAATTAGGCCTGAATTCACCAAAACTCGAACGAACCTCCTGCTCCAACACCCTCAAAACATCTCTCAGGCCCACCCTGGGCTCCTTGATCTTCATCCCCTGGACCTTCTCCCTGGATGGGCTCTTCCCAGCTCCCTCACGCACCCAACTTTCCCAGACGCTGCTCTTCAATTTGCCCTGGCTCGCTGCTGGCCAGGATTCCAGCAATCCTGCCTTAATCTGCCACTCATTCCCAGGGAGGCCTCCTGCTGCATCACAGCTGCTAGCGTGTCCCTTGTAGGCCAGCGTTTCTGTGCCAGTGCCCGTTACCCCCATCCCCCCATTCATGCTGTCCAGGTGGGGCTCCTTGAGTCTGTCTGATCCTATGGGTTTGTTTTTCCCCAGCTCCTCTTTTTTCCGGTCTGTCTCTCTTCCCCCTCTTCCCCCCCCGGCTGTCTCTTTCCCACAGTGTCTCTCTCTCTCTCTCTGACCTTGCCCTTAGGTGCCAGAGGCCATCGTGAAGTGCCAGCGTGCTGGCATCACCGTCCGCATGGTGACAGGTGACAACATCAACACCGCCCGCGCCATCGCTACCAAGTGCGGCATCCTGCTGCCCGGGGAGGACTTCCTGTGCCTGGAGGGCAAGGAGTTCAACCGGCTCATCCGGAACGAGAAGGGAGAGGTAGGAATACAGATAAGGGACCCTGCCTCTGTATGAGTCACTTGGGGGCCCTGGGCAATGGACTCCAGGGGCATCTTCAGAAGCATAGCCTGCTGACAAAGGGTGCTGTTAGCTCTGAACCATAGACCTGGAAGTGCAGCATATGGAGGTAGCCTCTTGCTCCTGCCTAATACGTGGCCTCTTGGACCAAAACTGAGCTGGACCTAGCTGGGTTTTTAATGCTTCGGGTGCTTGTCGTGGAGAGCTGTCAGCTCAGCTAGCATCAGCTGGGGCTTCTAGCTAGCTTGGCCAGGGACCAGTGACCCCTGGAGGACGCCTGGGCTCTAGACATGCCGTGGGAGAAACAGCTGAGTTGAGGTGAAGGGAACATCCAGTTCTCATTCCCCATCCTGCCCTACCGAATGATCCTTTGCTCTCAATAGAGCTGGACAAAATGTTTCAGTGACTAGTTTACTCACTGAAAAATGCCGTTTCAGGTTGACCGAAACTGTTCAAGAGTTTGGGTCAAATTCCGCCTAGCATTTCAGCTGGGGGGAAAAAAGAAGGGAAACTTATTGGAAAAAGTCGAACTACACCTCTATCTCGATATAACGCTGTCCTCGGGAGCCAAAACATCTTACCGCATTATAGGTGAAACCGCGTTCTATTGAACTTGCTTTGATCCACCGGAGTGCGCAGCCCCGCCCCCCGGAGCACTGCTTTACCCCGTTATATCCGAATTCTTGTTATATCGGGTCGCGTTATATCGGGGTAGCGGTGTATTTTAATTGGATATTTTTGCTAAATGAACCGTTTTGACTTCGTGTTTTGAAATCGAAAAACTCCACACCCGAAAACTAAACTAAACCTTTTGGACCCACACTGAATAGTTTGTTTTTCAGTTTTTCTTTTCGGCCAGCGAATCGAGTAATCAATGATTCACTCGGCTCTAGTTTTCAAACGCCTGCCTGGCCAGGTGACCGACTCAACGTCTCTCTCTTGGTTGGTCCTGCAGGTGGAGCAAGAGCAGCTGGATAAAGTCTGGCCCAAGCTGCGAGTCCTGGCCCGTTCCTCCCCCACGGATAAACATACGCTTGTGAAAGGTAAGGGCAACCGGAGAGCCAGCACACATGCTCCTGCACAAATGCCCACAGGGTACGGAACATCGAGCCAGGACTCCTGTGTTCTTTTCCCAGCTCTGCCATTGACTCACTGTGACTTAGAGCAAGATGCTTTTTCCCCCCATCGTCCCTTGTGCCTCACATTTTTCCCCCCATCTGTATAACAAGGCTAATTGGTGCTGATCATCTTTCTAGGGGGGCAGAAAGGCTTAAGGACTGAGATCCTTGCAGGGAAGGTGATCTGGAAGGGTGAAGTATCAGCAGTATCCTGCCGGAGGTGCTGGGGGTGCAGCTGCACCCCCTGGCTTGAAGTGGTTTCCTTCATATACAGGGTTGACAGTTTGGTTCAATGGCTCTCAGCACCCCCCTCCAACCCCCATATAAATAGTTCCAGCACCCTTGCCAGAAGAGATGCTGGATGAGTCTTAAAACAGTGCCTGTCCCCAAGGAGAGAGGCAGCCCTGCAATATTCAGTGGCTGACAGGTGTCCGCATTAAGAGAAGTTGTGCCACTGTTGTATCGTTGCCACTTCGTGCAGATCTAATGATTCCCAGGCCAACTGCTACCCAGTGCAGCTGCATCTGTGCGAGGAGCCCATGCTGGGGCCTGTTTCCTTTGAACCCTGTGTCTGTGTTTCAGGAATTATTGACAGCACTGTCGGAGAGCGGCGGCAGGTGGTGGCCGTGACTGGGGATGGGACCAATGATGGCCCAGCCTTGAAGAAAGCTGATGTCGGCTTTGCTATGGTATGGAAGAACAAGGGTCTTTCTCTGTGTGCTGCATTGTTAGGAAACATCCTATGGATTTGAAGAGGAATGGAAACCTTTATGTGGTGTAGGAATCACTCAAAGGCTCACAGGATGTAATACAAGAGATCATTTTAATCATCCTATAGAATTTTATCCCTGCTATAAAATTCTCTATTAAATTCCATAAGATGGTTACAAAACTATCACCTCCCTGCAAAATTTTTGATTAAGTGCTATAGGACTTTTGCCACAAGGGTCCTGGAAAATATCCCATGCCGAGAAACAATCCTCTTATCCTGTCTTAAAGACAGACCCTCCCTCCTTTTACGTTCTTAAAGGGATATTGTCAGATTAAGAATCATGGCCTTAATTTTCAAACGTGGCTGCTGAAAGCTAATGTCCTAAACCCATACATAGGCACCTAAATAAACAGCCTGGTTTTCATATATGCTTGGGACAATGGTAGGTGCAGATGTTCAGCACCTCTGCAAATCAGCCACATGTATTTAGGAGCCTGACTTAAAGGATCCAGGCCTGGAGTTACTGACCCAAACTTAAAATAAACAACCCCAGTTCTTTCTTATCTTTATGATTAATGCATTCGCTTATTTACCCAGAAAGAATTTGAAAATCTAGTTCACTCTGTGCTGTTAACTCTGTTTGCCTACTTTTTTGCATTTCTTTCAAATGGTACCATGAAAATAGACTGGTCATTTTCCCTTGTTTGTAGTCCGTTTTATGTTCAGGTTCTGGTACACTAGCATAAGGCCGCAATGTTTGGGTTGCAGCCACTACAGAGGAATGTATGTATGTTTAAACAAATTCCTTTTCAGATTTTTTTAAACAAAGATCTGTTGGAAGCCATTTTGCAGGCCTTGGATTTTAAAGGGTTTGCAGTCCCATTTAATCCTCCAGAGCCCCTGCAACATCAACATTTTCTCTTTCTCTCACTCATTGATTTAGTCCAAGCAATGGACTTGATCGCTGGCTAAAACTAAGGTCTTGAATCTGCATGCTGGACACGGGAGTTCCACAACTGGAGAGGTGACTGGATCGGGTGCTGAAATCTGGTGACCCGTCCTTTTGGGGCTGAATGTTGTGCTGAGAATTGAAAAGAAGGGCTGCCCTGCTGCAGTCTGGGGATAGACTTTCCCACAGGAACAGGAAACTAAGGGCCCCTTACTGCATCTCTCTGACTATGGACTCCGGAGACTGGGAAACAAACAACATGGTCAAAATTCAGTTTCACGTTTGCCCTCCTACCAAAACCAGGGAATTCACAGCTAGGGACAGAATCTCCCAATACCCAGGCTCAACAGGACCCAGCAGGAGAACATTAGGGAAAATGGTTAAGCGGCTCCCACGTAACACATCTCCTGGCAATGGCAGCATTTGTGCAAACTGAGCACCGTCTAGTGCCCACTACTGATTACTGCAGCCTGATCACTTTTAAATGTCCATTGTATAGTGCCTTAAATGTATGTGGCACTTTGCAAAACAAACAGAGGGAGTCTGTGTCCCAGAGAGATAGCAGTGGGCACAGGGGTCCACCTCCGTTTGGTGCTTATTGCCGGATTACAGCCTAAATTAAGACCAGAGGAGCAGGGGGAAGTGACAAACACAGGGGAGAGTAATCCTCCGAGACCTTTACCAGCAAATGAACTATATTGGGTGCAATTTTGGGGGGGAAGCCTATCTATTCCTCTGGAGCTCCCTACCAGAGAGAGAGAGCACTTCTGAATCCCAATGGTCTCTGTTTGTATGAATGTTTAGCAAAAAGGATGGAGGGGAAACAGCTACTTTTAAGCCACTTTGTGTGGCTATTAGCCATAGCATTAACCTCCGAAGGCCCACAAGCCTCCTGCTAGGGCAGCAGCATGCCAAGGGCTCGAGGAGGAAGTCACAAGATTGTTCAATATTCTATGCACCCACCACTGTAAAGCCCCGGTTTGGAGGCAAATCAACCCTAAAGCAAATGCTTCCGTTCCTTTACGGAGGTGTAACAGCAGGCAGCATGACCCAGTGTTGAGGACACAGTACTGGGATGAGAGAGCCCAGCGTTCTGTTCCAACTCTGCCTCTGACCTGCGTGACCTTCAGCGAGTTACATCCCCTCCCGTGTACCTCATTTTGTTCCTCCATAAGATGGGGGCGATGCCACTGAGCTGCCTTTGTCTAACGCTTTGCGATCCACAGATGGAAAGCGCTTGCGTGCTCAGCAGTATTGTTACTACTATTGCTGTCTGCTCCCTTTCAGCACTCTGTGTAGTAAGAGATGCTGGCAGGGGATCCACCACCAGAATTGACAGCCTGCTGTTCCCACATGGGAAGGAAGGTGCTTGGTGCATGGGACGTAGGAAGCTGTTCCAAGCATAGAGGGTGTCCTGTAAAGATGGAGGCGGGCCTAGTCTGATCTGGATTCAAACCTCCAAGGCTTGTCGGCGTTGGGAGACAGGCCTGTCTCTGGAAAGAAGCCGAGCACTGGTGTGGGGAGATGGACAGTTTGCCCAGTGACCCCCAACTATACATATAAAATGATGGGTCTAAGTTAGCTGTGACCACTCAAGAAAGAGATCTTGGAGTCATTGTGAAGTTCTCTGAAACCATCCACTCAATGTGCAGCAGCAGTCAAAAAAGCAAACAATGTTGGGAATCATTAAGAAAGGGATAGATGATAAAACAGAAAATATCATATTGCCTCTATATAAATCCAAGGTACGCCTGCATCTTGAATACTGCGTGCAGATGTAGTCGCCCCATCTCAAAATAGCTATATTGGAATTGGAAAAGGTTCAGAAAAGGGCAACAAAAATTATTATGGCTGCCGTATGAGGAGAGAGTAATAAGACTGGGACTTTTCAGCTTGGAAAAGAGACGACTAAGGGGGGATATGATAGAGGTCTATAAAATCATGACTGGTGTGGAGAAAGTAAATAAGGAAGTGTTATTGACTCCTTCTCATAACACAAGAACTAGGGGTCGTCAAATGAAATTAATAGGCAGCAGGTTTAAAACAAACAAAAGAGAGTATTTTTTCACACAACGCACAGCCAACCTGTGGAGCTCCTTGCCAGAGGATGTTGTGAAGGCCAAGACTATAACAGGGTTCCAAAAAGAACTAGATACGTTCATGGAGGACAAATCCATCAATGGCTATTAGCCAAGATGGGCAAGGATGGTGTCCCTAGCCTCTGTTTGCCAGAAGCTGGGAATGGGCAACAGGATGGATCAGTTGATTACCTGTTCTGCTCATTCCCTCTGAGGCACCTTGCACTGGCCACAGTCAGAAGACAGGATGTTGGGCTAGATGGGTCTTTGGTCTGACCCAGTATGGCCGATCTTATGTTCTTATGACTCATCGCCACCCTCTTCTCCACTCTGTTTCCCCTCAAGGGCATCGCAGGCACTGACGTGGCCAAAGAGGCTTCAGACATCATCCTGACAGACGACAACTTCACCAGCATCGTCAAGGCAGTGATGTGGGGCCGCAACGTATATGACAGCATCTCCAAGTTCCTGCAGTTCCAGCTGACCGTCAACGTGGTGGCGGTCATTGTCGCTTTCACAGGGGCCTGCATCACACAGGTAAGGAGGCATGGGGAGCAACCTAGTGGTTAGAACTGGATGGGACTTGAAGCCAGGAGTCCTTGGTTTGGCTGCTGACTCACCATGAGACCTAGGGCAAATCATTTAATCTCTGTCAAATGGGGGGATAATGGTATTTTGTGATGGGAGGGTTGTGGTTAAAATAATCATGGCAAAGTGTCCGGTGAGGAGCCACAGAACGGTAAAGGCAGTGGTGGTGGTTTTATGTATTGAGCGAAGAGACCACGTTCTCCATGGGGGATTCTTCTCCCTCTGCAGGACTCTCCGCTGAAGGCCGTCCAGATGCTGTGGGTGAACTTGATCATGGACACCTTTGCGTCCTTAGCCCTTGCCACAGAGCCCCCCTCAGAGTCCCTGCTGCTGCGTCGGCCGTACGGCCGCAACAAGCCCCTGATCTCCCGCACCATGATGAAGAACATCCTGGGGCACGCGGTGTACCAGCTCACCATCATCTTCACGCTGCTCTTTGCAGGTGAGTCTGAGGCCATAGGGGAGGGAGAACCTCCACACCAGCCACCCCCTCTGCCTCTAAACCAGTGAGGTGTAAATCCAGGCAGGCTGCTATCTAATCAAGCTGGGTATGTGCCCACCTACAGTGACCCCAGTTCAGTGAATCACATTGTCTGCACCAGAATCTACTAGGTGCAGAGCTCACACTGTATCCAAGGAAGTGGCTCCTTTCAGCTCTCTACTAAGTAAAGGGTTAATGAAATGAACACTTTTTTTTTTTTTTTTGCTGCTGGAGATGGATTGGCTCCCGGGATTCATAATGGCCCATAGGACCTTAAAAGTCTAGGTCAGTAGTTCAGTTCTGGCCGTGCTCTGCAGCGACTGCAAGTGGCTGCTGGGTGGGACTCGGGCTAATTCCAAGAGAGTCAGCATCCACAACACAAACCGCAGCTACTGCCTGCTCTAAATGGCCTCCCTCCTTGGCCGCCTCAGCACGTAGGCTGAGAACCCAATGGGTGCTCAGCTCCCCAAGGTGGCAGCTTCATGTCAGGGAGGGCAGCATGAGGTGGGGGAAGGAAGCTGCTAATGATGATCCTCTTGGGACGAAGGGAGGACATGGCTATCTCTGGCTGCCTGTCCGGCATTAAATTCCCATCTGTTTAAAGACCTCCAGTGCCTCCAGTAGGGCCCAACGTGGGGACATATCCTCCCAGGTGTCTGAATGGACTCTGCCTGGCTTATCCATGATGCACTGCACTTTGCTGGTGCCCTCAGTCATGCTGAGACAGGCATCTGTTTCTCCACATTCCCTTAGTCCATCCCCCCATGTTTCCATAATCAAGCTCCTCCTGCACTTAGAAAGCCAAAGTGGGGGAAGGTCCTATCTTTTATTGGACCAACTTCTGTTGGGGAGAGACATGCTTTCAAGCTACACAGAGCTCTTCTTCAGGGCTGGGAAACTGACTCGGGCTATGTCTACAGTATATCACTCACAGCGCACTTCTGGTGAAGACTCTCTAAGCCAACGGGGGAGAGCTCTCCAGTCAGCTTAATGACTCCTGCCTCCATAAGAGGCGGTAGCTATGGGAGAAGTTCTCCTGCCGACTGCGCTGTCTGCACCGGTGCACATCACTCAGATGTGTATTATTCACACCCCGAGCGACATAAATTATACCGAAGTAATCTGTAGTGTACACATAGCCTCAGCGTCCCTGCTAAATTTGAGGTGGAACAGATTGTTTAGCATAAGTAGTTAACACATTTCAAGGGACCATTCAAGGTGAAGTGGCCTGTTTATGACTGGAGGGATTTAGGGTGGAGAAGGAGGGGGTGGAGGGAAATAGCTGGGCAGAGGCGGGGTGTCAGTGGGTTACAGATTGTTGGAATATGCCATAAATTCAGTGTTTCTATTCTGTCCATGATTTTTAGTGTCTAGCAGAGTAGTGAACTTAAACGCCCAGGCTCTTCTTTTCAAGGTGTTGTGCAGGTTTCGTTTGAGGATAAGGACTGATACAGTGATCGCTTTGTGAAAAGTGGTCACCCACAGGTGATGTAGTGTTTTTGTCTTATCGTTGTCCTGTGTGAGTTCATTTGAGAGTGTAGTGATGGTCTGGTGTCACCTACATAGTTGCTATAGGAGCATTTAGTGCACTGGGTGAGGTGATAGGCATGTGTAGGAACCATGGGCTGATAAAAGGTATTACCTCCCCTTGCTTTGTCTCTCTCCAATCGTGGGACCAACACGGCTGCAACAACCCTGCTCGTCCTGCAGTGTCAGTTCAAATTCCAGGTTACGCGTGAAGGGGCAGGGAAAAGACGCACAAACTTTCTCTTTCACCTCCTGTCTGGTAGGCGAGAAGTTCTTTGATATTGACAGTGGCCGGAACACGCCGCTGCACTCGCCGCCCTCTGAACACTACACCATTGTCTTCAACACCTTCGTCATGATGCAGCTGTTCAACGAGATCAACGCTCGCAAGATTCATGGCGAGAGGAACGTCTTTGATGCCATCTTCCGGAATCCCATCTTCTGCACGGTGGTGCTGGGAACCTTTGCCGCCCAGGTAACAGCAACGGGCACTGAGAGCAGCGTGGGTGCGTGTGGATGAGAGATAGGTAGTGCGTACTGAAGAGAGGAACGATGGGGATCTCAGGAGAGTGGGGTTTGATTCTCTGCTCTGCCACAGACACCCTTTGTGACCTTGGGCAAGTTTCTTAGCCACTGTGTGCCTCAGTTCCCCACCTGTAAATGGAGATAATAGTCCTTCTTTACCTTGCAGGGTGTTGCAAGGATAATTGCATTAATGCTTATGAGCTCCTCAGATACTACGGTGATAGAGCTAGAAATGACCTTGAAAACTGGGTTTTGCAGGACCAAGGAGTAGTTTGGATCCAGGGTCCATTTTATCCAGAGCCCTGCAGTCAAGGTGGAGCTAGATAAAAGGTTCTGGTTCTGGCCCAACTGGGAAACTTACCTGGCTGGAGGAGTCTGTCTGCTCCCTACCACTACAGCCTCATAGGCACAGCAAGGGCCAGTCCTTTGGTTTCCCTTTGTTCTTTACCCGGCTCCCAGGAGCCAGAACCCAGATGCTGACATGGATGAGCACACAGAGTTTCCATTCTGTTGCTCTGGGGTTTGGCATTTTACAGCTCTGAATTGTACATCCTGTACAAGCCGCTGCCTGGGATGTTAATTTGGTCCTTTTTTCAGTAAAAACACTTGGCGTGTGCCTAGTTAAGCCTGCCACTCCCTTTTGAGATGGGGAGAATTTGAGTGGCTGGGTGTGTGGCGCAGAAGCCTCATCTCGCAGCATCTGGGGAGCTCTGCTGCAAAGAGCATTTATTGTAGAGAGGGTTTCCAGAGCTGTCCAGACAATGCCCTTTGCTCGGTGTCGCGACACTGGGATATGAGAGGATAAAGCACAAGGAGAGGGAAGTTGTTGTGGTTTCTTTGACCCTTTTTTGGGTCTGAATGAGATACCTGCTCCAATATACTGGTCCGACCGGGGTGCAAACTGGAACGGGATTAGGAGAACTAGTCAAAATCTTCTTATGGTGAAAATTTTTTCCCGGTGAGAAACAGCCTTTTATGTAAATGTCAGTTTTTGTTTTGAAATTTTCCGGTTTTTCAATGAAAACCAGTTGCTGAAAACTTTTTTTTTTTTTTTTTTTTTTTTTTTTTTTAATGGAAGTGACGTGGCGTAGCAAAACTGAACGTTTTCAAGGGGCAAATACTTAATTTCCCTTCAGATGCCTTTGGTGGGAAATTCTTAGTATTTTCCAATCCCCCAAGTTGTAGCTTTGCTGTCCTGCACCCAGTGACACTGAAAGCATCCTGAACCGGTCGCTTGAGGAGGAAGAGACTCCCAAATGCCACGAGACCTCTCTGACTGCGTGTCCCCTCTAACAGCCCCGCGGCGTGTGCTCTTCTCTCCTGCGCTGCAGATCCTCATCGTGGAGTTTGGTGGGAAGCCGTTCAGCTGCTCCGGGCTCACCTTGAGCCACTGGCTCTGGTGCATCTTTATCGGTGTTGGAGAGCTACTTTGGGGCCAGGTGAGGGCTGGGCTGATGACCCCACCCCCACTGTATATTTCCAAACCCACCGCCCCCGATGGAAACATCTTATCACTCTGCATGTACACATGTATAATACTTAGTCCTGCCATGAGTGCAGGAGACTGGACTAGATGATCTGTCGAGGTCCCTTCCAGTCTTATGATTCTATGTATTCAGGAGTTAAAGCCCCCCTCTTCTCTGCCCCCCCCCCCCCCCCCAGCACAGCTTGCTTCCTTTTGCTAAAAACAGAGGGAGAGCTCTCCGTCCTCTGGCTGGTGCTGTGAGACGAACATCTTCTCTCCCCCCCCCCCCCCCCCCCCACTCATATATATCCTGGGGGAGTTGGAGGGAGTGCTGCTCTAGGCTGGCAGATGAGGGCTCTCCCTCTTTGTAACTACTGCCTTGTGAGCAGCTCAGGGCCACAGGCGAGCCAGCCTGAGCAATACTGATGGGGGACTCTGGGGGGATGGGGAGCAAAGATGTCACGTCCCCGGGATGAGGAAGCAGCTCCATTGGTACAGATGATGGCGAGGGATTAACCCATGGGTCCCCGTGTCTCTGTAGCTGATCTGCAGTGTTCCGACCAGCCAGCTGAAGTTCCTGAAGGAAGCCGGACACGGTACCACCAAGGAGGATATTCCAGAGGAGGACCTGCCGGAGGACATGGATGAGATTGACCATGCTGAAATGGAGCTGCGGCGGGGGCAGATTCTGTGGTTCAGGGGCCTCAACAGGATACAGACTCAGGTACCGTGTTGGGCACTGAGGTGCCACTTCCTGTTTTCCCAGGGGCCCTGGCCGAAGTGATCTAGAGCCCTCCTGTTACCTGTGCAGCTCCTCGTGGCCACGGTAACACTTCAGCCCCTCCAGGGTCTAGAATTCCCACTGCCAGTGGCTTTCTGGGTTAGCGCCGATCAGCGAGCCAGGCCTGTGGGCATGCACTGCTGCTTAGCTGCGTGTGCACAGCATGCCTGCTTCCCAGTGGGGCCGGGGCTACAATGAGAGTAGGGGTTGTAGCTACTGTGGGGAGGGATCTTCGTGCCTTCCAAAGCTGGGGGGGGAGGGGCTCAGAGCTGCATGGCCCTCGGTGTTAATGGGGCTTGGGCAGGTGACCATGTAACCGTAGATGGTGCAGCTGGATGGATATTATTCAGCCTTTTTCTAAGCATCGTCTGCAGGATTGCTGCTCCCTGAGTGGGAAGTAACTGCTGGGCAGCCTTAGCCAAGCCCTGATGAAAGATCCTGCTCTAGGAAGGCCCGTCTACCTGCATTTGGGATGGAGTTGAATACGCTGCGGGAGATGGGGCATTTAGCACCCAGGTTCTCTCCTTGTTTCTACGTTGCAGGTGTGTGAATCCCATTCGATAGGGATCAGAGCTCCACCCCTTTCCCTTCCCCACCTGTCCTCTTCCCATTGACTTCAGTGGCCTTTGGATTGAGCCGTTTCAAACCCCAGGCTCAAGATGAGGACAGCAGCCCCAGCTCAGCAGAGAGCCAGGCTGGCTTAGTTTGGTGGAGTAGCAGAGCTGCTTGTTGGGACTTGCCACTCTTGAATTCCCATCTCGGAAGTTGGGGGTCTTCCTTGCCAGCTGAATGCCCGCTGGCCTCGGTCAGCTGTTGCACAAGAATTATTGGCTGAGTTGGAGGCGTGTTGGCTTTCGCCTCTCTGGAGCCAACACGGTCTCTTGCGAAGGCGGCCAGAGCAGCGTGGTGGTGGCCCGGACCACGGTGACTTTTCACACTCCCTCCCCATTGGTTTTATTTATCTTCTTCCCTGCTGCTCCCCCAGTCTCCTGATAAGTCCCCACTCGTGGGTCCTCTCTTCTTTATCTACTGTCCCTCGTGCTGTAGCTACAAGGGGAGGAGAATTGTATGAGGAAAAGAAGCCTGGTTTTGGTTTCTTTAATAGTTTTTCCATTGCAGTTTTAAAAACCTCACTGACTTTTTTTTATTGTTTTTGCCGAAGAGCATATTTGTCCTTGGGACCCTCCTCTGCTTTTTCGCCCTGAAAGGAAGCGTCTCATCCTGAAGAATACATCATGCACATGAGCTGCTCACATTTCTCTACCAGCTGTTCCCTTCTCAATATTTCTCTTGTTAACAGTCCTCTCCCTGCCCCCAGAGCCCCCTCTACTCCATGCTGATGGAGGCTTTCTCTGTCCCTCTCACCTCCTGCCCCACACTGGGAAGGTACAAGGCTGGGGGTGAAGAGGCGGGCGGCAAAGGCCAAAGTGAGGAATGCCATGCCCAATGACTTGCAAGCTCCTGAAGCATGCTCCTAGCACTGCCAGCCCCTAGCAACGGGCTCTCCTCCTTGCTTTCCTGGCTCAAATGCCGTGCTGGGAAGCTCGTGAATTCAGCGTGGATGTGAGGAACAGAGAATCCCCGCTCTTCTGCAAGTGGCACGTTCATTCCACCTCCTCGTCTCCTCTGGGTATTTCCCTTGTGTTGGCCTGTCTGTTCTTCCCCTACCCTCCGGCGTCCTGGCTGCAGATTGGGCAGTTGCCTAATAACATGAGACGTCCGGTTGGGAATAGCAGGGGCTTTTCAGCCCCTTGAGGGAGGCCCAGCATCTGTCGACCTGGAGCATCGCCATTGCCCTGGCTCCAGCTAAACAAGTCTGGGGGGGGGGGGGAGGGGAGGAATTTGATAGCCTGAAAGTGTCTTCCTCAAAGGCCTCTGGGAAACTTACCTGACTGGAGGAGTCTGTCTGCTCCCTACCATTACAGCCTCATAGGCACAGCAAGGGCCAGTCCTTTGGTTTCCCTTTGCTCTTTACCCGGCTCCCAGGAGCCAGAACCCAGTGATGAGATACAAGGGGGAAGGGAGTTATTGAAGGGAGTGGGATAATGGCTGAGCTGCCTTTGGTTATTGTCACACATTTATTTTTCTTCCCAACTCTTCTGCCTTTGTCAAAACCCTGCTTTACCAGAGCAGGTTCTGAGGGGCTGCGGATGCTTCCCTCTGGCGTCTGAGTCCGGTGGGAATTTCAAAGTGAAATTCCTCCGGGGGGGGGTCATTAGGGTGGGAGCTCTGGGCAATATCTGCAAGGCAGAGTAAGTCCATGTGTGGCACATGGAAAATATGATAAACCCAAGAAAAAATGTCTCCTGAGACCCATATCTGCCAGGCTATATCCTCCTGGTTTTGTACAGTGGTTTCTTCTTCCCTACCCAAAGCAAGCAAACACCCCCACCCCATGTTCACCTTTTCTTTCCACCACAAAGGCTACTAGAGGTTTCTGAATGTGAAGATACCAATCTGACCACCTCCACTCCTCCTGCCTAGGGACCCTGCCAGAGTTACCATCCGATTGTTAAATGTACAAGGGATAAGGAAGGAGCCATGTTGTTTTGCATGTTTCAGAATCATGCAACACACTTGGAATGAGAATTTTAGGGTGGCTGCATTTCAAAGAAATGAGGGAAAGAGGGGGCTGGGGGCACTTCATGGAATGGAGGTGCTGAGATGAGGCCTCAGTATTCTTGTTCACGTTGGATTCGTGAAGCTTGGTCACTGTTTCAGTGCAGGTACCCGCTTCCATAACAGTGGCCAACCAGCAAAAGGTCCCTAAGTCCATTGGACTGGGAGATGTGCCCACATGGGATTCGCATACAAGTCCTACTTCACCCATTGAACTTATGGTTCATACAGCCTTAGGTGTGACACTTTTTTTTGCAGCACATAGGAAATGCATGTGATCCACACTAAAGCCACGTGTATGTGGTTTTAAAAAAATATTGGAGCATGGCCCACATTGAGGTCACTGTGAGTTGTGTGTGAAAAACACGAGCCGGGGGGTACACATGACTGAAGCCAACATGTGATTTTTGTCGTCTTTTTTCCTATTCTTTTAAGCTTTGGTGCTGGCTTGTATCGGCCAGGCTGGGGGTTATTTTTGCAGTAGGATATGGGGAAAACCGATTCTGTTGGGGTCAGATGTTGCTGGTCATTGGGACACTGGCTGTGCTTGCTAATTTCTCAAGCTAGCCTGCAGCATGATAACGCCTTTGGGAATACAATGCCGTTACAAGAACGATCCAGACTTGCCGGAGTATGGTAGGTAGAAATTTCTGTAATGTGGTGATACAGGTTCTAGGCGCTGTCTCCAAACCAGTAAGAAGAATGAGGTAGCGATACCAGTAGCCACCATGTGGTGCCCAACGAGTCTATACTGGAGCCAGTTTACTTATGAAGCTTTGCGTTCTTGCCTCATGAAAAATGCTGCTTGCTATTGCAACACTATGCAAAGCCCTGGGTTCTTTCCAGCATCACGTCTGTCCTGCAAATCCTAGCAAACCAGCCTGGAGATCAAAACCCTGGAGTTCTAGGCTTCCAGGAGAGTGTCCTAAATACATGTGCCTTAAAGGGAAATGGCGGGGATTCTTTCACGATTGCCCTCGCTGATCGCAGGAAAACGTTCCTGCATCACAATATGAGAATGAAACAAGGAAATGGCAAAGCTGTGCACGGAATACCCACTGGGATGGTCTGGGAAGCTGCGTGCCGTTCCTTGGGGAGGCCTTTTTAATAAGGATCATGTGACTAGGGCAGTGGCCAAAAACACAAGGAAACTGCAAGAACACGTAGCCTCCTGGTTCTACCTGTATGGACCAAGAGATAGCTAGGAGAGTGAAAATTCAGAGCTGTGTAAATCCCCAGGTGTAACTAGCTACTGCTCTGAGCTACCTTCCTTGGAATGTGTCTGCAGACTGACACTGCGGCTGCTTCCTTATTTCATAGCTGATGGTTTTTGTTTCTTTGTTCTTTATATTTAGGGCATTTGCATAAATCACTGTGTGGTTCAGGGCCTGATCCTGAGAGAGGTGCTGAGCATCTGTGAGCCCGTTTGGCTTTAGTGGGAGTTGTGGCCGCTCGGCGTGTTTCTGGAGTCAGCCCCTTACTCAGTCCAATGAAAGACATGACTGATTGGAAATGCTTTTCTGTCCCATTGCAGTTTTCTAGAATACGGGCTGCACTTTGTGTATCAGTTGCCAGCTCACACGTACACCCCCCACCCCCACCCCCTCTCTCTCTTTCCATACCTCCTGCACGTTGCCTTTATGTACTAGATCCTTTTCCCTGACTGCCCCACCCCCTTTGGGTCTGTAAAGATTGCATCTGATGCAAACTCTATAGAGAGAGAGAGGGAGGGAAAGGCTGAAAGCTAACGTCTAATCTTTGCTCCATGTCTCTGCTTTTGGATCACCTGCCAAAACTGTATTTACGGGAATGTAATCTGAAATGGGTTTTTCCTTTCTTCTCCCTGCCCACCTCCATCCTCTCTTCCTTATCGTCTGTTTGTGTCTGTCCCTGTCTGCCCAGCCTCCCCTCCTTCCCACCCCCCATTCCTCTTGGTCTCTGACTGTGGGGCGAAGCTATCTCACTCTCTGATTCTTTACAGATGGACGTAGTTTACACATTCCAGACCGGCGCCTCCTCTTTACAGGGAGCCCTCAGGAGACAGCCTTCCATCGTGAGCCAGCACCACGATGTAAAACATGTTTCTAGCCCAACCCATGTAGCTCTTTCCTCCGTCAATTCCACTCCCACCACTTCTGCTGCTGCTGCTGCTGCATCTCCTACTGCGGGCAGTGAGTGATAGTCTCTATTACAATGCATGACTTCCTAATAACCACAAGAGAGCACTTGCATCGACCTAACGCAACCTGTTCTCTCTCTTCCTCTTTAATCCTTGACTTGGCCCAATGGTTCCTTGTCTCGATGCGGGGGCAGGGTGGAGAGGCCATTTGTTTCTTTTAAAGCTGTTGCATCTTTAACCATGTTTAAAACCTTTCTGGTTCATTTCCTTCTCTCCTCCTTGTTGCTTCTTTTATCTTTTCTCCTCCTTGCAGGATTTTGATGGATGTTGGTTTGTTTTTTTCCTTCCCATGGGTGTAAAATTTGAGGTTCTTTAAAAGAACCGTGTGGGTCGAAGGACCCCAAATAAAATGGGGGAAGCCGTTCTTTCCACAAGTCAGGATTTCTGACATGGCTCCCCTCAAATCCTCTGAGCTGGTGGTTTTACTTAAGTCTTGGTTTGTTGGAGGCCAGTGGGACCACTGAGCTTTAGCGCTAACTTGTAACTGAACAGCCTCCCGATTGGCCTTCGCAATAACTTGCACATTGCGTGAGCCACAAGTCACTCGAAGTGACATCAAGCCCTGTGCAGAGGACTACTGCTTAAGTCCCCCACAAAGCCCTGTTATGAGGTCTTAGGGCCCTAATTAGGTCAGTTCTTAAGCACGTGCTTAAATCCCAGTCAGTTGGCCTTGAGGACATTTTGAGAGTTAAGCACCTTTTAATGCTATGGGGCCAATCACACGTGCCCAGAATATCAGACATTCCAGGACTTCTGGGCACAGTGTGGGCCTACCACCACCTGCATGGCACCCAACCCCCTCCACATGACTTTGCATGCAAGGTCATGCCACACGGGAGGCTGCCATTTTGAAGAGCGTGCCACCCCGCCCCCACCAGCGTGACCTTGCACATACAGTCTGTGTGAGGACATGCCGGGGGTGGGGGGACAGCATGCACTTAATTATGGCATCCCCCGTCCGATACCAGACAAAAACACATCCAGTCCTGTCTCGGACAGGGGACAAACCACCTCAAAAAAGGACTGCCTGGTTCATAGGCAGACAAATGACCTCCCTATTTAATGCTGTCCTGAGTAGGAAGCATATGTGTAAGTGCTTTCCTGAATTGGGGCCTTACATGGGACGGTGGTGGCATGTAGGCCTGTTTCTGGGCCTTTGAATTTCACCCTGTATGTGCAAATTAGGTAGATCACTTAGACAGCTGATTAAAAATCTTTTTTTACAGAATCCCATTTTCCACTTGCATGTGGAAACACCTGGCATTGAGCGCGCCAAGGTTGCAAGTGCACAGTTGTTAATGCCTCGCTCTTCTATGGCACTTTCCATCCATAGACCTCCAGGTGCTTTGCAAATTTAGATGC
Organism: Emys orbicularis; assembly: GCF_028017835.1. Classification (NCBI taxonomy): domain Eukaryota; kingdom Metazoa; phylum Chordata; order Testudines; family Emydidae; genus Emys; species Emys orbicularis. Next base: position 141,194,983 of record NC_088686.1, read on the forward strand.
CAAGTTTGAAAATGTAGCTTCTTTTTTTTTAATTTTTAAATCAGTTATAAAATGGAATGGGAGAAATCCTGGCCCTGTTGAAGTCACTGGGAGTTTTGCAATTCCGTGAGGTCAGACTTTCACCCAAGGAATGTATAGGGATTTGCCTTTTGTTTACTTCTGCCTCCATGCACCAGCATAATAGGTTTCTCAGAAGGAAGTGTTCTTAGTCTGTAGCATTCGCAGAGGGGGAGAAACATAGTGGATGTTGGTGTGTCCCACCAAAACACCATTTATGCTCATTGATTAATGTTCTACTTGATTGCGGGAGGGAATCGATAACTTGCAAGGATAGCATGAGCCCTACCAGATAACAACTTTCCCAAAAGCTAAAACGGGTTGCTAAGGGTTCCCTCCATTTTATCTAGACTTGGCTCTACTTCCTTTCTGCTGTTCTCTCTTTCTAAAAACTGTATCCCTGATAACAGATTAACTGAGCCCCTCTGACTTCCCCTTATTATTTCCTGGTGGAAAGTCCTACTGTGCCAGATCTCAGCAGTCCTGAATGCTGTGTTACTGTTGGGTGGTGATGTAACAAAGGGGAGATCTCACAAGTGAACCACAGCTGGTGGCTTGTAGATTTAGGCTTTGTCTCCACTGGGAATTTTTGCCCTGATTGCAGCTATCGGTGTCCCAGCTCCACCGAGCCCCTAGTCTGAATAGGGTAAAGCACTGCGAGCCACACCTTTGCACTGGTGCAGTTTACCTCAGTTTCAAGGAGCGGTGAGCTCGGCCAGTACAAGTGGTAGCTTGACCTAGTGGTTTGCCTGGGTTCACCTAGTCCAGGGGCTGGAATTGGGGCAAACTCCCAGTGTAGATGATGCTTGAGATGCTGTGGAAAACTTGGAATCAAGAGGAAAGGCAGGTCCTTGTTCTGGGCATGGAAGATGGGTGTTCACGCTACATTTTCAGAGAAATTGAAACATGTCATTGACATCACCCTTTGGGTGTCTGCATAGACTCTAGCCACTCCTGTGGATTGCAGAAATTTCTGCATGGGAAGTTCTTAAACAGTTCAACTCCCCATGAAGTGGCCATAATTCATGCAGTGCTCTGAAAGCTCGCTAACAATGGACAAACTTCCTACGGCTTGGGAGTGGGGGGATCATCTGGATAAGTTCAGATGCTTGATCCAAAGCTGAGGCAAAGGTGGGCTAGGTAGTCGTGCACCGAAAGGCTTTCTTGCAAGGAGCATCAGAAATCCTGCTTCCAGCTGGGCTGGAAATAAGACCAACATTTCTTGCAGTTTTTCTGAACTTGCATCTGAACCTAGAAGTGCTGAGTAGATGCTTGAAAACAAAACACAATGAGAAAAAGCCAGTGAAATGTTTCACCCCTCAGAGATGTGGTTCCAGTTTGGAGCAAGGGTTTGGATGGACTTTTATTTTATCCAGACTGGTGAACCCATCCCTAAACTGTTCCTCCTTTGCTTGTCTTCCTACCCGGAGATCCTTTAACAACGAGGTGGAATTTGCACTGGTTTTATGTTAGTTCTGCCGACAGCTTCTTATGATCAGCTGCAGAAATAGTGGGACCTGCCTGGGGGAAGGCAACAAAATATTTCCTTTATGAACTGAGTGGGGAATTAAAATGTTAGAGAAACCAAAACCATTCATGGACATCTGGACCAACCAGTTATGCTCTTGGATGGGTCACTGCCTGCAGAGTCAGAGCCCAGGAACTTTGGATCTAAAAGCATGAGCCTCTTCTGTCTGAGCTAAAGGAGCAGCTGTGCTCACTCAAGGGAAGAAGCAGACCGATTAAACCTCTGTATGTGATCTAGCCATGGGAGGGAGACTACGTGCCATGCTGTTAGTGGAGTTTACCCACTTGTGTTAAAAGCTGAAAAGCAAGTGATAGCGCCAGCTTTATTGGTGCACATGGATTTTTCAAAGCAGTCTAGGGGGTTTAGCCACACCTGATTAATGGAATGTGTCTAAATCCCTTGTGCTGCTTTGAAAATCTCTAAGCATTCATCGTTTTATGCAGATGTATCATTCTTGGTTCGTTTGCTTGGTTTTTGTTTCTTGCGCATTGTAGCGGTGCAGTGCATATATCTCTGAAGTCTGTCGATTGCTGATCTCTGGGGTTATCCCAGTGTGCACCTAACAGGATTGGAGTTTTGGTTGTTGGTTTCACTTTTTTTTTTTTTTTTTGGCGGGGGGTGTGTGACTTCAGGCTTCAGAGAAGTGGGTTTTTCTGGCACTAATGCCAGCATGGCTAACTCCCTCAAGCAAGGGCACCTGAAAGTTAGGAGGAGGAGTAACGTTAAATATTCTGATGGCTTCATGCCATGGCTGATGGAGGTGTAATATACAGGCATGATGCTGTACTGGTTAGGAGATGGACTAATGTCCTGGTATGCAATAAGGCCAAGAACTTTTCCAGTAGAATCCACAAATATCACCCTCTTTTTCTGGATATATAATGGGCCTCCATTGTCTTTTGGCCTACGTCTTTCCCAGCTCTACCTTACTCTTCCTCCGTAGCTTTGTGGTACCCTGCAGTGTGACGGGAGTTAAGAGAGGAAATGGGAGTACCAGAGTGCTCTGCTTGGAAGGAACCCCAAAGCACCTGGATTTCTCTAGCTGCTTCACCCAATCCATCGATCACAGACGTGCTCGAGTGAGAGAAGGCCTTGAATTCCAGCTGCCCCAATGTTGTCTACCCAGATATAACCTTCCCTTTTCACAGGTCAGGCCGTATGGCTCCCCACTGTGAAGGTGGACACTCAAGTCTTCCCCCGGATCTGTGTTTTTTGCTTGTCTTCCGGCCACTGCAAGCCAGTGTGTTGTGTGCTTATGTGTCCATGTGTGACATGAGGATGGGCTTGTTTCACTTTTATAGATGAAATGCTTTTGGCTTTCAAAGCCCTCATCATGCTGGTGTCAATGAGGATGTTCCATCAAAATGCTCATGGGTCATTATCCTGCTGCTTGGGGGCACCATCATCTCTTCAGGGTGGGTGGAGATGCCAGCCCAAAAGTGTGTCCCTGTTAAAGTGGGGGACACGGGCATCCTATAGGTTGACTTGTGAGGCTGTAAAGTTGGTGGGGGTCTCATCTCAAGCTTCCCTTTGTATAATGCCTTGTTTTCAATGCTTTGTGAATGCTGACATGCTGTCATTGTGCTGACACCAAAGATCTTTGGGGAGTTCTTTTATCTTGGGTATCTGGAAGGTGGTGATGGGAGGGGTTCTGGCTGGTTTCTCCAGTTGAGTCTGCTGGTGATATAGTAACCAACATCTAACCCAGTGAATCTCATGAGTGGTGGGTAGTGGTGTCCTGGTTTACCAGGATCGATAGCCTTTTCGCCAAGGTACAGTGAAGAAACAGTTTGTTTGAGCACTTGCGAGTGGAGGAATTGACTTTCTCCTTCCACTCCTCCTTCCTCTTTGCTTTCTGTCCATTTAGCTGGGACGTAGGGCGAGTGTTGAGAGAAGCTGGTGTAGCGTAGTGGTGCAGGCAGAAGCAAGGAGCTGTCATGGGCATGTGCATCTTCACAGATGTCAGCGCTTTAATGAAGTGCTCCACTCAACCCCTCCTGGGTTGGTCTAGGAACCAGAGGACTAAGAGCACTGTACTGATAACCTAACTCCACAGGCAGCATCTGAAAGCGGGTGGGCGAAGGTGACTCAGGGCTGGACGAAGGCACGGCTCTCTGCTGCTGGTGGGGGATGCTCAAAGGAGATATAAAGCAGTGACTTGAGAGTACACTGGAGTGGTAACAATTCCCTCCACTGCAGGAATCCCTGGGTGACTTTTTCATGGAGGAATTTATGCAGGAGGTGAGATTAGAGGATGGTCCTTTTTGCCCTCAAAACACAGAATCAGCTCAGTTTCCATCCGACGCAAATGGTTGATTAGAACTCCCCCTCCACTCGCTGGGGGAAGGAGCAAACCCAGTAGGTTGCAGCAGGTCACAACTGTAATGGGATGATGATGAACATCTTTGGAATGTAACTTTCAATGAGGGCTGACAGGCTGATGTCTAAGCTAAACCAGTGGCTGCAATTCCATGACACCTGGCACACACTAGCGCCCATTAGCTGGGGAAGGTTGGGAGCTGTGGACAGGAGTAATTCATGCAATGTGAGGCATGCCACTCTGACAGCATGGGGACTCAGGAATGTGGCCACTGGTTAATTAGAAATACTTTGGGGGGGGGGAAGAACAGGTGGGTAGCATTTTATTTTGCAATTTGGATCCAGATAACACTTTTTTCTCTGACCTCTCAAGGTTGAGAGAGTTTGTAGTAGTGGTTCTGGTTTTGTCAGCTCCATATAGAAGCCATTTAAACGTACGAGGATGCATGAATTGAATTGACGTTTAGAATGCGTACGCCTGAGTGTTTCTTGTGTACAAGTCACTCACGGGAACGGATGTGATCTTCCGCACCCAATGTCTGTGCATTGGCTGCAGTGGAATGACCTACATCGCACGCACACGCGTGGGTTTGGGGTGAGTGTGACCATGGAGAAGTCACCATCACCAAAAATGCAGTGTTACCAGGTCGCTGCCTGCTTCACCTTTGTGTGTTGAAAATGTGAATTGCACCTTAAACCTGTGACCGAATAAACTGTGACTTGACTGCAGGGTGGGGTGAGAGAGCTGTAGGCTTTCAGGCTTGGATTTTCAAAGGAACCTGAGGAACTTGTGAATGGGATGCCTTAGGCTCCTTTATAAATCCTGCCCAACTTGAGATGCAGAGGGCCTTAGAAGTGCTCAGAAGTGCTTTTCAGAAGTGCTGAGCCCCCATGACTGTTGTAGGAGCGAACGGGAGCTGTGGGCACCTCATGTCTCTGGAAAGCCAGGTCCAACACATGTCAAGCGGGGCACCTGAAAGCAGCGGCTGCTTTTGGAAACGCTAGCCTTAAAAGTGTTGGCGCAGGCAAGGATCGAAAGCTCCTGACCAGAGTCTAGGCTACAGCGTGGAAACTCGCACAGCTTTGGTTTCCTTCTTGCATGCTCGGCTGGGTACGTTTGTTGTTAGTGCCATCTGCTTGGATCTGCTGCTCCACGCGGAGTTGATGAAGTCATGACACCTTTAAACTGATTCCTTTTTATAGGTTTACAAAAAATAAATAAATAACTAAAAATGCATCACTTCCCATTTGCCTAGAAGCCAAATCACTGTGTGTCTAACCCACCTCTCTTTTGAGTTGTACTTCCACTTTTATTTTGTCTTTTTGTTAAATGCACAGAAGCGTGTGCACGCACGCACCAGAACTAATGCATTTTGATTTCCATTCATTTCAAAGTGATCTGTTTGGAAATGTTTGTCTTTTCTTACAGCTTCTGAAGTCGCCCCATAGTCGGTTGCCCCATCACACACCTACTCCTGAATTTGATCCATGTGGCCATCGTAGTTTCCCATAGTTTCTCTTATTTTTATTGAGTTTTGTTCCGTATTGTTGTAGTGGTGGTGTTGTCTTTTTTTATTTTTCACCTGAAGTCCCTGAGATCTCCCTATGGCCGCCTCTCACCTCTTCTCTGTTTATCCCCCACCCTCCACCCCAACCTCCTGACAGATCAAAGTGGTGAATGCGTTCCGTAGCTCTTTATATGAAGGCCTCAAGAAACCCGAATCCAGAAGCTCCATTCATAACTTCTCAACTCACCCTGAGTTCATCATGGAGGAAGACGAGCCTCAATCCCCATTCCTCGACGACGCAGAAGAAGACTCCAAGACTGACGGACTCAAAAACCAAGGTGGGAGTAGCCCAGGTGAATCCTTCTCCCTCAACCAAAATAACAATGCGGTGGACAGCGATCTAGCCGAGAACACCGTCCCGGAGTTTGAAAGCCCCTTAGACAGCCTGGAATCATCGGTTTGACCTTTGAACTTTGATACCCCCTTCACTTCCTTCACCCTGAGTCCTGTGTGATATCAGCACCAATAACTGATATTGCAGAGCGGTCACTTCATGTTAACTGCTCATATGTATACTGTTTTGTTTTCCTTTTATGATTTAGTGGCAGGAACCAGAGTACCATGGGTTGGGGAGGGGGGAGGGAGCAGTTTGCAGTGGGTATTTGCCCAGGTGGGAAACAGCCAAGTTGATATTTCTTCTCCTTGAGTCAGGTTCCGTGTGTCCATAGGGGTTTTTCATTTTGAAAAATGCATGTTCAAAGAAAAGGTTCAGATTGTCTTAAATAGTCTTACATGCACGCTCACCATCTGAGGGTGCATTTGTGGGGTGACTTGGGGGTCTTTTAGCTTGTGGGATTTGACCCCCGATAACGTCACACTGTGGGGCGGGGGGAGAAGCAGCATGAAGGTACAGATTTAAAAATTGAACAGGGGGAAAAATCTTGAATTGTGTTAAAGAGGAGGAAAGGGAAAAACCAAACAGCTATTCCCTGCGGGAGACTCTGATGGTTAGAGTATGTAAACCAGTCTTCCACCTTGAAAAAATGGTACCTAACCTTTACTACTTTTCTGTCTTCGTATGTGTGTGTCTCTCTGTTTCCAACATGCTAACTGTGATTAAAAACAAGGGAGGAGGGTGATTTAAGAGTCTTAAATATGTTGGCTAAGAGATGATTTGAAAAAGACCCTGCTTTGTTACAAAGCCCCACGGGAGATGCTGCCACCATTGCTGGGAATGTTCTCCAAGAACTGCCATGACTGGAAATAAGAAGTCTTACTTTCTGCAGATCTTTTTAAATGCATCTTTTTGCTCTTGAACTGTGATATATCGGTCGGCAGGATTTTCGATGGTCGGCAAGAGTCATGCGTAATTTAATAGCAAATCATTTCTGAACCACTTTGGTGAGCAGAGGTGTTTTTGCGTGGTTGTTTTTTTTTTTTTTTTTTTTTTTTTTTTTTTTTAATACTGTCATTCAATATTCCTTTGGCCCTGGAGTGAGGCTAGCTGCGGCTAAGGTTCATCCCAAAGAACATACCACGTGCTGTACATCTTTTTCAAAGCGGTGGCGGGGTCTGGATGGGAATTGAGTGCCAGCTGCTCATGGAACCGCTGGGGCAACTTAAGGCTACCCATCCTTGCTGGGTTTTGCACGTCCCTTAGGAAAGAGAAGAGACTGTAGTAGGGGAAGCCATATTTGCAGGGGCCATATCTGCACAATCCCATTCAGTGTACATACCCGCCTCATGATGGAATTGTCCTGTCTGTGTCTTTCTAGGGTTGGATGAAGCCGTTTGCAAATAGGGGCATCCTCCTATAACATGGCTGTCTTATTCCTGGGAAGGGCACCTCCTTCATCAGAACTTCAGAGGAGGCTTAATAGCTAGGCTTTGCCCCACTCTCCCTTGTCACAAAGGTCCCCTCTCCACGTTAAACCCTAATTTGCCTCCCCTCTTGCCTGGATCTTGTTGCATCTCAGTACTACAAGCAGATGCAAGAAATGATGATCCGTGAAGCTAAGGTCATAGCCAATGTAACTTACTCTGGAGAAATCCGTTCCAGGGTGTCCTGTGCTAATTGTTAATGTGTCTCTTGGGGTTTTTTAGGTTTGTCCCCTGATATTTAAGCTGTGGCAGGGTGAGAGGCCTGGGCTTCAGCTTTTGATCATCTGGGAAGCCATCAATGAAATAGTTCTGAGCAAACTCACTTGTGACGCCAAGAAAGGGTCAAATCATGAGTGATGGGAGATGTCTGCAACTCCTGTTAACTTCATTGGGTACTTTTTGTGCCTCTCAGAGTTTGGCCCTAGATTGGTGTCATTGAGAAATGCTGTAGAAGGTTACCTATTTTACCCCCTTATCCAACACTTATTCAATTAAAAGCTGTACCTGGAAGCAGAGAGAGAACCCACTTGCAACTGGCTGTATTAAAGGGTTTGTGACAAAAAGGGACAGGGGGCCTTGCCCGACCTCCTTCCTAACAAGCAGAAATATCTTAATGAGCGAGTGAAGGTTGTGTGGGGTGTTTTTTAGTTTTTTTGTTTTTAAGAACGCACAGCAAAAACTCCCGTGCCTTTTCCAAGCACTGCCCAAAGCACCGTCTGCCACTTGGGAGCCCGGTACTTTGCCAAGAAATAAGTGTTCCTTAAACAACCCAACACTGAATCATGCCCTGGCGCTGTCACGCTTCATTCCACATCTGTTCAGGGTAGACCGATGAAAGGTCCTTCTCACAGGGTCTTCTGCTCCATGGCTAGTAAAGAGGAGGGGATGCTAGGCTCCACAAACTACCAATACCAAGAAGAAATCACCACCACTGTGCATCTTACTTGCAAATCAAAGCCCACCCCTTTCATCCAGAAAAAAATACCTGCTTCCTTCATTCCTTTCATTCTTCATCTGAGCTATAATTGGGGGGGATTAAGGGGGAAATGTAGCTGTTTCTTGGTCTCTTACATGACCTATCTGATAGGAAAGAGAAAAGGATTTTCGTTTTTCTGTTTTAAAGCTTACATTGCTTAAAAGATCATTTTTCTATTTTAAATACTTGCAAAAAAAAACCCCACAACAGATGAAAATACGGTGTTCTTAGGAGTTTACGTAAATATTTATTAAATACTTTTGAGGGACACTGATTTTGTTTCTTTGATATTTTTTTATTACCTCGGACCTGTTTAAAAAAAAAAAAACTTTTTGGGGGGGCGGGGGGGACTTTGGAAGCTCTTAAAAAGTCACTCCCAGAAGTCTCTGTGACTGGCAGGTTACCATGAGGGTCTGGTCTACCTTTTTAGTCAATTTATTTTTTTGTTCTAGTTTCAATCGTAGGAGGGGGGGAAATAATTATATATAAATATTATGCAAAAAATATAGTTTTCTTTAGATCAGAAACTGATATTTTTAAGTCAGCCATATGTATTTTGTTTAAAGGAAAAAAACAAAGCTGTAAGTCATGTGTCTGCAATGGAATGTGATCACATGACTGGCAGTTTAAAGTGACAGGTAACTTAAAGATTGGTCAGACTCCAATCAACTTCCTTTCTCTTAGCAGCCATCTTTGTACTAAAAGTTAGTTGGATTACACAGAACTGTTTTTTATATAAATTATGTTGGTATGGCTGGTTGCTTAAAGTATAAGCGTTTATTGTGCATACTTTTTTATGTAAAATATTGTTTTTCTATTTAGTTTCAGTGATAAACAGGCAGCAGCTAACTATGGCTTAAGTTATTGAGGAAACTTAAACTGGGGAGAGAAAGAGATGGTGCTTTCAATTTAAAAGGCATGGTAGCCTAAATGAATTTCTTAAAACATGCCTTGAAAGCTGGAGAGAGGTTTTTATTTTATTTTTTACTGCCAACAGAACGAGTGGGAGGGAAAAAATTAAACAGATAGTGCCATGTCAGACAGGAAATGAAGTAATATCCTGTGATACGTGTTAACTTGCCTTGGAATGCTGTGTTATTAAAACACTCTAAACGATTTTGCATCCAGTTCTTAAGGGTAGGGTCTGTTTTTTGTTTTGTTAAATCAAGTGGCGGATTGGTACCAAAGACATTACATCACTTCCTGTGTGCAATGGTGAATATCCATTTGTAGGAGCTTTCATCATGTGATTAGGTTTGGAAAGGGGGTGTTTGTTTGCACAGGGATCTGACTTTAATTTTAAAAGGTTTTGTGCAATAAGTTTTTAAGGAAAAAATTTAAAACAAAACAAGAACAATAAAATCTCCAGAAGGAAAAATACTAAACTGAATTTTAGCCATGGGTAGGCTGTAAAAATAAATGAGCTGGGGCAGAGGAACATACTTCCTTTTGATACATGTTCAGTCTGTCCCTCATCTAGAAGCTTTCTCTGTGGGGAGCATGGACAACTTGTAGCGGGTTTAACTTTGGATCATGCCGGGGAAGAGTCCATTCGAAGCCCACTGCAGACTCCCACGGCCTTCAATGGGTTCTGGATCAGGCCTTCTGAGGAAGGGATCTTCAAGAAGATCGGTTGCTATAGTGACTTCTTCCAGTGTTCCACCAGGCAGGGACTCATATTTTTTTTCCCCAACAGTCAAGGCCTCTGCTTTTCATGTGTCCCCAGGTTTTCTGCCTTCACATGTGTGTTGTAGCAAATGGCTGTTGACAGTTGTCTCTGGGAGCTACAGCCCCAAGAGGAGGGGAAGGGTGATGGTAGGTTCTGTTTGTGCCGTGAGAAAGTCTTAGATGACTTCAACTTCTGCTGTCCCCACCTCCTTGTGAATTTACCAATTCGCTGAGCTATCTTTAAGGATCTCCTGAAATGTGCTCTGAAAAATCAACTCCCCCGCACATATTCCCGCAGTAAATCTTTCTGAGAGAAGGACAAGCTAAGTATAGTTGTGGTGAATATAACTTTGGCCTGATATCATAACTGACTATAACTCCTTCAGGCTTACCTAGAATTTATGGGTCAAAAACAATGCTGCTTTGTGGCTTGTGCGGTCCTATTAGTGATGTCTCTTTTTCCCTTTCCTTGTCAGTAATTCTGCCCATCTCTTCCTCTTGGCTGTCTGACCTCTTGTGCTTTTGCCTCTGATGTCCCTGCTGGCCCCCCAAAAAGGGGGCTGTGGTTGGGATGTTAAGTTAATTAGCCTTTCAGCAAAGTCCATGGCTAAAATGGCCTTTAGTTTATTTCCTAACCCTAAATAAATATATATACAGAAATATACACTTTGTATATATTTATCTGACTCTCTTTAAAACAACAATACAAAATAACCAAAATCTTTCTTTTGAAAAGAGCACGCAGGTTTGAACTTGAGTTTCTTTTTTTCAGTAACTAGTATAATAAGCACTGGTATTTTTGTATTTAAAAAAAAAAAGAAAAAAATGACAAAATAAAAGATTGAATATTATGTGGTATGCATGACATTAAAAACAATGGTGGTTTCAAAGCAATATGTACCCTGGTGTGTTTGCCATATCCTAGAGTCCAGCTTAAAGTGCACCTGATCTGTATTTGCATTTTGATATTATTTAATCTCTATGTACAATGTTTTGCATGTAATTTATATGGTTCTTGGGGAGGAAAAAAATACTTTTTTGAATGAATTGTCAACTAGCTGCTTCTGGGAGAATTTGGAACTCAAAGCATAGATAACGCTGTGATTGGAAATGAAAGGGGCAGGGGGAAACTGCACAACGGAAGATAGAGGGGGAAACAAAGGGGTAACGTTTTGAATCAATAAAGCTTTTGCTGTTGAGCAGAAACAATGTGCGAGTGCATTGAGAGAATAAAATGTGCCCACATGTAATTGTGCTGTCCTTAGTGTATGTCTACCAGCTTGTGAAGTCACTGATCATCTACTGACGCTGAGACGAAGCGTTGCACTTAAAGGCTCACCTCCGAGCAAAGCTGTAGTGTGGAAACTGGTGGTGTTTTGTTTGTTTCAATCTCACACCATGAAAACAATTTTATTTAAAAGGTTTTCCAATCTCCCTCTTCAGCTGTGGGTGACTGTACTGAACTCTGTTTGTTTCAGTTGTTCTGACTTCTACCATCTTCGAGCAAGGTCCAGAAGCAGCTGTCAAATACTAGCCAAAGCTAATGTCTTCTCACAGATATGGCCATGTGGACATTTTCCTATTCCTCTGACAGTGTCTCTCCAGAAGCTGTCTCCAACTGCAGTACATGGCAATGGAGTTGAACTGCAGCTTTCTAGTTTTGACCTCAATTCAGTAAAGCCCTTTAAATATCCAAGTCCATCCTTCTTTAGTCATATGCTTAAGTGTTTTGTTGAGCTGGAGTCTCAAACAGCAATTAGCACTCGAAATTTATCAAAAGATGTAGCTGAAACAAGCCCTGATCCTTTGGCATTTATGCTCAGGAATGGCTTTACTAATCTGAGTAGTCTATCAGAACCAATGGGACTGTTCCCACAAGTGAAACTATTCAGGGGTTGCACCATTTTTAGGACCATGTGGTTTGATATCCGCCCCCCTTTCATTACAGCATAGTCAGCTCAGGAGAGGAGCTTGGGCTGACGACGGAGCTGGGGCTAGAGGTGGAGACTTGTGGGAATGAGGGCGGAGCTGGGCTGGGAGCAGGGCTGGGTGGCACTCTCTCATGCCTCCTGTTGGGACTGGCCTGGGCCTCCCTGCGCACCTCCCCCCCCCATTTTCAGTGGTATGCCCCACAGTTTAGGGACCGCTGTCTTAGAGACCAGCAAATCAACTGATGTGAATTAAGCTTAGATCTGAGCTTAGGTGAATGGGAGAAGTGGTTACAGGAGTTGTAATGCAAGTTCCTGGCAGGGTCACCATTGTTCCCAGTGGTGTTCTGTCAAATATTTAACCTCTTTTTGGGATCACACACTAGCTAACCCTTAAGGCCTGTCTTTTTGGGTTTAAAAGATACAGTCAGAAATGTAGTTTATTGTTAAAAGTAAAAGCTGGTTCTGATTGGATGCTATTCAGCACAAATGCTCCCAATGGTTTATGGACCTAGTCAGTTTTTTCTGAACAGCAGCTGCGATGCTAATTTACGTAGTTGTGTGGTGTTGTTTTTTCCCCCCATACCCAGTTATCATGCCAACAATCGTGGCTCACACTGTCAGTCTCTCATTTTTGTGCATAATGTATGTTCCTTGTTACTGTGTTGGCCTGTAGCTCCTTTTGTGCGATAATTTGGTTGGTTGGGCATTGGCAGATATGAGCAAGATCATTATTCCCACTGAGCTTGCATCTCCTATTTCCATCCTGCCACTTTGATGGGAACTCAACTGCAATTAATTCTACCAAGATACGTTGTAATGGGGCCAGGTTACCAGCTGCAGAGGCACTGGCATGGGGTCACTGGTGAACCACGTTGCGGTCCTACAGTAGCCAAACTTGTGTGTGATTGGGAAAGGCTAAGAGATTGGACTCTATGCGTCTCAATCAAAGTTGGGCCCAAACTGAGTGGAGAAGAGAGATCAGGATACAAGCTCAACAGATTGGGCCCAGATCCTCAAAGGTATTTAGGCACCTAATTCCTTACACCTTTTGACAAGCTGGGCCTTCCTCCCTTAGGCTTTGGGGTGGATAAATAGGGCAAAAGTACTGTTCTTTAACATAAATGGCTTTGCACAGAGCTGTAGCATGACCTGGATTTGGTGTGGAAACAAGCAACTTCATGTCACTGAAATTGGTAGGTCAGGGGGCCCTTCATTACTCCATCACTTTAGTTCCTTTCGCGGGAAGGTCCATGCTCCCTGAGGCTTAGCCTGCACAGTTTTTGTACAAACACAAATTTTTCAGTGGGAGGGGTGATTTCCTACCACTGTAATTATACCAGTAACAAGCCCTAGTCTAGATGTAGTTATACTGGCATAGCTTATTCTGCCTTCACTTAGTGGAATAAACTGTTCTGGTATAAGCACCTTTATATTGGTATAACTGTATCTGTGTAGTTAGTGGTACAATTTTTTTTATGTTGACAAGCCCGTGGTGGTGATCACTTTAATGGGTGGGCATAGCCAATCTTAGCATTGAATTTCAGGTGAGATTCCTTAGGTTTAGTCTACATGAGGAAATTTACCAGCATAATTATACCTCTCTAGTTACACTGATAAATGTCTCCATATGAACGCTTACTCCAGATTAAAAGTGCCTTTTTTCTGATTTAATTTAAACCCTTCAAAAGTACTACAGGCAAAATCAGAAAGAAGGCACAATTATTCCAGCATAAGTGTGTCTAAGTGGGGAAATTTTCCAGCATAACTATCAGTATAATTATGCCAGTCAGTTTTCCCATGTAGCCAAATCCTTAAACCCATGGGCCAGATCCTCAGCTGCTATAAATCCACTGGCTTCAATGAAGCTAGGTTGAGCTCTTGACTGGCACCAGCTGGCATCTGTAATCAGAAGAATATCACTGCTGCAGGAAAAGTTCTGCTTTTCAGAAGTGCGAAGCACCTGTGATTCCATTTCCAGTTAAAGTCAATGGGTGCTGGAAGGGGCCCAGCACCTCTGAAAAGTTAAGCCAGAATTAAAACTGACTTCTTTTTCAAAAAAGAAAACAACTGATTTAAAAAGGCTCCCAGCTGCATACAGGTGTTTACTTCCCACTGCATGTTACAGTGTGAGCTAAGTATTTCCTGGGCTTTTACCTCCTCATGAGCCAGACTTTCGCTACCTTGGCTAGTTTGCTAACTGCTTTTGGGCCTTGACTCAACACCATTTCACAAGAGCCTCCTACCTCAGTCTTCATTAACTGAATGGGGTGGTTGATAGAGAACTCCTGCAGCCTGCCTGGGGTCGTGATTTAATTTAAGTGATGAACTTTTGCTGCTTTAAACAGCCAAACAACAAAAAATTGACCCAGCGACTCACTGCCTTAGTCTGTGGTTTAAAAAAATAAAAATAAAAGCAAAGCCTCATTAGATATCAGTGCTAAGTATTTACTGCTTCTGTCCTCCGTGTCTGTCGGCGTCTATGGTCCTCCACAGTGTGTCTCTGACAAAGCCAGACTGAATATGGGAGGCCATCAGTCATTCATGGGCAAGCATTTTTTAATCCTGTTGTAAATAAAAAGATACAAAAATGTCATCCATTTATTTCCTTCCTGGTGTGTTTGGGCTTCATCAGTGTCAAGCCAAAAATAATAAAAGGTGGGAGGGGGAAGAGGGTGGCTGTCTGTGTGTGGCTGGTATTTGCTCTCATTTCATAGTCCTGTAGGCATGGAGAGATGTGGATGTATGCCAAGGCAGGCCGGGCCTAAGATGCACAGGACAGATGTGTTTGACTACTCCCCAGCAGCCCTTTTATTAACACCATGCTCAGTCTCTCTCCAACTTGACCCGTTGGGTTATTTCTTGGAATGAGTTGGGTCAGTGTGAAGCACTGCATTTGAAATCGCTAGCTCCACTGGGCTACAGCCAGGACAATGGGACCTTGAGCGATCTCTCTGAGAGCTTGTTTGTACGCAGCCACCCCAAATCAGCCATTGGCTGTCATCGATGGCTCTAGTTGTGCTCCCTCTAAAGGCCTGTCAATGCTCGGAAAGCACATTGTGTTAAACATGTCACTCACCATATGTAAAATACAGCTGAGCATTCACATGGTCCCTAGGGTTAACCACAACCACCAGCTGAAACAATGCTAACCCGCTCGTTCTTTTCTACGCTGAGTTTCACATCATATGAGCTAACATGTCAATTCCGTGTGTAGACATGGGCGAGTTGGAGTTTGCATCAGTTGAGCCCAGTGCGGTTTAGCTTAGCTTGCCCTTGTCTAGTCTGAGGGATCAGTGCTGGTGAGTTAGGCAGTAGCGGTCAGCAATCAGGCGTGGCCTGAGAGTGCACAAAATCCAGGAAGCTTTTTCTCCCCTGTGATCATTTGTCTTTTCCCGTCTCTTATCTCTGTCATCGCTTCCTGGTTACATTTTATTTCCTAACATTTTAATTCCCCTCTTTTTGGCTGTGAACACCTAAATTTGGTCTCTCTTCGTTTCTTTATCTTTCAATTAATCACACACCTTTCCCTGCTGCTGACCTTGGGGCCTAACCGGTGGTGCTTTGTGTGGCCCTGTGGAGGCCCCGTGTTGGTTTTTCTGATGCAGCTGCTTGATGCCTCAGCTGGTAGCTCTAGCGTGGCTACACTTGGGTTTGAAGGAAGAAGAATCTTAGATCACTCATTAAAGAATAAGGCTGATGAGCGTAGGGAAGGGAAACCTATCCAGTCTGGCTCATCTATTTGCACTTACACAGGGCTTCATCAGTGGATGTCAAAATGGAGGAGCCCCTCCAATATATCAGCTGTAGAGAATAAAACATCATCCTTCCCTCAGTTCCAGTGCTTCCTGTCATATCCCAGAAAACAAGCTCTTGTTAGGACCAGAGCTTTCTCCTCTAGTGCAAGGCAGCCAGTTTACATTCATTGCTATTTTTGTCATGCCCTGGGTGTGCATAAGATGGGATGGGTCCCAGAACCCAGGTAGTCTTGCAATCTAAGTTAGACTTCATGCGGACGTACAGGCACGTTTGGCATGCAGAAGGCTTATGGCATCATCCTAGCGAAGCTGATTTTTTTTTCACATCATGAAAATGGGTTGTGGGACAGGAGAAAAGAAGTGCAATGGGTGGAGGGAATGACACGTTATGTAGGGCAGTGCTTCTCAAAGTCGGGCCGCCGCTTGTTCAGGGAAAGCCCCCTGGCAGGCCAGGCCGGTTTGTTTACCAGCCGCGTCCACAGGTTCGGCCGATCGCGGCTTCCACTGGCCGCGGTTCGCCGCTCCAGGCCAGTGGGGGCTGCGGGAAGCGGCGCGGGCCGAGGGATGTGCTGGCCACCTCTCCTGGGATGTGCTGGCGGATGCGGCCAGGGGGCTTTCCCTGAACAAGCAGCAGCCTGACTTTGAGAAGCACTGATGTAGGTATAGCTGATAGCTGTTCAACAGCAGATGGGATGCTACACCCACCTGTGCTGCTTGAAAGGCAGGCTCCCTGCTCTGCCGCTCTCCTCCCTGGTCTGTCAGAGGAGATAGGAAACTAATGTGATGGGTTTTAAGGTTAGAAGGGGTCATTCTGATCATCCAGTCTGAGCTTGTGCATAGCCTCATTGGAAGGCAGGGCGGAAAAAGACTTTGAGAGGCCATCTAATCCAGCCCTGAGGTATAATACAGACCTCTGCCAGTCCTGTTCTGATGCAGCAGGTGGGCTGCCTAGGGGTGAACGAAATATCCCACAGCCCTCCAAGAAAAAGAGGAGATAACCCTCAGCATGTGGCTCAGGTTTCTGCACACCAAGCAGGTTCCAAGAGCCAAGCTGTCAATTAGGTGCTGTATGTGCCTACACTGTCACTGTGCTACTGTAATATCCTGTTACCGTGAGCTCCTTGAATTGATGCCCTAAGATTCATGTAGGTACATTGCAGATCACCAACCCCATAGGCGAGCTGCTTTCAAGACACTGAAAGGACAAAAAACAAAATAACTATTAAGGAAACTGACAACGGTGTCAAGCCGCCAATACTCCAGCACTGCTGCGTCATTAATGCAAGCGCCCCAGATAACGGCCATAATATCCAGCCCCTATTTCCTGCCCATCTGCTCCCAAATTGCTCATGAAAAGTTTCCCGCACTTTTGCAGTGTGTGGGTGCCCAAGAAGTTGTTAAAGGCTCTGACAGACAAGGGGTAAATGTACAGGGAGGTTGTGGAATCTCCATCATTGGAGATTTTTAAGAATCCGCTAGACAAACACCTGTCAGGATGGTCTAGATAATATTTAGTCCTGCCATGAGTGCAGGGGACTGGATTGGATGATCTCTCACAGTTCCCTCCAGTGCTCCGATTCCATGTTCCAAAGTCCATCCCAGAGAAGGCCCTGCCAGCCCTGTTTAAAGTGAAGGGGGTCCAGCTCTGCTCACAGCCGCAGCAGTTTCACACAGAGAGGGTCAGGCAGGGCCACGAGTCACAGATGCATTTGTTAATCAACAGCTTTATCCAACTGCATGGAGTTCATTGAAAGCTCCGGCTCTATTCGGTTGCATCCCTGCCTTGTGAATCTCTGTCGCACATTTTAAAAGCCCCATGTCACTCATTCAATCTATGGCAGCAAGAGAAATATTCCAGTACTTTGCCCTTTTATCACCGCAGACGGAAAGCACCGATCAGGGTGTCAAGTCTAATGGTTCCCAAGCTAGGATCTGTTGACCACCATTGGCTTGCAGAGCATTCAGTGATGGTCCATGGAAACCTGTCTGGTCAGTAGTGCTGGTGGCTCCTCATTTCCTGCTGCTCCGTTGCTTTAGAAGAAGCTAAAAAAAACCGTAAACGCTTTCCCAAAGATACTTGCCCACATAAGCACTTGTTCTGGTCACTGATGTTATTTGATCGTCACTGGGACGGGAAGTGGGCTGCGTGATTGTGAATGGGAGGGAATGTTTCCACAGGACATCCACCCTCTGTTAAGATATGGTCTGTGCTATGCAAGTGTTTGAGAACTCCATGGCATAGTAGCTGACTCCAGGATTGTTCTCTGCACAATATTTTTCTAAAGTTTTGTCCAGTCTAGATTTAAATGCCCCAAGCCATCGGGCTCCTGTCCTTTGGAAGAAAGCACCTTCACTATGAGCATCACAAAGCACTTTATCAAACAGTAATGAATTTAGCCAAGTATCATCACCCCCCATTGTACAGATGGGAAAACTGAGGGACCGAGAGAAGTGAAGTATCTAAGGACACGCCTCAAGCCTGTGAAAATAGAACCCAGGAGTCCTGAATCCAAGGGCCTGATTCTCTTCTGCCTCGCACCTTGTGGGATCTTTTTCACCTGCGCAAAGTGAGCATGCAATGCTGCCAGATCAGAATTGTGTTCACTCGCCTCCTACTTTGCACAGGTGTAAATGACAACACAAGGTGCAGGGCAGTGGGGAGGACTTCTAGGCCTGTGCCTTCACTATGAGACCACACTACCTGCCACAATGGGAGGCTTTGGGGAGTTGGGGATGGTGGCTAACAGCGGGCAGGCAGCTGGATAGTCAACAGAAGATCTTGGCGAAGTTCAGTGATGGCAGCTGGACACCCAACAAGGTCTGCGCAAGATTGGGAGAGGGCGGGTGAGGAGTTAACTGGTGGTCAGATAAGGTAGAGGTGGGGGCAGCAGTCACGGATGTGAATGTGAGGGAAAGAAAGAGACAGGGAGCAAAATAAACCAACGGCTACAGGGAGAAAGTGAGAAGGGAGAGAAAAACAGAGCAGGGAAGCCAGCCAAGGAGAGGAGGGAGCTCCTGGCTATTCCCTCTGCTTGCTTGGGTTTGGAATTGCCGCCTGACCGTTTGGATTTGACTGTTAGAATAACCATATTTGCCCACATTCTCCCCCCGCTCCCTTCCACACACAGAGTGAATGCTTGTCAATTTTTTTCCAGCAAGGGGGAAATGGATTGAAGGCTGGGTGATGTGGGAGTACCAAGGGGGTGCACAGGCATGGACCCCACAAGAGGTGACACTGGCTCAGCCAGGGGAGAGGGTGACTGTTTTACCCAGCACCCCTGTCTCTCCTCCAGGGCCGGCTCTAGGATTTTTGCCACCCAAAGCAAAAACAATTTTGGCCGCCCCCCCTGCCTGTTTTTTAATTACCCCACCCCCGGCCCCGCCTCAACTCCCCCCCTTCCCCAAATCCCCAGCCCTGCCTCCTCCCCCCAGGCTCTCAAGCCTGGGAGGGAGGGGGAGCAGCGGCGCGCGAAACACGCGCCGCGGCCGCTCGGGATCTCCCCCTCCCTCCCAGGTTTGAGAGCCTGGGAGGGACGGAGGGAGGGGGAGACTCCGAGTGGCCGCGGCGTGGGCCCCGCTTCTCCCCCTCCCTCCCAGGCTCTCAAACCTGGGAGGGAGGGGGAGCAGCGGCGCGCGCGCCGCGGCCACTCGGGATCTCCCCCTCCCTCCCAGGTTTGAGAGCCTGGGAGGGTGGGCGAGAAGCGGCGGCCGGGGCACATTTTTAGGGGCGGCATTCTGGCGCCGGCTATGCCGCCCCTAAGAATGTGCCGCCCCAAGCACCAGCTTGTTTTGCTGGTGCCTAGAGCCGGCCCTGCTCTCCTCCCAAATCCCTTTCTCCTTCCTACCCTTCAACCTCCCTTTCTCCCTCCCCTCCTTCATCCTTTACCCCCTTTTCAGCCTCCTCCTTTTCACTCTCCTTCCCATTCCCTCTTTCCTTCTTCTTTTGCAATTTGGCTAATGATCGTTGGTTTGAATTAGCAAAAATATTATTTTTCCAGCTTAAATCCTGTTCTAGTAGTATCAGAACATCCATGTCTATTTGGATGTGCCTTTGCATCAAAGCTCTGCAGGTTAAATCTGGGCCCAGGGAAGTCAATGTGGCAACATGCAAGAGTACTTTTATGGCTTTATAAATCTACACCAGTAAGATATTATAATTAAATTAATAATTTATTGGGCAGTGCTTAGGAGCCCCAGTCATGGCCCAAGACTCAATTGTGCTAGGCACTGTGTTGCCGGCCCAGAGGGCCCGAGGGGGGGCAACAGGGTTCGTTGCCCGGTGTGCGTCGCACCAATAGACACACCAGGGTGGAGAAGCAAACCAAATTTATTCAAGAGCTCTGAATAGGCACTAGGAGACCAGCATGTCTCAAATCAAGCGCAGCAAATACAAGCAAGTTTCCCATTTTATATTCCAAGCTGTTTGTGTGTAAGCCTTTGTTCTGTTCTCCCCCTACCCCTCCCTCCCTGACAGCAGTTACAGCAGGCATTACATTGTGGCGTGTTAGAAAAGTTCTCGTCCGCATGTTTATCTTTGGCCTTGCAAGCTCTACGTAGTAGGCCTCTCCCTCCCGCTTCCCCCTCGTTATCACTACTGCTTCTGCTAGTGTGAGCGAAACTGCAGCTGTCTGCTAAAAAAAGCTGACCGTTACATATTCTGCTTCAGCATTTAGGCTGTTAGCATGGAGGCTGGTTAAAGTTCACAAGATGGAGTTACTGTGGCTCACTTAGACCCAGAGCAGGGAGGTTTCATCGGCACTTATGGCCTTCCACCCCCCCCCCCCCCCCGAGTTACCTGGTAGCTATGCCTAGTGACGCCAACAACTGTACAAACACAGAACATAAAGATGATCTCTGCTCCAGAGACATGCTAGGAAATCACTCTTTCTCCACATACCATTTATACAAGGCCCTGGTTTTCAGGAATGCTCCACATCCCAAACCCAATTTGCAGTCAGTAGGAACTTCCGAGTGCTCAGCACCTGTGAAAATCAGTCTTTGATGTTTTTGTTGTTTGGGGGATTTTCTGGTGGGATGCCAGGAGACACAACAAGACTAATACTACTGCAAGCATCCAAAAATCATAGCTCAGCCTCCACTCCAGAATCATCAGATTTTTAAATAATAATTGCTGGGGTCCTTGATATTTGTCTTCTATTGTCTGAGCCTTTAGGGCTCACATTTACAAGCTTAGAGACTAACAAATTTGTTAGTCGAAAGCTTATGCTCTAATAAATTTGTTAGTCTCTAAGGTGCCACAAGTACTCCTGTTCTTTTTGCGGATACAGACTAACACGGCTGCTACTCTGAAACATTTACAAGCTTTTCTCCACAAACACAAGAGCTAGAAACTTAAGATGTTAAAAAATAATCACATGACCCCAAGAGCTGGAGCTTTTACAACACCGCCAGCTACGGAGACTCACAATAAAACTGTGAGAGGCAGCAATGGTGCAACAGTCGTCGTCAATTAAGGGCCACATTATTTTCAAAATGGAGGCCCACCTCTGGATGCTCTCCACTGCAATTGCCTGGGCAGACTAGGTACAAACTGGGTCAGCTGCCTAGCCTACAAAGCCCAGCATGCCATACTTCCAGTCAGCCTACAAGTCCCAGCATGCACTGCTCCAGCGTCACTTTCTCCGTTCCCCGATTGAGAGCCTACCTGTCCCAGCATGCAATGCGCCACGGTGTTCTGACCTAGCTCGTGGAGACTACGTCTCCCAGCGTGCAACGACGACGCCGTTTCCCGGGCGCCGGCGGGCCGATGCCGCACTGCATGCTGGGAGTTGTTTTGTGAGGGCAGGCGCAGCCGCGTCGGCCGCCATGTTAGTTGCGGGCGGGTCGAGTGCCCGTATGTTGGTGTTGGGTGCCATCTTTGAGGCTGGCAGCGGCGGTGGGTGGCCCGAGCTTTGCCCCCGGCCCGGAGACAGAGGAGCCAGCGGAGCGGGGGGACCCAGCAGCCGCGACGGAGGCGACCGCTCCTTGGGGTTCGGTAAAGTCCCCGCTCGCCGGTAACTAGAGCCCGTTAATAGAACCAGGGCCGGGGGCGGCTGCTCACCAGCCCCCGGGGCTGAGGCCGGGCCTCCTGCTCCCCACCCCCCCGGGAGCGACCCGTGGGGACCAGGCCGCATCCCCCCTGCCGGCCCCGGGGACCCTCCCCTGGCCGCTCCCTCAGCCTGGGGCCAAGCGCTCTAGAGAGCCGGGGCGGGGACCCCCGGGGGGCTGCGATTCAGGGGTAAATCCGCCCCCACCCTGGGAAAGAGGGAGAGTAGGGGAGACCCCCCCACACACACACTTCCGGCTGAGATTGAAGGATCCCTGGGTCCGGTTCTTGGGGCTGCAGAGGGGGTTCCTCCCATGCCAGGCCCCTGTTACTGCCAGGGCACTGTCCCTCTCCTCCCTTGGGCACGTTAGGTTTTGAGTGAAGAATATTTGCCCCCCCCCTTCCCATTCCCAAGCTCCCTGTGGACTCCTGGGAAAGGAGAGTCCCTGGCTCAGGCCCAGATGTTAAGTGGAGCAAAGAGAAGATTCCAGTGTAGGTGGCTCCCTTTAGAACAAAAAGGTCTTCAGAGTTTAAAGGCTGTGCTTCCCGTTTCTGGTGGTACTTACAAGGAACCTGCTGTCAATTACTAATTTTGCAGGCTGCACACAGTACCCCAAAGGGATTGAAATCAGGATCTAGACTAACTCTGGATGCACCCAGTAGCTGACTTAAATTCTTCTTTAGCTCGTTTAAAAAAAATTAACACAAAATCAAATTGTTGGTTATATTGGCCTTGGCTGCCTAAAACCAACCAACAACCAACAAAACCCTTCCCATCAGCTTTGATTTTTAATTGAGAATGAAAATACGAAAATAGCTCCTCATATCATACCTATCAGTATGTGGAGTCGGAAAATCATTCCCGAAACTGGTGCTTTGGGGTGCACGAGTGCACATTGCACTCGGGGATTGAGCTGTGCACCTTATTTTCAGAATAGACTGCTGTGTTATTTGATTATAAAAATGAAATATCCTGGGAATAGTTAATTTTGAAACAGGGGAACTTGGAACTACCACCATGGCATGCGATTAAGTTGGATGTGTATACAACTGATTAGGCTTAATAGACAGTGCTAAATTTGGGACTGGATACCCGAGCATTTCAGGAAAAAGTTGGTGTAGAGGTACTTCCTTCTGTTCCTTTTCCTCTTAAAATAGTACCCATTCAAGCAACTGGTTCAAGAGGAAGTTGACTCCTACAGACACTCAAGAAAAGCTCACTTAAGTGGGCAAGATCAGTTGTCAATAATTCCATAGTAAAATTACTCCCAGTTCTGGCATAAATTTTGGAAATAGAGAATGAGTGCATATTCTTTCAGTGTGCCAGTCTCCCCTGTCTCCCCCAGTAGTAGATGCAGCAGCTTTAGTAGTGCCGGCAGTCTGGAATTTATTCCCAGTGCCCACTCTGACACTGAGGATGATGATAAAGTGGTGGTGGAAGGGGTGGAGCAACCTGCCAAACATAAAGGAAAGAAGGGGTTGCGGACTAAGGGAAAGCCACACCATAAAAAACTGGTGCTGTCTAAAAAGTTTGTTAAAGATCTGGGACCGGCAGGTGCTGTTGAAGCTGCCTGTGCTGCAGCTGCAGTAGTCATGCCTGGTGCTCCTGAGCAAGATGGAGAGAGCTTCTTTATCGAGAGCAATACAGTAAAACGGGTTCTGTTGCCTGGTACGAGAGCAAAGACTTCCATCGTGTGGAACTTCTTCCATGTTGATCCCCAGTACCCCTGTCGTGCCATCTGCAGCCTATGTAAAAAAAGCGTCAGCCGGGGCAAGCCAGGCACCCACCTTGGCACATCGACGCTTCAGCGGCATCTCCAAGCAAAGCATTCTGTGTATTGGGCCATGGCTAATAAAATAAGTGCTACTGGTGGAAGCAGTGTAGGGGAGGAAGAATATGCCTTTAATGTGCCTGTGTCACCAATCTCCCCTGATAGCAGATTTAGCAGTTTGAGCAGCAGCGGGAGTTTGGAATATATTCCCAATGTTCACTTTCACAGTGTCCGTGTGGAAGAGGCACTGGGCCAGTTTTCCAACAAAAAAAGAAGAAAGAAAGGACTGCAGGTTAATGAGTTATACCCAGGGAAACCAGAGCTTTCAAAAACATTTGCCAAAGATGTGGGTCCCACAGGCGCAACGACTGCAGCCAGTGCAGCCGCAGCAATAGTCGTTTCTGGTGCATCTGGAGAAGACAGAGAGAGTTTTCTCATTGAAAGCAATACTGTCAAACGCGTCCTGATGCCGGGAACCAGGACCAAGACGTCAGCTGTCTGGAACTTCTTCTACATTGATCCTCAGTATACCTGCAGGGCTGTTTGTAATGTCTGTAAAAAGAGTGTCAGTCGAGGCAGACCTGGCACTCACCTTGGCACCTCCACGCTGCAACGGCATCTGCAGGCCATGCATCCTGTACACTGGGCCATGGCCAACAAATCTAATGGCACTATTGGTAACGGTGTAGACGAGGAAACAGTTGAGGATTTTTCTGTTGGTCCTAGGGAGATGGACTTGTCACTTCTCTGTCATAGAAGCTTTTCAAGCTATTTCTCATCTCGGAGGGATAAACTTACAGCCAGTTACAGTTTAACATCTCAACGCCTGGGTGTCCATGCGCCAACTTTATCTCCTAAGCCAGTGCTTGGTAAAAGAAAGGTCATAAGTCCCAACTTTGGGACTCCACAAGACTCTCAAACATCCACTACTGAGAAGAACATTAAATTCCATGAAATTCCAGTTGCACAGCAGATAAATAGGGCTATTACAGAATTGATTATTGAGGATATGCAACCCTACTCATTTTTTTCTACCCCTGCTTTTCAGAGATTCATGAAGATAGTGGCACCAGGCTATCAGCTGCCATCTAGAACTTACTTTTCCACAAAGGCTGTGCCCCGGTTATACAATGTTGTGAGAGAAAAGGTTTTCATGGCTCTGGAGAAAGCTGAGTGCAAAAAAGTTCACTTAACCATTGACATGTGGACCCATGAACCAACCACAGACTATCTGACAGTGATGGCACATTGGGTGTCTTTTGAAATGCTGCTGTCTTCCGCTCACAGTGCCAGCAAATCTCCCAGTTGTAGGAAGCAGGCAGCTCTTTGTGTAACTGGCTTTGCTAAAGATTATGCAGCAGCCAGTATTTTACAAGAACTAAATTACCAAATCGGTGTGTGGCTTTCCCCCAATTCCCTCACCCCTGGCTTCATAGTTTCTGACAACACTGCCAATGTTGTGCATGCAGTGAGAGATGGAGACTTTACCCAAGTGCCATGCTTTATGCATTGTTTAAGTTTAGTCATTCAAGACTTCCTCCGTGAGCACAAAAGCATGAGGAGCATGTTAGTAGCTGCTCGAGAGATTTGCCATCATTTTAATCATTCTGTTAAGGCCCGTCAAATTTTGCAGGAGTTCCAGCATGCAAACCATCTTCCGCAGCACAACTTGAAGCAGGAGGTAGCCACCCAGTGGACCTCCACCTTTTATATGCTGAGGCGACTTTTAGAGCAGCAGAAGGCAGTGCATGACTATTCCATGCAACACCACGTGGGGAGGGTGGATGGGGTCATCCTCACCTCATTTCAGTGGTGTCTGATGGCTCACGTGTGTGACATCCTTGAGCCGTTTGAAGAAGCCACTCAGGAAGTGAGTATGTGCACTGCAGGTCTTAGTCAGGTGCTGCCATTAGTTCGCCGCCTGCTTTTGACTCTGCAGAACATGCGAAAAGACTTTCAAATCAAAGGTGCCACTGTAGCTCTCGGGCTGGTGGATGACTTGTCTCTGAGGCTTGAAACTGACTCCCGACTGAGCACCGTGCTCAGATCTGAGCATTACATCTTGGCCACTTTATTAGATCCCTGCTTTAAAGACAATTTAGAAGAATTCCTTCCTCAAGGTACTGACTTGATAAGCTATAAACAGATCCTTATTGAAGTAGTATCTGAGTATATGTGCACGTCAGTGGAGGGTTGCTCCTTGGAAGCTACGGAAGTATCAGGCCATTCATCCCTTATAGGAACCGATCCTTTTGCTTTTCACCTTAAGGAAGATTACTCTGGTTCAGATCCCTTCAGTGGCTTCTCTTCGAGTGGTGCAGCTTTAATAGGCAAGAAGAGGCTGTTGTGCCCATCAGCTGCAGCAGTAGTAGAAGAGTACTTTCAAGATGAGTCTTCAGGGATTACAGTTAAAGATGACCCCCTGATTTACTGGCAGGGGAAACTGAGAAGATGGCCTGCATTAACCCGAGTAGCTATTCAGTATCTCAGCTGCCCTCCCTGTAGTCTGCACTCTGAATGTGTCTTCAGCACAGCCAGACACCTCGTTTCAGAACACTCTGCTAGTCCAGGTTTTGACAACATTGAACAGTTAATGTTCCTTAAAATGAACTTAAAAACTATTAATTATGACTATTCCACTCTGGCCTTGGGCTTTGACACAGAGGATGAGATCACTCAGAGTAGCGAGGATGAGATGTTTTAGCCAGAGTTGGTAGCGTCAGTTTGTTCTGCGCTCTGGACCATTTGAAGTGCTGGGACTTGTGCTGCTATGTACTGTTCTTGTACAGTTGTTAATATCTAGCACTTCTTGTGCTTTCCATCTTAAGAGCACTTTACAGCATCCTCCAAATGCCCCCGTGAAGTAGGTAAATAAGCATTATGTCCATTTTGTAGACCAGAAAACTGACACCTGACTTAGTGAGAAAGGTGGGATTAAAATTGGGGAGTTCCTGGCTCCTGATCTTGTGTTCAGATTGTCCTAATAAACACCACGTAGGTTTTTTAATATAAACATTAATGAAAATAACTATTTTTTTAAAAATAATTAAAAATACAAAAACAGGTCAATAATAAAGAGAGAGCAAAATAGGATTCATGCTTTAAAATCATAAAGAGCACTAGGTAGGTATCTGTAGTTGATAAGCATGGTGCTGGCAGTAGTAACTGAATAGTGCTCCCTTATGACACCTATTAAGGTATAAAAATGTTCCCTCTGTGGACTTCTCTCCCCCATAATCCCAGCATACTGTTGAAAGGCCATGGACTAATGCTGGCTGGCAAACTGAAAAGATGGATGAGTGACTAACATAGTTTTTCAGTGTTGAGAAAGACAGGGCTCTGAAATGAACTGGGCAAATGTTCACTGTATTCTTGTCTTCCTTTAGTGAGGGTGAAGTGTGTGACCCCAGCTTTTTATTTCTTCTCACTGGTCTCTAATTATTGTTTTGATATAACTAAGCTCCTGTACAAAATGAAATTACAATGTGAACCACAGCTCAATCTCAATGTGAACACCAGTGTAATTTTCAGGATTTGATTGGCTTTGAAGTTCTTAAGCAGTTTCTGATGCAAGCTTGCTGAATGCGCCAGAGTTATTCATTTATTTTAAGCTTTAAGGGGTTAGCTCAGTCAATTTTCTGTAGTATTTAAATTGCTGTTCTAACTAAAGTTATTTAAATTTTTTATTTTTATTTTTTTTAAAGTCTAGTTTCTGTGTTAACATTTTTTATTTGTAGTGCTTGTACAGAACTGAGAGGCTTGAGTTGCTTGGTAGTATAATTTCAGTGAGGCTAATTCAAACCCTGGACTGTGTGAAAAGTACTAAGTATGTGCCGAAGTATGGAAGGTAATATGCAAATCCATTGAAAGAAATAATCAAAAATAGCGCACATTATCAGACCGACCAGGAGGCATTATCCGTTACTTGCCAAGAAATAAGTTTTGGTTTATGTGGAAGCATTTCACACTTTGAAATTGCATTGAATTCTGGAGGATATTAGTGAAAGTAAATTTGGCAAAACTTCCCTGTATCTAATATATGTTAATTGCACACCGAGAGAACATTAGTGTAGTTAGATACAGGTAGACAAAAGTTACCTGGGATACAAAATCCAGTTGTAAAGGCAACAAAAGTCAAAAGTGAGTAATTATTTAGATACTAAGGGAAGGACAGAGATTGATTCTTACCTTTTTTTAATTCCCCTTGTCAAGAGTTTAAAACTGATAACTAGTACAAGAACCCAATTTTTCCTCTCATTATTTTAGATTTAGGGAAACTCCCTCCCTTTTCTCCCCCCCAACCCCCCCCCCCCCCCCCCCAAAAAAAAATCCTGGAAAAATTCACTAGTGCGTGAGAATAAAAGGTCTAATCTTATTAATAATAGACCTATTCTATTCTATTTTGTAAGAACTATTTCATTCGATTTCTTCTAAGGTAGAATTGGAAAAGAATTAGCACAGAAATGTTTCAGTGCTTTTAATGTATGCAATGTTATTGAAGTCATATCAGTCCCAGGTTATTAGAGAGACAAAGTGGGTGAGGTAATATCTTTTATTGGACCAAATTCTCTCACCAACAGAAGCTGGTCCAAGAAAAGACATTACCTCACCTAACTTGTCTCTCTCGGCACTTTTAATGACACAGGAATTGGAATCTCTTACGTTTAGATCTAATGGTCAAAAATGCAGGTTTTATGGCATTCAGTAAAAATAAATAAACTGAAATGTCTCATTTCACAGTGAAATTAAACTGTGGTAACTGGAAACACCTTTAGGCTCCTTATGGTGTCAGTCATTGGTTGCTAAGAATTGGACCCAAGCCATCCTTTCAGACCTTTGCCATCTCACAGCGATGGATAATGGTGGATATATATACCAGGGAACAGTATATGGTCACAAACCAATAGTATTTGAAAAATGTAAAAGAAATTAAAATTGGCTTCCAAAAATCAAAATCAAAATCAAAATATTTCCAAATTGTGTCTCATGCAGCTGTGCCTCTTCAAAACTGAGCGTTTCCCTGCTTCTTACAGCTTGCTGTATTTTAGAACTGCTATCTTTCTGCATTTGATTGCAACTTTAAATATCTGATCAGAGCTACAGATTGTTCTTTACAATATGGATATCAGACTATGCATACTTTGAACGCTTTGAGCACATAAATATGGATATACTGTATGCATGTACATGTGTATATTTGTTCCAGATCCAAACTTGCCCATATTATAAAGCATTGGCCTGAAAGTGTATTTGTGTGACACTTTTATAACCCCTCAATTTTTGCCATTCCCCCAAATTTTGAGACACTTTATGATGCATTTTAAGTGACAAATAGCCCAATTATATCATTTTTATTACCACATTTGAATATATTGGTGTGTGTATAAACACATTTGTATATATGTATATACATATGTATGTTTATACATACAAATATGTTTTTGCTATACAGGTAATAAAGATGGGGGAAGGTTTTTGTGTTTTCTTAATAGGTGAAGAAATCTTGAAGACCAGAAATTGGAACTTATTGAGTTTTAAATTAAAAAAAAAAATTTAAACTGTCCGGCTGTGGAAGATGGATCTTCATTTTTGCAGCCGCTTTGACTCACAAGTTCATCTTTAAGTGAACTGTTTTTTGAAGAGCTAACTAACCCTCGCTGTCTCCAGTCTGACAGAGAGTATTCAAATGGACTTGCTTCCTCCAGTAGTTGTAAGATGTTTAAAAGCACAGCCTGTGTCTGAATTGTGGATGAGAGATTTCCTTGGCAATGTGAGGAGAAAATTCTTTCTATCCCTTTATTATTAATTCACGGATTGAGTGTTGGTTCGGCCTACAGGAGAAATTAATTGGAAGTCTTTGAAGACCAACGTTCTTGCCGAGGTTATCCAGGTATGTTAATCTATAGATGTCTAATTTCCCCTTGGAATAGTGTGGGGGTGGGAAGGGAGGGCTCATAACTGAAACTGTATTTTTTTTAAAGAATATGACTTATAACAATAGTTAATCATCCAGAGATATTTCCCAGGCACAATTAATTCCTTCAGAGGTAGGCCCCCAATCCTGCACGTAACTCTGTATGGAGCACAGTTTGTTCTATACTAATAAAACTTTTTAATGTCAATAAGGACACAGAAAAATCATTATTTTATTTTAAATCACAGACAAAACTCATGTGACTTGAAAGTACTTCAGAACTGGGATTTTTTTTGGAACTGGTCAGTTTCAAGGTAGTCAAGTTAACACTGTCCCTTCAAACTCATTAAATGGCATTGTTGCAAGGAAGAAGGGAAGTTACTTGTCACTTGATGATCTGATTTATTTATTTTTTTATTCCCCTCAAACCAACTTCTCCAAGGTTACTTTTTAAAGAAGATTTCACTGATCACGTCTGAAGAAGAAAGGGTGAAGCCCGTTTTCACTAAGAGAGGAAGAAGTCTGTGTGGAGCAATAGCCCTGATAACTTGAGCTTATTCTAACAATCTGTCCAGCATGTCTAAACAAGGAGATGATTGCTACTTCTATTTCTATTCCACGTGTACCAAGGTGTGTTATTTTTAAAAACACATTTAAAAAAAACAAACTGAGATGAATTGAGTTTCTCAAATAATTTAATATGTCTCATAGTTAGATTCGAAAGTAGAATCTATCCTGAAGTGTCATAGCTGATTTCATATCCTGTGTACCCATCTTGTTTTGTTACACCTAGCCATTTGTTATGGAAAGGAATAAATTTCAAAGTAGAATAATAATGCAAGATCATCTGTGTAGAGATAGCATTAATCTTTACCCCTGCTCCTGTTTTTATTAAGCAGTAATACTGATTAACACTTTCCAAACAGTTGGTTGCTAATCCTTACGAATAACTTGTGATGTTGGCATTAACTCTTTATAAAGATAGGTAAATCAAGACATGGAATTGAAGCAACTTGCCCAAGCTATGGAGGGAGTCAATGTCAATAATGGATTGGAACTCAAGAGCGCCTGACTCCTTCAGTCAGCTAAACCATTCTGCTTCTCTCTAGAGCTAACTTGCTTATTGGGCCCAATGAACCAGCTATGGGGGAAAAAAATCCATATCATATTGTGACAACTCTGTATGCTGTTTCATTGTTAAATAAATAAGATCCAGAAGTTATAGACATGACTAAGGCCAATGAACAGATGCAGAAACATATATGCCCTTTTTTGTGGCAGCAGGAAAATAATAGTGGCCATTTTTGCAATGGCATACAGTTTTTCAAGAGCTGCAGGCATCATGCTTCACCCACCCCGTGTTGATTGCTGCCTAATTTTTGAATTTCTTAATGTGGCAAATATATCTCAATTTAAAATTAACACTAATAACTATAGCTCTTAAGGATGATACAGTAAACAGAATTCTATCAAGTGTAAATGCAACAGTAAGATGGTTGAGGTTGGCTGTAGGGAATAGGGATGTAGATGTTAATCGTGTGTGTGTGTGTGTGTGTGTGTGTTTATGAAGTGGTTATTGATTTATCTCATTCTTCTATCCCATCCACAATATATCCTGACTTGTTTCATCATGGCCACCTCTAAAGTGTTTGTCTGATGTTAAGATAGTAGTTTAAAATAATGTCAGGAAGGACCTTTCAAAATGTTTCCATAGAATTAATTATTTCTGCCTTCTCCCTGAGAATGCACTTCTCATCCATTGCTCCGTTTCTTCTTCTTGATTCATCTGCCTTTCCATTCCCCACACTAGGATCAGTTCAGTCACTGAGCCTTTTTCCTTCAGTTCAGAAAGTCCCACTTTTACCACTCTCTTTGTACCTGGGTTTTTCAGGTTGCAACCTCTTATTTGCTTTTGTCCCATTGGCACAGGGGGACAGTTGTCCCTTCCGTCATTGTGAAGCTGCACTGGGAAACGAGACTGTCTGCACACTCTGGCAGGAAGGGCGCTGCTTCAGGAGTATCTGCAGGTTTAGGCACATGGAGATTGACGTAAGTGTTCATTTTGCAAGTACGTTTTCGGACAGTGCTTTTTATCTGGTGCTCAGTGAACTGCTTAAAATTAAACTTGTGTTACTGAGGTTCACTGTTGTGGTAGTCTTGTCACAGATGCTTGTGCTGAACATGCAAACACCAAGAAGATGAGAACTGATTTAGAATCATACAAGTGGATCTGATTGGAGGCTCCTCAGTGCAAGCAGGTTACTTTGACACTTCCTAATTTGGTTTGAATTGGAACAATAATTTACAGTAGGAAGCAAAGAGCATAGAGTGGGTTCACTTTTACATATCAGTTTTGCCTGCTCTAAGCAACGCTGGCCTCCAGTGATCAAAGTAAAGGGATGAATTTAAGAAAATTTAAGCCTGTTAGAAAAACAACTCCTTGCTGTGATATCTACTAGACACTGGAATAGTCTCTTCAGTGGAAGTGACAGTAGTCACATTGGTTTTATTACTTAAAATTGTGGTGGCCCTAGCACTGGGGAATAATTCTGCACTGGCCCTTTGGGAGATGAACTAGATGTGATTAATGTGTCTTTTCCATCTCTGACTTCTCCAGTTTTCTACATACTTTTTGTCAGGGGCTATAATAGACTGGAAAGTGGAGAAAGGAAAGAGGAAGTGTAGTGACAGACAGATGCAAAATTGTCGTTGTCGTAGTTTTTGTAAAGATTGTATATGTGCCCAGAGCACTAGATCGGATTTTTGTTTCAGTTATGAGGCAATGTCCTAACGGTATATTGAAATATTTTATCTTTGTGACATGTTTGACCTGTGAAACGAAGTCATAATATTGCATTGTGATTGTTCTGTGAGCATTCTATGCCACTTGGATGCCATCTGATAACTGCATGACTCTGTAGCTTTTCCAAGGTGACTTTAATGTGGGTCTTTGTTTTGTCTGTCTGAAGAAAAAACGCAGTGAGATCCCTTGCTACTGGGAGAATCAGCCAGTTGGCTGTAAGAAATTAAATTGCGCTTTCCATCACAACAAGGGACGCTACGTCGACGGACTCTTCCTACCTCCAAGCAAAAGTGAGTTGTTTCATTTTTCTCCTTCGGCAATTCTTCCCAGATCCCTGAAGCCTTGTAGAGCCGACCTCTGGATTTTTACTTGCACAGATGTTTCCGAGTGCTCCTGCTATTGGTAGTTGAAAAACAAAGGCTGCTCAGTTGTTCATGATAGAAATTAAAATCTGTGGTGGTTTCAAATGGAACACCAGTCTGACCTAAAATGTCAAAAATATTTATTTAAAAATCAGTTCTGAGACCACTGCAACAAATATTACATTATTTGCTTCATTAACAAACAAATACTGGCTCTTAAGGTCGATATTAAAACTTGTTGGCCCAAGAGTCGAAATATCCCTCACCTTGGTCAGTTTTTCTTTGTGAGACAAGAAGTCTTGATATTATCAAAACAGGAAGTAAATTTGTTACTTATATAGCAGCTTCGGTGCTGTACAACGGCTGATTTGTACCAGCCAGCTGCTGATCCTGAACACAAGAAATGGGCCTCCAGCTGTAGTCAAGGCTGAAATGAATAGCTGTGGGGATTTCACCCAATTTTTTTTTATGCTTAGCTGCTTCTCTCCCTTTTATTAACATTTTCCTTCTGTTTTAGGCTACCTTCATCTCACTCAACCTTTCAGTAGGTGCGAAGAGAGAGAACTTTGTGGGGCTGTAAAAATAATAGCCAGACATCTATGCTCTCTCACCTGGCATGTTCATACTGAGCAGAGTCTCTTCTCTCATAGTGAAGGAGAGTTCGGCATGTCTGGAAGTCTATATGCATTATGGTTTTGGAAATGAATGAAGCGCTGGAGTCAAGGTTTTAAATAGGCAATTTACAGGTGTTTCTCCTGTTCTTCTAGCTGTGCTGCCAAGTATGACTGAGTCTGTGGAAGAGGAGGTGAAGATGACCCAAATCTCGCTGCAGCAGAATAAACTGTCTGTCCAGTCCAACCCCTCCCCCCAGCTGCGGGGGGTGATGAAAGTGGAAAACTCTGAAAACGTTCCCAGTCCCACTCATCCGCCAGTCGTAATCAATGCTGCAGATGATGATGAAGATGATGACGGTGAGCAGATTTTATCTCTAAAGCATATTATATCTCTGATATTTAAATAAACTCATACAGCACTGATGCATTTGCTATGTGCCTAGTAATCAACCTTCAGTTTACATGGTTAGTCGTGTGGTGGTTCTAGTCTAGCATTCTGCACTGTGCAGTGGCCAATACCTGGAATATTGGAGGGGAAAGCTTTTCTAAACTCTTGTTGGACAAGGAAACAGGAAGGGAATTTCGTCCTTAAGCACCATCACCCTCCTAGGCAATCCAGGAAGTAGCCTTGTCTAGCGATTAAGAGCTAGGAACTGAGTCACAAGACCTAGCTCTTAGCTCTGGCATGGCCATACTTGGGCAAGTCACTTAGGCCAAGTGGCCACTGTTTGAAGTCAGAGGGAGCTGATGGGTGCTCAAGTTGAGTACCCAAAAACCCTGGCCATTTTGGCCTTAACCTCCCAATACCTTCACTTTTGCATAATGAAGAGAGTACTCACCCCTTTGCACCACTTAGATGAAATGTGCTGCGTAAGGGCATGGTCTGATATCTGAAAGCACAAGATTTAGTTATTAGTTATTTGTACTACCATTGCACCTAGGAACCCCAGGCATGATCCATGACTCCATTGTGCCAGCTGCAGTATGCAACCAGAACAAAAAGGTTCCTGGTTTTCCCTGCCTCAAAGTGCACACAGTCTTGTCCAATTCCTGATGCTAATTGAGTGTGAGCTAACATTTTGTCCCTTTCAGATCAGCTTTCTGAAGAAGGAGATGAAACTAAAACACCTGTTCAACAGCCAGCTACAGAAACCCATAATGGATTGCGGATAATTTCTACTCGGAAATCCAGTGCTAATTCAAAACAAGGTATTTCATGTTTATATTGTAGGAGCTCCTAAAGGTCACAGCCAGGTTGGCTCTTAGACCCCATTGTGTTAGGTGTTGATCAAATGTAATAAATGACCACCCCGGTGGTTTGCCTGGCAAAAACCTTAATTCTAGCTATTGGCTGAGCTGCTTAGTAAGGTGATCTTTGGATATCAGCCACTCTTCTGCAGTCACAAACAGGATAGTTGAGTCAATGCTTAGCTCATTCTTTTTTCAAACGCTTTTGGTTTATGTTGAGCAATCCCAGTAGGCATTGAAACAGGAAATGATAGTTTGACTTTTCAGGTTACCTTTTAAAAAATTCATCTTGGTAATCAATGCTTACATTAAATCTTGCTAGCTTTAGGAGCATATGGAGTGGTCCATGAGTTAGCATGGAGGTCATCAGGCTAGAGCACCTTATGTACACTGGGTATCTCCACTGATTTCAGTGGAGTTATTCCTGGTTTACACTAGTGTAAGACGGTGTAAGATTGCACCCTAAGTCTTTAAATTACCATGCATGTGTAGTTTTGAGGTTCTTACTCCTTAAAAAGACATCACCAAGGAAGTTCTGTAGGGAAAGGGGGTATTTGTATGGTCATGCAGTAGCATCTTCTGACACCTGAAGAAGTGTACCACAGCTAGTTCAGAAAGCAGCATGTTGTGGAAGAACAGTGAGGTGAGGGGTGGAAATGGGAGCACAGAATGGCTCTGGAAGGTGAGCATCTCTGTGACTTAGCTGTCACAGGAGACCAAAGGGGAGTTCAAAGCCTGGATTTCCTCACACAGTTTAAAAAAAAAAAAAAAAAAAAAACCTTAAAAGTAAGCCAAGTGACTAATAGCGCAGATGTTGGTAATTCTTAAAAATGCAGCTTCTGCTCTCTTGTGAGACCAAGCAAGCCAAATTCTGTGGCCATGAACTTAGGGGTGTTTTTTTTCTTCTTTCATGTCTGTTAATACTGATTTTTTTTTTATTTTATTTTGTTATTTTTTTTGGAAAAAGCAGTAAATGTTGAGAAGCTTGGTCTGCATTCATAGACATGCACCATTGCTTTTAAGTTTTGGGTTCATTCACAATTCTGCATTTTCAGATAACCGTTTGAATTTTGGAATAAAAACACTTGAAGAAATCAAGTCCAAAAAACTGAAGGAAAAATCACAAAAACAAGGTGGTGAGTTACTCTCCCTCCCTCCCAAATTCAATGGCACTCCTGTCTCAAGAGAGACAACAGTTTTTCCTGCATGGGAAATACACAGGATGACTTGCAGGGTTTTTTTGGGTTGGGATAATCTGTATTTGCTTTCAGAGAAGGACTGTATTGTTTGAAAAAAATGGCTTAAAAATAGTTCAGGTGTTAAAAGCAGAGTCCAGATGGCAAAAGCTCTCTTGTATTAGTTAGGCCCTCTAAAGCAGGGAGTAAAGTCGAAATGAGAAGGGTACAAGAATATACTCTAATGCTGTTGTGCATTATGTATCTTTTCCCCCCTGTAGCATCTGGATAGCTGGCCAAGCATTGGCTAGGACTATTCTGTGCAGTCCTTTGTATTTACTCTTCTCTTGTGGCCCAGATATGCCATTGATTGAGTGGGAGATCTGTTCATAAAGGTGTTTTTACACACCCTCAATTGAACGATCTGGGCCTTGATTTCAATTTGCATATAAATAATGTTTTTGTTGAAGTGATTTAAAATCAGTTTGCCAGGAATAAAGTAACTCTTGTCTATTTTTCCTCATGTGGTAAGGGAGTGGCTTTTTATAAACTTTCCCCCCCCCCGCTAACTTAATCTATTTTTGTTTGCTGTGATCAGAAGGCCCCTCTGGAGTTTCTGTTTATCCCCTCCAATCCCAGACCATTCCTGGTCCGGAAAAGGAAAACCTACGGACGGTGATCAGGACTGTAACCTTGTCTGCAAAGCAAGGTAATGATAACTGCTGCCTGCTTCCCTGGTTCCATTTTAGTAGCTCCTTAGACTGTAGTGTTGGTCCAGATGTCCTTGCTCTCTCTGGCCAACATGGTGTTCATCTGCTACTGATGGTGCCGAAAGGTGTTTGAAGACTTTATTTAAAGCTTCGAAACCCATGGTTTTCTACAGAAGGAAGAATCCCTGGATATATCGAAAACCTCTGACAGTGCTGGTACTCAGAGAAGCATATAGATTTTTGACTTTTGCATCAGGACATTCAGCATCTGGACATCACCTTTAAAGGGTTACGGAGAAGTGCTCGAGCTAACCATAACAAGCCAGTGTTACAAAATGTGACCATAATGCTGCAAACACTTGAACATGTGCTTGACTTTACTCCCAACAGGTCTGCTGGTGTGAGTAGAGCTACATATGTGCTCAGGTGTTTGCAGGATCAGGACAAGCGTTTGCACAAGGATATAGCTGCAAAACCAAATAACAAAAGGAGAGAGAAATGAATGGGTGCAAACAGGAGAAAACTGAAGGACTAATGAGAGGAAGCAGCTACAGAGAAGCTCTGTGGCATTGGAGAGGGGGCCAGCACTAAACAAGCAGAGAAGGGTGTTGGTGGGAGAAGTGTATGTTCATGAGGTAGTCTGCAGTAAGACACTGCGAAGTTCCATTTTTTTTCAGAGAGAGACTCGTTGCTGTTTGATAGTTGTTTATCCTAGTAAGGAATAAATCTTCAAAGTGTCTAGTAGACTAGAGCCCGAATATGGAAGCTGTGGTCTCAAGAGGCATTTTGCTTGCTTGTAAGAGTAAAACTTAACTTTGTGAAAACTTCTGCTGTAGGAGAACCTCCCTAACCAGCACAGTATATAACTTGCACACTTGTCATCGGAGCCTTAATAGCAGAAAGCTGAAGCGAGATCTCATACTACGATTTTTACTAAGTATACTACAGTACACTTCCTAGTACATTTCCAAACTGTAATTATCAAAATGTTTTATGATGCAATATTATTGCATTTTTGTTTCCTCGCTAATAGGCAAAATCTCATGATTTACAATAGGAGTCTATCACTTGTGTAAACTGGCAAGATTATCTTATATCTATACATGGCTACTGCTTTTTCCAAATTAAAGATGCTTATGTTTCACTGTTCCAGGTGAGGAGCCTCTGATTCGATTGAGTCTCTCGGAGAGACTGGGAAAACGGAAACCCTCCATAGGTAAGAACTCATAAGCTAGAGAAATAACGCTGGCTAGAGTCAGCTTCCTCTGCACAGCTCTGGTAATGCACTTAAGTTGAAATCTGCAACACCCATCTGCCATTACATCTGTAAGGCTCCAGGCAGCTCTGTTAATGTGGTTTGAAAATATATTTTATAGAACAAAATAAAGCTATAGGAATTTAGTTTAAGGAAAAAATGAGTATGTATGAGACTCTCCCATTACCTGAATGCTGGTCTGTAACATGGTGGCAGTTTCTACAGCCCTGCATAAGGTTGCAGAGTAATTGCTGCTGTGACTCATGCTGACAGGTGGGTCCTTAACTCCAACCAGGCTGCAAAGGGGATGGAGTGTCTCTTTGGAAAATGGGGAACAAGGGACTTGGACAGGTGAGGATTTGCAGGGAAACCCTAGGAACAGCCAAACTTGAGGAGAAAGCTTTTAGGGTAAGGTTTATAGTTAGTTAGATATCTCAAGAAGGGGATAATTTTTTGACTCTATGCAATGTGTATACTCTGAAGCAGTGTGGGTACTCCAGCTGCTTACATAGTCTGCTTCTTTAACTTAAGTCAGAAGCCATCAAGTCATCTATTTGGTAATTCCTGAGCTTGTGGCTTCTTGTATGCTTTACCAGAGAAATATGGTGCCCCCAAAACACCAGAGCAAATATATTGCATTTGCCCCCAGGCTTGTGCAGATATATTGTTCTGGTGCCCTTCTCCTTAAAAATGTCTGCATTTCAGATACTGTAGGACAGCGTTTCTCAAATGCAGCCACTGTGGTTGCATGCGGCCACCAGGGGCTTTTCTTGCGACCACAGCCTCTTGGGCAGTGACTGGCAGTGGGGGTGGGGTGCAAAGCAGTGGTCCCTCCCCCAGGGCCATCAGCAGGGGTTTGGCACTGCCCCCCTCTGGAGCCACAAATGCCAGAGGAACAGGCAGTTGGTATGAGTTCCCCACCTTCCATGTGGCAGTGAGGCTCGGGCTTCAGCCCTGAGGTGGCGGGCGGCAGGCTCCGGTCTTGGGGCTTTGGGCTCCAGCCCTGGACCCTGCCTGAAGGTGCCAGCCCTTGTCTCACCACCCCCCTACATCACTCCTGGCCCCCACTGCCTCCCCTGCCCCCCATCCATAGCCCCTGGTCCCCGCTGTCCCCCCACCCACCTCTTATCCAGGGCTTACTGGCTGAGTAAGTCTGCTGTGAAAATTTATATTTGTATGTTTGTTAATATCACTTTTCACAGTCTCCCAGATAGCTAGTAAGTCTGCTGTGGAAATTGATATTAACAAATATACAAATATATCTTTTTGCAGCAGAGGACTTACTAGCTAGCAAGTCTTTTTTAAAAAGCAACCAAAAAGAAAAAGCAACAACAACAAAAGACTGTGCAAAACACCTTATTTGTGTTTCTATTCTGTTTAGGTCCAATAAAGAATAGAGACAACTGTACATTATTTTTAATTGAGTCTGCAAAAAACCTCTACATAAATAAATTACAATGATTTGAAAATGTATATGTGCATATTTATTTGTTTTTCCTAAAGTCAAGTATTTTAGGAAAAATTGTCAGAACGCCCACCAGCAAAAGTTGGTGGCCGCACTCTGAGGCCACCACAAATTTATTATGAGAACCCCTATAAGTTTGTGAAGTGCTTTAGAACTTTCCACCCTGAGAGTCCCTGCCTTGATTTGGCAGTTGCTTCATAAGGGAGAGTTTCTCAGAGAGCCTCTTACCCTCCTGACATCCTTATCTTGTGTTACTTGGGTTTCA
This sequence comes from Emys orbicularis, assembly GCF_028017835.1. Lineage (NCBI taxonomy): Eukaryota > Metazoa > Chordata > Testudines > Emydidae > Emys > Emys orbicularis. Next base: position 141,234,235 of record NC_088686.1, read on the forward strand.
AAATGCTTCTTCCACTGAGAACCATTGTGCTATTTGGGAGCTACAACTTAGAAGCAGAAATAGCAGAGATTAGCAGCTGGAAAATAAACACAGAAAAATTAAACTCTGTGAAAGGTAAAGAGAGCAGAGCTTCTAGGCGACTCCTCTGTCTTCAAGTCCTCCTATGTATAAGCGCTTGTTAATACGTTCAGATATTAGCTGTTGACTTTCTTTCCACCATGTTTGGCTTTACAGATGAAAGTGGCCCTCCATTGAAGCGTAGCCTTGCTGAAAGGCTGGGAAAGAAGCTTGAATCTCTGGAGAAGACTGACAAAGCACCAAAGAGAGGTACTGCTGCTTAAGAAATCTTTGGGTTTGTTGCATACAGACTTCAGTTTGTAGTTCCCTTTTGGTTCTTTGTATGTTAGATGAAGCCTCTCAATATAACTTTGAATTTCCTGGAACTATGTGAGAGACAAAGGAGCAGCCCACCTAACTGCTTTGTGTTTGTTCTTGCAGTTCAAGTCCCCAAGTCTCTTAAGGAGAGGCTAGGATTGCCAGCTGAGCAGACTAGCACGGAGACAGGTAACTAGCATGGAGACAGCTGATGCTCCCCTTTTTCCTGGACCTGCCATTTCTCAGCAATCCGCATGACCCTACCCTTAGCCATTAGAGCTCCTGTATCTGCCAGCATGAGAGTTCTGGCTCTTGACAGCCAATTTGATTCCACTTGTGCCTCAGGAAGCTTTGCTTGCCTGTTTATAAGCAGAAGAGTTTAAAACCAGCTTGGAGACAAGTGAAATAGAAATTGGAAACCAAGAGATGGGATTGGAAATGCCAGTGGAGGTACAAGGTAGTGGTAGAATGGGGCAGATTTACCTCTGTGCTGCAGTCATCACAGTAGTAATAGATTGTTTACAGAAAAGGGATCAGAGTGTGCCCTACAATTTGACATACATGCTTCCCTAAACCACATTCACAAGTTTAGGTTATGATTTGGTTTCCTTTCTCTTTGACACACTGACGTTCACAGTTTTTTGGGGGGCCCTAAGTGGCTACTTAATTTTTTTTTTTTTTCAATGCACAGGTCACAGTCTTTTCTTTAAATGTTTTGGTTTTTTCCTCTTTTGGTGACAACAGAAAGAGCTGCAAAACCAGCAGGTGAGATCCGTGTGAAAACACTAGAAGAAATCCGTCTTGAGAAAGCCAACCAGAGACGGGGAGAACCTCAAACCAAACTCAAGACTGAAGAGACTTGTAGAACAGAAGATCCTAATCCAAGGGTGAAACCCTCCCCAACAATTAGAATCAAAACCTTTTCTGAGGTTCTGGCTGAGAAAAAAAACAGGGAGTTGGGGGAGGAAGATCAGCTAAAAGTGGAGGAAAAGCTAAAAGCGGAGGAAAGTCCTACCAAGCCGAAGACTGAGAGTGAGCCCAAGAAGCAGGGCACTGCAGCTCCACCTATAGCCAGCAAAGGGCAGCTGGAGGAGTCAACAGGCAAAGCCATGTCAATAGGGGAGGTGCGCATTAAAACATTGGAGGAGATCAAGCAGGAGAAAGCCCTGAGGATGCAGCAGAGTGGAGAGAACACCCTAAATACGCCACCGCAACCTGAGCTTACTCCCACCGGGAGGAGATTACTGCGCATTACAAAGCTGACAGGTAACAAATGCTTTGGCCATTCCTATAGTACAGCAGGTTCCCCCTTCTTTGCTGGTATTTTCAGTTTACTCAGAAATCACTCACTCCACTACATATTACAGCTAGAAGACTTTCAAAGTCAAAAGTTAAGAAGTGCCAGAATCAGGGTTGCCCATGTCAACCCTACTTGCTGCTTTGTACATATGTAATTAAAGACTGTCATGCATATCGTTTGCTATGTCTTCTATGGGGCTCCTGCCTCATTCAGTGAATGCATAGTTATTTAATGTGGAGGACAAAATGCAATATTGAATGTGTGGCCTCAGGCCTCAAACTTTGTACTGAATACAAAATTCATTCCCTCCTGGGAGTTTCTGTGATTCTCTCAAAATAATATTGGAGTCACTGTTTCATGAACATTAATGTATGTATCTTCATAACACCCCTGTGAGGTAGGAATGTGTGTGTGTGTTCTGTTTTTTTTACAGCTGGGGAACTGAGGCACAGAGAGAGATTAAGGCCAAAATTGTCCACTAATTTTGGGTGCCCAACTTGAAATATCTAGGACTTGCCTTTTTTTTTTTTTTTTTTTTTGAGCATGAGCACTTTGTATGTTCAAAGCACAATTCCACTGATGTCTGAGTGCTCAGTGTTTTTGTGTCTTAAACCACAGGCATCTCATGTTGGGCACCCAGAAAATGGGGAACACACAATTAGTAGCCAGCTGTTAACACTAGTTTGAGTGAGGTGCCCAGCATCACACAGGAACTCTGTGGCAGAGGCAGGCATAGAATGCAGTTTACCAGGGCAGCATTCAACCGCCTAACCATGAGACCATCCTTTTTCATCCTATAGTCCTCTGCCTCGTTCACTATACACTTTCCAACCTCTGCAACAAATAAGGCAGGGGTCCTACAGACAACAGCCTCATTCATTCATTCCCTGCGCACAATACATAATGTGCACTGTAGAAAGTGTCTTTCAGATGTAACATTAAATGGGAGTCTCTTTGGGTCATCACAGTGCTTGGTCAGCTGCAAGTAAAAGTTCTCTGGTGTGTAGCGCAACCCAGACCTCATGATTACAGTGTGTACAACTGAATGGAAGATTATAGAGCACAAGCTGCAGCCAAATTCTTAGACTATTAAACTGGTTCGTTTGCCCCAAAAAGTTGGAAACCAGTAGTGTGAAATGCTGTTCAGGAGATCTGTGGTGTTTGAACTCTTAGAATTAACAGTGTGGGTTTGGGATGTTTTAAAGCACCTGGAAGAGAAGAAAAGAAGTTGGTGGAGTCGAGCATTCCGCCCCTCAGAGCTGGACCAACAGACAAGGCTGCAGAGGTGAGTCCCTAGAGAATATAGGAAACACTATGTGTCAGAAGGTGCCTTGGATAACATTCACATTCTGTTTACCAGCATGACTTGGCACATACCTCCGATGCAATGGGGATGTCTGTACATTTCTGCATCTAAATTCTGGAGATTAATCCAGAGTCCTGTCTTCTGTGGTAGCATTTCAAGACAACATTGCAATGACCAAATGGCTTTGAATTTCTTGCTATTTATACGTAGCAATGAATAAGAAGCCCTGGTAGCAATAGCAAAAGCCAGGACTTTGTAATCAGAGTAATCTGTCTGTTGAGGGCAGCATTGGCTACTTGTGTTTCCCTTGGGCTCCTACTAAGAATGGACTAGATTGCAGCTAGAGTCTTTTGCTTTGATCAAGGGACAACCCATGCTGGGATTTGTAGCCTCTGTGGGCTGCACTTCTGTAGTAAAGGTGGGGGTGTTTGTGAACCTTGATGTAGGTTGCCAAAATGCAGCTGACTGATATTAGGGTGGTTCTGAGCTCAGAGTCCTCTCCATAGGAATTGCTGATTAGGTTTGTGTTCTGAAGTCACCCTAGATTTGTCCCATCTTGTTCCTCTCTTATTTTCTCTAGTCTTCAGATGAGAGTGCAAACAACTCTACAGTTCAAATGAAGAGTTCTCAAGAAATACTGAGGGAGAAGCGGCAGCTGAAGCCACGGCAGAAGGAGAAGCTCCAGAAGGAAATATCTGCTATGTCATCCCCTGGAGAAGAAACGATTGAAGAGAAGAGCCCAGCGGCCGGAAGTCCTGAATCCACTGTGACGCCTGGGGCAACTCGTCGGTTGACAAAGAGACTGACTGTGAAATCAGAGGAAGCAGTGATGGAAAGTCCAGGAACAGAGGGTTCAGTACTACCAGTGAAACATGCAGCTCAGTCTCTGGAGCGAAAGGCTAAAGGTGAATGTCATTTTGTGTAGTATTTTCTGTAAGAGGGATTTAACTTTAGGGGCTGGATCACTTAATCTGTTCCCCAAATCACTCAGTTATTTTGCTCAATATTTTTAGGGAAAGATGACCAGTGCTCATTCTGCAGTGTAGTCATAATTGGACTTTTCTCATCATCACAAGTGCAGCACAGCATATTTTGTTCAGTTGGCAAAATGGCCAGACCTTGATTCAGAAGAAGAATGGAGTAGTAAAAGGAGATACTGCCGGTCTGGCATTGATGCATTGGCACAGTAGTGTAACAAGTTGTGCAGATCCTTGATGTGGGTGGGAGAGAGAGCCTACACAGAATTTGCCTGTTCTGTTTCTGCCCAGCTCTCGTCTGTGTTAACCCTTTCCTTTCTGAGAGCCCTAAAATTCCCAAACTTTAAAAAAAAAATCTAACTAGAAAATGGCTTTCATTTGTGAACGCTGAAATTTCAGTAAAGTTACCCTAGAAAAGTGGTGGTGTTGCTTAGGATCTTGACGCTGTCCAGATTTTCTCTATATTCTCCCTTTTATTTCTGATTGGTTTATGAATTCATCCCTGACCGTTGAGTAGTGTTGCTGTACAGCTCCTACATTCCACCCCAAAGATGGCTGTGTTAATGGAGGTGAAGTAATTTCTCTGAAATGTGTTAGAGCTGATAAGATGAGACACTGTAAGTCTATTAGCATTTTTATAGATTGCTGACTACATAAGAACAGAACAGCCATACTGGGTCAGACCAAAGGTCCATCTAGCCCAGTATCCTGTCTTCTGATAGTGGCCAATGCCAGATGCCCCAGAGGGAATGAACAGTCTCTGGCAAACAGAGACTAGGGCCACCATTCCTGCCCATCCTGGCTAATAGCCATTGATGGACCTATCCTCAATGAACTTATCTAGTTCTTTTTTGAATACATGTATTTGAACTGCCAAAGGGTTAATTGGGGGTTACAAGGTGCTGTGCCTTAAACTCATTGCTGGCTTTACAGAGGAGCAAGGAAACTGCATCAATCCTAGGAACCAATCAGCTTCTGTTCCTTTCCTTTTATTTTCCAGCCAAACCCAAGGTGACTGTGAAGCCATCAGGCGTGAAAACCATCTCCCCTGCAAAACAGGCCCTGAAACGTAAGGTGGCTGAAAGTCATCCTTCTGCCATAGCAGCTGTGAAACCACTAAGCACCACTAGCAGTGACTTGAAGGAGCTCCCAGCTAAAAAAGCAGCTGTGGTAAGGAAACTGGCTTACAAGCTGGACAGCCTATGGTGAAACCTGAACAGAAGTGTTTCACCCTGCCCCTAAGAGAAGACCGAAGATAGATATAGGGATGTCTTATCTCTCTTACGCAGTTCTGTCCAGATCTGAGTCCCTTACCATACCATGGTATGATTTTGATGCATCTTCCTCCATCTTTTATTAGATGAGTAACAGCACTTTTATAATGTTCTTAGTTAAATGTCTTCTCAGTGGAGTGAAGTACATACCACTTACGTGCATTCCAGAGTGGCTAGTCAACTACTGCTGAAGACTTCAGGCCCTTGATAGGCATTGAGTTTTATGCTCACTTTGTCTGGGAAGGCCCAGAATTGTTTTGGCTTGGGGCTCAGGGATGATATGGCTGTGCAAGGATGGGGCAGGCATTATACTGGAGGAAAAGAAATCTGCCGAGAAATATTTTACTTTTGTACCTTAACTTTCATCTTGCTTTTTCCCAGACTACTGTTCTAGCCGTGCCAGAGGATAGTCCGGCCACTGTACCGGAGAGAGCAAAATCCAGAGACAGGTAATGTCTGCAACTTGCTCCTGTTCCTGTTAGAAAAGGTTTTTGTCACTGGGGTTTCGGTTTGAAACTTCAGTACAGTCTCTGCCTGACATTTGGGAAGATGAGTTTGAGGTCATCAATGTTATAATATACCTGTTAAGCCCTGCAACATACCCTGCTTTAATTTTCTAACTATTTAGCAGACTCTCCTTTGGATTATCTTTTAAAACATTTGAGTTGATTTTGTTAATGTTGGTGAATTGGCATCACTTGCAGTAGCATCTTTCTGGATTCCTGTGAGGTCCTGAAAGAGGCGAGGGTGGCGCTGGAGTGGGATGAAGATAGGGGAAGACTTTCCTGCTGGCTCCTCCTCAAATGCTAACTAGTAGCTGGCATTCTCTGTGACCAAATGCATGTCTCAGCAGAAGGCTCTGTAAGAGAAGAGGGATATTAGGTGAAGAAAATAACGCAGAGCTGGATGAGATAAGTTTATGCAGCACCTGGCTGAATCAGGGCTGACTAAAATCCACTGCTGTCAGCTTCTTACTGTCAAGAGCACCAAATTCATCCAAACGTGTGATGGAAAGAGTAAATAGTTGATATCTGTTTTAACAAACAGTTCACAAAGTTTTATCCATTCACATTTTTATAATCTGTTTAGTAAATTAGTGTAAGTGTATTGTCTTTGGAGGCAGAGCATTTGGGGATCTAGGAAAAAGATGGTTTAATTCTCATGGTTGTGTCTAGGTCCCCAAACTGAGAATGTACCTGTAATATTACGTTGGACTCAGAGACAGCCACTGCTTAATTACACAGCAATTCCAAAGGATTGGAGGTGTGGGGGAGAACACTGCAGTAAGAGAGGGCGGTTGGCAAAATAGATATTTTCAATTAAAGAATTGCTCTCTCTCTTCTCCCAAGCCCTGAGTTGCATATAGGAAGCCAAGCAGCCTCTGTGGCTCAATCAGAGATGTCAAGCCCAACCTCTTCACAGGCAGCAGTCAAGACCCGCAGGCTGAGCTCCACCACAGCTGGGAAAGCACCCTTATCCGTAGAAGATGACTTTGAGAAGCTGATTTGGGAAATCTCTGGAGGCAAACTGGAAGCAGAGATTGATCTGGACCCAGGGAAAGATGAGGATGACCTCCTGCTTGAACTGTCTGAAATGATTGACAGCTGAACCAGACTTATACTTACCTTTTAAAACAAAAAACATTTTAAACTCTATTTTGTTGGATACCCAAGATAAACCTTTTTCTTCTATATGAGGCTTTGCCACAAGTCTTTAAGTACACTTGAACTGATAGAAATTGGCAATATCTGCACTCAATTGTCGTTAATTTCCCTGCAGGTCAGAGTTAAGAGCCTGTGTACCCATCCTGTTACCACAGGCGGCTATTTTGAATATGTGAGGACAAAGCACTTCAGAGTTTCAGGCCAGAAAGATCCTGGAGCCCATCTATAAAGCCTGGGGGTGTAAACTTCTTCCACTGATTTAAGGCTGTGAAGGCTTTAAAAAAAAAAAAAAAATTCTCAGCAAGGTGTGCAAAACTCAGTGTGTTTCAAAGCTTTTGGCAACTCTTGAGTTGTATTTGTCCTTACCTTCTTGTTTTAACATTCTACCAAAAAATAATGAAAAAGTGGGGAGAGAAGGATAATTACTACAGTAATGTGGGCCAAACATACTGCCAAAGGTGCGGGATCGGGTTAATCCATCCAGCCTTACTTCCTTTTAATTTTATCAGGGACAACACAATATCAGTATGGAAAGCAGCAGCTATACAGTACACGAAGACTGCCTTCCTCCCTTTGAATCATACTGTTCTAAATCTTGGGGGGTTGGTACTTTTTGTTGACTGAGTAAGGTCCTGGGGCAACTGGTGTAACCCCTCTTGGTCTGCTGCACATCAGTAAATTGAAAATGGGTCTTAAAAGTGCCTCTCATTTCCAAGAATCTCTTCCCTCTTCTGCTGACTTTTCTTCTACTGAGAAGCGGTAGCTGCTGGCACTGATGGGGAAAACACTTTTAGCTTTCTTTGAACCCCAATTCGCTGTATAGGCTTGTCTGATTTGATGTAGCACTATGCTGGAATTCAGCCAATAGGAAGCATGTGTCAAGTCAGGCAAGTCTTAGAAGTGTCAGAGCAAACTCTGTTCCCTCCCCTGTCCTGTGGATACCTTTCTCTCTTCTCACCCTTCATTTCTCTATAACTCCCCCCTCCTCCCCCCCCCCCCCCGGCCTGAACTAATCATTTAGGAAGTACACACCTGGGGTTGGGATGTTAGGAAAACTAGTCTTCTGTGCTTGACAGTCCATTTGTCTGAACTGTGTACATGGAGAGAATGATTGAGATTGGGGTGTATTGTGTATCCCATCACCTATGTTCATTTTGACCATAAGATTTTTTTTATTTTTTTTTATTTTCTTAAACCTTCAACAAACTAGTCCCTTCCGACTTTGAGCTGTGAGGATATAGGTGTGGCAAGGCTTTTGCTGCTGGCAGGCTTAAAAACAAAAAGTTTAATTGTATTGTAAATATTTTGTCTTTGAAAGAAAACACGTACATGATTTGATAATCCACTGTGATGTCTTAGTTCTTATAGGGAAGATTTGAACCAAAACCAATTTTTAAATTAAAAAGCCCACTCCTGAAGAAACTGCTGTTATAGTTCTAGGAGGGACACCATGCAGAAAGCTTCATCCCAAAGAAGCCGAAAAGCAACAACCCTCCATCCTGCTGAAGGACTTTTCACAATGAGACTTCTGGTTGCTTGTGCACAAATGGAAGCAACTTTCAGAGAGAGACATATGTATGAGAGATTGTGATCTAAAAATCTTTTCCCTGCTGCTTGTTATCTCCCTGTGTTTAAGCAGAATATTCCGTTCCATTGTCAGCTTTGTTCACTTCCTTCTCTGGATGAGAAGTCCTGTCTATGAAGGCAGAATTTTATGTATGCCATTACTTCTGTAAATATTTTATTCTTTCATTTTCTATTTAGTTTGTATTTAAGGCATTGTCTTACATGTAATCTGAACCATACATGTTCACCATGAGTTGGGCTGTTCATGAAAAACATTACTCGTGTTTTTAAATAAAGCTGATGTAGGAAGTCTTATTTCAGATGTTCTCCGTGTATTTGGGTAAGATGCAGAGGTGGGCAGTAGGTGCAAACAAAAGGGTCTTTTGGTTTCTACAACCAATAATTTCTTTAAAATGTTAGCAGTAGAGGAAATGGTATGTCCCAGTGGTAGGGTATGCAGAGAGGAGAGTCAGGGTCAACTTGCAAACAATGGAAGAGGCAGTGTGACTGTGTGGAATTCACAATACTTAACTCCTTTAGTCTCTGTCTCTCCCAGTTTTGTAAAGTGCTTTGAAAGTGAAGTGACTTGCCCAAAGTAACAGAGCAGGTTGGTGCCGGAGCTGGGCATACACTTAAGCCTCCAAATGGAGGGGGTGAAGCCACTTGAAAAGTCTTAATGTATTTGCATTCCTCAACTTCATCATCATATCTTCTGCAAGTGAGAGCGGTTGTATTACTCCAATGTACACCTGACAAACTGCAGTGATAACACACATGTATAGCCGCCTGTGGCTGGGGACAGATCTACTTAGGTGTGAGGAACAAAAGGACAGCTAGGCAGCCACACTTCACCCACCATGCAAAGGTTCATCTTGATCTGAGCATCCATGATCCACTGCAAGGCTCTCAGTGAGGATGCAAGGTCAAGTGAGTGGAATTTAAGGGTGGTGTCTCGCTGAGATGTATGGCTATGAACTATGCAAGTGGCCTTGAGTCTCATCTTTTGGGTCAAAAGCTCTCTCTCTCTCTCTTTTTATTGTTGAAAATTACTCCTCAAAGGATCATGGTGCAAGTGAGGCTCCTGTCCTAGTTATCTCTGCAAATGGCAGCCATCCTTCAGCATTTGGACTTTCCTGCCTAAATAAGGGGGATGTCAGGGTCACTCAGTGCACCCCACCTGGCCTTGCCCCATGCCTGTGTTGCATGCACCCTGCAGGCTCTGGGCCTGTGCTCTGCAGGGGCTGAATTCCCAGGCTGGGGGGGCTGGTCTGCACCTGCGCTGGGTTGCTGGTGGGCTAGCATGCGCTGCGGGGCCTGGCCTGCAGTGGGGCTCGTGCCCCCAGCCAGAGGTCAGCACGGGCCTTGAACCTGGCTCGGAAGGCCGCGCACCGCCGCTGGACGGAGGCACTATGAGAGGCGGGAGCAGTCGAGGCGGGATGGAGAGTCCTCCAGTGTGCCAGAGTGGCCGGGAGAGGGGGCGGGTGGGAAGGGTTCCCAGCGTTCCACCGGCAGGCCCCGGCGGCTTCCGGTCTGCACCGGAAGTCTGAGCTGCTGCGGCGCGCGCGTGCGGGCTGCTGGTGGTAACGGTTTCTTTCCGGTCTCTCTCCCCGTCTGTTGGCTGAGGCTCGCTCGCTCGCGGCCATGGCGTATCGCGGGCAGGGCCAGAAGGTGCAGAAGGTGATGGTGCAGCCCATCGTATCCTGCCGCGGGGAAGTGGCGGGGGGGAGAGGGTGAGGGGGCCGGGGTGGGATGAGATGAGGGGGACTGGCGGGAAGGAGAGCAGGGAATGATGGGGTTGGCTGTGGGGGGGAGGAGATGTGGGGGGCTGGCGGGAAGGAGAGGGGGGAGTGAGGGTGCTGGTGGGGAGGAGATGTGGGGGGTTGGCGGGAAGGAGAGGGGGGAGTGAGTGGGATGGGGATGGCTGTGGGCGGAGGGGGAAGTGAAGGGGCCGGGGGGAGGGAGGAGATGTGGGGGGCTGGTAGGAAGTGGGGGGGCTGGGGGGAGGAGATGTGGGGGGCTGGCGGGATGTGGGGGGCTGGCGGGATGTGGGGGGCTGGCGGGAAGGAGAGGGGGGAGTGAGGGGGCTGGGGCTGGCTGGGGGGGAGGAGATGTGGGGGGCTGGCGGGGAGTGAGGGCGCCGGGCAGTGGAGGCCGAGATCGGGGTTGCCATGCAGCCCCTCACCCGGGCATTACATGTTGGGGGTTGGGGGGTCTCCTCTCCCAAGCGCCTGGGAAGGGGCCGCTTTTTATCAGAATCCAAGGGGGAATCGGTGTGTTCAATGCCAACCAGACTTCTTCCCCTCCCCTCCAAGAAACAAACGGTGATTTGCCTAAAAATAAAGAGCTTGTAGAGTGGGAACTTTGGTTATAACCAGATGAGTTGTTACAGTGACACATGTTGTGCTAGGAGCTGCTTCTGTGCTTTTCCTTAAGTGCCGTGCTACAGAACCTCATCTTCAGGTACCTGCAGAATGTAAGTAATGCTGTCTGTCAGCTCCTTGTGTGATTGTAAATATGATCCAAAACATACTTTTAGCCGTGGTAATGTTGCTGAGGTTTATATCTGATCCATCCTGTCTTTGGGATGGGGAAGGATTCTTTCTTCCTTCCTTCTTCAGCAAGGAGCTGGGATTCATAAACTGATCAGTTTCTTCCCTCTCTAGCTAATAATAGTATTGATAATATTTGACATATTAGCTCTTAAGGGTTTTTTTTGGTGTTTGTACTGAATTAGCTTCCTGCCACCCAACCGCACTGTGGGTCTAAGTTTAATATTTTGTTAGCATGCCAAGAAATAGTAATGAATACTAAAGGTTTGATCCTAAGGTAAAGTGTACAGTGATGTACTTGTGTGTATAGACCCTGGCAACCTGACAGGATCTGAATACAGATGTCAGGTTCAGGTTAGGTTGGGTGTTACTTGTATAACATACATTCAGGCGCAGCTCAGATCCGATAGATTCTTATCTCTGATTGCGTTGGCTGCCCTAGACCCTTGCAACCTGACCTAAACCCAGTGGGACCTGACTACAAGTGTTGGAGTCGGGTATGAAAACAATTAAATACACGTCTACCCCGATATAACGCTGTCCTCGGGAGCGAAAATAATCTTACTGCGTTATAGGTGAAACCGCATTATATCGAACTTGCTTTGATCCGCCGGAGTGCGCAGCCCCCCCCCCCCCCCCCCCAAGAGCGCTGCTTTACCGCGTTATATCCGAATTCGTGTTATATCAGGTCATGTTATATCGGGGTAGAGGTGTACTCTTGGGGTCGGGTTGGGTTAAAATTGGCTGTGGTCTAGTTGGATTTGGGTTGGGCTTTAAAATTAGGCCCGAGCAGACTTCTGCTACTGTTTATCTTCTAAAATTTATTCCTTTACGTGCTCACAAATCCTCAATAATTGGAGAGAAAACATGCCTTTTTATTTATAAGATGCCTCAGGGCAACATTGAGTCCTAATTTGGGTGTCATATCTTGTGTCTTCTTATAGAAACCGCAAAGAATATTTTTAATAACTACTTACAGCGTGTCAAACAGATAATATTATCATGTATACCAATGAGTAACGGTTGCTTGGAGTACTTGTGCTAATAATGTGCTTTCTTATCTTCCCCCTTCCTCCCCGCCCATGATTTTGCAGAGGTCCAGGATTCAGGTGTGGCTCTATGAACAGGTGAACATGCGGATAGAAGGCTGTATCATTGTGAGTGTCATGTTATAGGCACTTTGCATCGTTAATTTGTTTTTCCCGTTCACAAGTTCCATTTGCAACTCCCCAAGAAAGGGTAGTACAGTGAAGTAATAACATCCTCCGCCCCCCCCCAGTTTTCCAAGCAGTCGCCTTACTCAGATCCATTTAATCATAGCATCATAGGACTGGAAGGGACCTCAAGAGGTCATCTAGGCCAGCCCCCTGCACTAATGGCAGGACTAAGTATTATCTAGACCATTCCTGTCAGGTGTTTGTCTGTGCCCCTTAGTGAAAGCAACTCCTGCTGTTGAGGCTTGAGACCAGGCGATTTTGTTCACTAACCACTTTTGTTGTTGGTTCTTAGGGTTTTGATGAATACATGAACCTGGTTCTGGATGATGCAGAGGAGATACACTCAAAAACAAAAGCAAGGAAACAGCTGGGTAAGTCTGCATGGTTTAAATGATTTATGGCACCAAGCTGCATACATGAACCTTATGTGCAGCAGCGATATAAAATACAGAGCAAATGAATAGCTTTGACTGAAGGATAGTGAAACCCATTGGGAAGATTCTTGGGTCTGCTATCTGCTGTAGGTTAACTGTGTTGGGATTAGAGAGTTGATGAATGTTCCATTCTGATTAGCTGTGTGCCAGAATCCAGCACTTCTCAAAGAGTGAGTGAGTCCTAAAATGAATCTGAATCTTTAAAAAGGTGGCTTAATAAACAGCAGCTCTCTGCCCTCTCTTGGGTGTCAGGGTGACTGGAGGAGGCCAATCTAAACTCCATACTCCCATATCTATCTCTGTACGGTTGTATTAATTGGAAGTGTAATTTACCCCTTCACGTAATACTGAAGCTAGGGGTGACCCAATGAAATTAATAGGCAGCAGGTTTAAAACAAATGAAAGGAAGTATTTCTTCACACGATGCACAGTCAACCTGTGGAACTCATTGCCAAGGGATGTTGTGAAGGCCCAAAGTACAGCAGGATTCAGAAAATAATTAGGTAAATTCATGGAGGATATGTCCATCAATGGCTAATAGCCGAGATGGTCAGGGACAAAACCTATTTACTGGGTGTCCCTGAACCTCTGACTGCCAGAAGCTGAGATTGAACAACCGGGGATGGATCACATTTTTAATTGCCCTGTTCTGTTAATTCCCTCTGAAGCCTCTGGCAACAGCCACTGTCGGAAGGCTGGATATTGGGCTCCATGGACCATTGGTTTGACTTAGCATGGCCATTCTTATGTTTTTAATTAATTTAAATACAACAGTCCTAATACCCTCCCCACGCACTCAGTATGTCTACACAACAAATTAAAACCTGTGGCTGGCCCATACAAGCTCACAACGGCTCGGGCTGCAGGGTTGTTTCATTGCTGTGTAGGCTTCTGGGCCTGAGCTGGAGCCTAGGCTGTAGGACCCTGCGAGGTGGGAAGGTCCCAGGGCTCAAGTTGGAGCCTGAGCCCGGACATCTACACAGCAGTGAAACAGCCCCAAAGCCCTAGCCCTGTGAGCCCAAGGTGGCTTGCATGGGCCAGCCACGGGCGTCTAGTTGCTGTGTAGACGTACCACTGTCACCTTGTCCCATCACCCTTCTGAGTCAGTACAGGAAACCCTTTTGTTGCTGCCATCCCCACCATGTTCGGATTTGGTATTCACCATTTGCCAAGTACCAAAGATAAACAGTAAATCTGAAAACAGCGGTGTCTTCCGATTCCCAACCAGGATGGCTTTTATTGCGATACACTCTGGTTTATTTTAAGGAAGCAGAGTACGGGGCTCAAGATAGTACTGATACCCTGCAACGCAGCGAATCTCAGATATATCAGTCATATACTGTGGAGAGAGGTTCACCATAGATTTATAGGCTTGTAGCTCTGTGCTGCATGCAGAGGGATAGTCTGTCTATGTATTATCTTAATTTACTGTACTGAAAGGAAACTTCTGATCTGTACTGCAGTCTTTCCCATGGTAAGTGTTTAATAGAAAGAAGCACTATACAGGCACCATGCAGACCTCTTTTTGGAAGCTTTTCTGCAACAAAATTTTCTGCATGTTAGACATTGCATGACCTGAGGATAATCTCTCTAACTGCCATTTCCGTTCTCCTTTGTGTTGCAGGTCGGATCATGTTAAAGGGGGACAATATTACTCTTCTACAAAGTGTTTCTAACTAGAACTTGTCATTCAGAGGGTGGAATGCACTAAAGAGTGTTCCAAACTAGAATTTTCAGTTAATGTGTGGGGTGGACTAAACATTATTATAAACAAGAGTCACTGTGCTGGGAAAGTGGATGGCGTTTTGAAAATAAAAACTCCAAATGAGCCTGATTTGAAAAGAGTAAAAACTTAGCTGATCTCTTTCCCTACCTTTGATAGTAACATTTTTTACATTGCAGTACTTAAAAATTGTAACTGTGAACTTAAATCTATTTGATCTCATGCCTACATCCCTCCCTCACTGTTTTTGTTGGGGGGAAAATATGTAATCTGAAATAAACCTTTTTTCTTAAAATGGATCTGTTCAATTTCTGATAGGGGAAAAAAATCTTTGTACGTTCTGGAACAATAACAATGCACCATCTGAATTGTTCAGTAGAATACCAGAGCCACATGCAGTCTCTAGACTGTAGAGATCCAGTAAAATTAGGATGGAATTTATCTAGGAACTTAGCATTACTATTCTCTACCAACATATCTCAGTTGCGTGAAGAGAGCTTTAACTGATAAAACAGTATAAAATTTCTTGAGAATCTACATAGATGTACTTGTTGGTAAAGGATTATTTCTACAGTTAAGTATGTTAATATGCTGGGAAGGCCTCCAGGAATTTCATCAAAGCATTTAACAAACAATGCTCAATCCTCACACTTGCCAGTATAATTAAGTATTATCCTCTTGTTTGAGTGGGGAAATTTAAGCAGAGAGGCTAAGTAGTTGACCCAAGATCACAGAGAGGGAGTCAGTGTCAGAGCCAGGATTAAAATTCGAGAGTTCCTGTGGT
This sequence comes from Emys orbicularis, assembly GCF_028017835.1. Taxonomy (NCBI): domain Eukaryota; kingdom Metazoa; phylum Chordata; order Testudines; family Emydidae; genus Emys; species Emys orbicularis. The sequence continues at coordinate 141,249,404 of NC_088686.1, forward strand.
CAGATCACTAAACAATTTGGAAATATCTGAGATGTTTGGGTTTTTAATATTTTCTTCAATTTTTAATTTGGGAGTAATGTGCTGTCTGTATGGGGATCTGCTGGATGGTTTGCTTGGGGATCTGTGAGATGGATGCATTTTCTTTTGCTCCTATATGCTTCCTGGCTCAGATACCACTATTAGACCCCTTCTGCTGCTTTTCCAATTTAAACAAAAAAAAAGTGTAGGTCTGATACCTCTGTGATGGAGGATTTCTTGGCGTTTGTTTTGAGGGCTTGATTTGAGGGCTACAGTAACAATCATTTAGACTGGAGTAATTTAGTCAGCATTCAGTTATCAAAACATAGTTTTACGTATAGTTGTTATCCTGCAAACCAGTGAATTCAGAGAAATTCAGAAGAAAAAAACTGCCCCTGTTCATGGAAATATAACACATGCAGTTCAACAGTGGACAGTTAAAATACCTGTAATCTATTTTGGCCCAGTCTACGGCAGGGATCATTGGGAAAAATGTTCTCCCTTTCAAGTTTAAAAAAAAAGCCATGCATTTTTTGTTGTTGCTGCTGCTATCAGCTACTTCTGTCTCTCTTATTATTCATCCCAGACATGCAGAAATACAGCAACTCAGGCTTTTCTGGATTGTGTACTATTATTTGTCTATCTTGTTTGCATCTGAAAGAATTTTGATGCAGTTCCAGCATAGGTACTTTCACCCATTTCACTAAACTATTCTACAGAGAAATTGTAACACCTCTTATCAGGCTTAAAGCTATGATGATCGAATGGGACATGTTACCACAACATGGTAGCTGAAACAAAATCAGGCATACTACCTGCTAACAAAAGAATTGGTATTTTTGTATCAGTTTTCATGAGTTTCAAAGTGTTCTGCACAAACAGCAACAGAAAGGTACATGTCTTGTGCAGACACAAATGTTAGACCATCTGTGGATGAATGCAGTTAAACATTGCCAAGGACTAGGTATGGAAGGCATAGAATAGTAACTGGGTTCCCCTGTGTCTGCTTTACATGGATCCTCAAGATGCTCGTTGAAGTTTTACAGAGCAGTAAATAACTACGGGATTCTCTCGATTAATAGTTATGGAGCTACAGTTGCTGGGTATTTATGGTACCTCACAGTGCCTGCAAATTCCACCTGATTAACTAGATGCAGGTGCAAAGGCAAATCAGGGCCTTGAGATTAATCCTTATGCCTAAAATATTTCAGCTCCGTGTTTCTGAAGCAATACTTTTTCTCTCCAAATATGTGAGAAAAATGTCATACAAGGATAAAAGGGCAGTGTGAAATGTGGAGATCAGAAAAGGATATTTACCAGAGGGGGGAGAGCGTAAAGATGCATGCCATGAGTCCAATGAACATAAGGTCAATGAAATAAAAAATGTCTCAGTGCTCATAAAGGGGTCTATCCCTTTCCAAAAAGAATGAGGAGTACTTGTGGCACCTTAGAGACCAACAAATTTATTTCCAGTCGCTGTTGCAGAAAAGTAGACTGGTAGGAGAAACAGCTCTCTGTTACAAGCAGTGCTGCTTCCTGCTCCAAATCACGCATTTCAAGATGCTCTCAATGCTGCATGCTGTTCCTCCACTGCTTGATGCTATCAGACTGATCCTGTATCTTAAATTCATTTGCAGTAGTCCAGTGATGAGTGGAAGGAAGTCTAGACTAATCATAAGGCATGTCATAGCTGATGATAAACATTCTACCAAAATAGACTGATTGTATTGTAAGTGAGCTGCAGGGCTAATTAGAAGCTTCCTCAGAGGGAAGCTGTGAAAAATGCAGAAACCCAGTATTGGAGTGTAAGCATGTCTGCACATAGGGGATCTGGTCCGTGAGTGGGGCTTCTAAGGCACTAGTGAAATACCTGTCCTTATAAGGGACATCTGTGAGAATGGTACAAGTCTTCACAATTGTACCTTGTTTATTTCATTGTATGTTAATCCAAAACCCCGCTTCTAATTTTTTAAACCAAGAGCTGTATACAGCCAGAGGGTCGTGTCTGTGTCACAGATTACTGGATTGGGTGTCTGGGTTCTGAGTTTTATTTTTGGCTCTGCTAGCTCACTTGCTGATGACATTGGGCAAGTCAAGGCCCCACGTTGTGCCTCAGTTTCCCCCTCTCTAAAATAGAAGTCAATAGTACTTACCTTCCTCAAGGGGTGGAGTGAGGTATAATTGTAAAGTGCTTTGCGCTCTTGTAGAAATGAATTGGAGAATATCTATCTCCAATTGAGATTGAGCTCTCCAGGGTAAAACCTGCAGGTTGAAACATGGCCACAGTCTTGGACTACAGAGGGCGCTGCTGCCCCTAGCAACACCCTCCACCACAATTGCAAAGTGTCATAAGCCTCTGCTGGAACATAGAGTTCTCCAGCATTCATACGGCTTTATTGGCTCCAAAACAACCTGGAAGAAAGATAAAGCCGGGCTGTAGAGTGGGGGGCTGCTCTCATCCAGTACAATAGCCAACGAGCGGCCCTGCCTATTTCTCACCCCCACACCTTCTACGATGCCTGTGTTCCCTGAGAACTGACGTGTCCCTGCCTCAGAGAGGGATGAAGAACGGAAGGGTCTGTTTTTGACTGAGCGAGTGGCAGGCAGAAGGAATAAGGTAGAGTGAACTCTTACAATTGGGCTCTGTGTTTAGGAGGCTCCTGTTGCTTGGCTTTCTGCTCTCTTGAAGCCTGTTGTTTGCTTTGCAAGTCATGTTTTTCCGTAACGTGCAAATTCCTTTCCACCGAGCAGAGGTGGGTAAAAACGCCTTCCAAGGAGGATGCACTGAGTGGTGTTAAGGTTCCTGAAATGTGCAGTTAACTCTGAGTGCCGTGGGGTTGACGGATTATTGCAGTTGAATGCCCCACTGCAGGGAGCAATTGCGGTGCTACAGAGCACACAAATCTCTAGGTAGAAAAGTGCTAGTAATGGAATTTGTCAGAGAAACTTTTCTTGCCCCAACCAGAGCTCACATGCTACAGAAAAATCCAAGAGCCAACCTCAAATAACCTGGTCCCTTTGTAGAAATAGTGTTTCCAACCTTTATTTATTGGAAACAAACAGTTCAGCGTTATGAATGTAGGTGGCATGATACAAGCTAATTGAGAGGTGGTCTCTGCCCCGCCGAGTTTAACATCTGAGACTACAGCATTAACTTTACAGAACAAATCAAGCCTGCTCCCAGCAAGGAGCCACATTCCCTAGCAAACACTCGTGCAGTGTGTTTTTATTAAAGATGAAGGTGGCACGGGGTTCAGGTTAAATAGGAGTGCCCTTGTTTTGTCCATGGCTACGGTCCTGTGTACTGAAGTAATGAAATCAAAAGCATTCCAACCCTTCCAGTTCATGGTCTAAACTCGATTACCCTAACACAGACCCTTCCTTTAACGGGATCTTGTTTGCGAGATCTCTGCTCCCTTCTGTGATTACAAGGGGCTTCGGTGCACGGACGGCCTCTTCATTTAACAGACCTTCTTGTTCCCAATTTCTACTGCATTTAACCCCTTGACTCGGGAAGTTCGTTCCTTTTAGGAACGTGGTTTCTGTGGAAAGCTCTGTGTTTTCGTCTAGTGGCACTATACTTATGGTTCTTCCATTTTAAACGCTGCTTTTTTCCAAGAGACTCCACTGGGACGAATGTTTTCCTGCACGATATAAGTCAGAATTAAATCTGTCTGCTGGGGGGGGGGGGGGGGCGCGTTGTCATTTGTGTGAAGGATAAGCTTTATTTTCACACAGACTCTCAGTGGGTCATTCTTTGCCTAGATGGTTATTTAAAATGAGTTTCACTGTGGCTCTTTGATATGATCCCTGGATTCGCACAGAGGCTTTCGTATGTGACTGAAAACAAACCCATGAACTGTTCGGATGCTAAAAATCTCATTAGCGTCAGCGGAAAGACTCAGGGTTGTTTCCTAGAGTAATTGCTTGTTGTCCATATGCTCATATTTGAAGCCAGGAAATGAATGCCGGAGCATCATGCCAATGGGCTCTCTGGGTAAGAGTGCGTGTGCTGGTGCCCTGTGCTGCTGCTTGCAGTGGGATCAACCCCAAGGTACAAGGGCAGAGGCTTTGTGTGGCTGGCTGGCTGCCTGCTGATCTTGGATTAGCTCCACCATTTACACCTACAGCCCCCTAGGGAAGAAGAATCCATTGGTTTAGAACCAGGCGGTGTTGGAAGGTCAGAAAGGATCCTGAAGAGTGGGGGCCAGTGCTTTGTGCAGCAGTCTGGCCTGTCCCAGCCAGGTACCTGCTCACAGCAGCCACGACACAGTGAGCAACCGTAAAACGTGTTGCGGTGATGATTCCTGAAAGCCCCATGCATAGGGTCCTAGGGCCTGACTCATCCTGCTTTGCCTTGCTGCAAACCCAGAGGCCTGATTTCTGCTCCTCAGATGGGCTCGTTGTCCCAAAGAAACGGACCGTGGCAGTCGTTAGTGTCCCCACTCTGTGGCTGGATAGACAGGGGGACCTGGAGAGGTGGGTTAAAACGGAGAATAGGTCACTTTTCATCAAAATTATGGTAGATATCATGCCTGGGGGAAGTTTATTGGGGCCTTTATGATGGCCTTGGCCGCTGTTTCCCCCTTTCCTTCTGTCTAGCCCCCGGCCTAAGCGCTCTGACTGTAGGATGCTAAAAGGCCAGATTCAGCAAAGTTACTTAGCATAGGCAGCCTGTCCCGAAAGGTGGCCAGGATGGAAGGTGGACAGTGCAATCTCCTCCCTGTCATGTACTTTCACATTCTTACCCACCAGAGCATCATTATCCTGGCTGCAGCATTTCTTGGGAAAACAAGTCAAGGGCATGTTGCTTCCTCTCAGCCACACCAGCAAGAGGAACCGCCATGCTCTGCTCCGACGCTTCACGTTCACATAAGCCCTTTGACGCATGGATCAAATGTTAATTCACTGAGCTTCACAAGACCCGGCGGGGAGGTGGACGTTAACCCTAGCTTCCAAATGAGCCTCGGAGCTACTGCGGGACTTGGCCCACGGAGTGGTAGCAAGTCAGTGGCTGAGCCTGACTCCCAGGCCCTTTCAAGGCTGGGACTCAAACTTGGGAGACCTCAGTCGCCTGCTCTAGCCAAGAAACCTCATTCCCTCCTGCAGCTTGGGCTTGAAGTCTGGAGTCCTAAGCATCTGCTGCACTGATCACTCTCCCACACTACTGTGGGTGCTAACACCAGCTGATTCTTACAGCAGGGAGGCCATCTGGGCGGCAACAAAAATGGACTTCTGTGCCCACTGCGATGACCTTTCCACTCAACATTAATGACTCCCATCTACCTGGAAGCTGCGGGACAGAGATGTGGTGAAACAAAGCTAGCACAAGAGACTGAAGTGTACTGTCTTAGGCCAATCTAGCCTTTTGTACCTGTCCTCCATCGTGTTCATGGAGGGGTGCTGCCCGCTGATGCGAGCAGAGGACTCGAAGCCAGACTCTTGGATTCTAGTTCCGGTTCCACCACCGCTCACTGTACAGTGGGGCCAGAGTCTCAAAAGTACCTAGCAACAAGCAGCTGCCATAGGGACAGGTCCAGGTTTTCCAAACGCTTTGGAAAATTCTGCCCTTAATGTCTATTCTTCAGTTCCCCAAACTGTAAATATTTCTCTCCGCCCAGGGGCTTTCATAACGCTTGATAAAGAACTCAGAGATCCTAGGCTGGCTAAAAGGTACTGTGAGGAGCAGTGTATTACTGTTACTTCAGTTTTGCTGCTGGCGGGTAACACATTTGCTCTGTAAATAAATCAAAGCTTTCTAGGGCGGTCCACACTGCCCCCTCTGTGCTGCACAGACCTCTGTTATACCTGTGCCAGGCCCCCGAGCTGCACCAGTGTCAGTGAGAAGGGAACTTTGGCTTCTCTGGCGTGTTTGCTAACTGAGATCAGTGGCTATTTAATAGTACGAAGCTGGTGCTTTGGAACAGAGCTGAGCTGTGTCCTGCTCAGATGTCTCACGGGTAGTGGTGTCTACAGAACCGCTACCGTGCTCTCCTTTCCTTCCAAATTTTGGGGCTTGTCCCCTGCAGCTGCTGCACCTCGGAGCAGAGCTCTAGGCTACCCCTGCTTGCCCAGGTGCAGATGTCTGGGCGGGATTCATAAGGCATCATCGGCGGGTACCAAACTCCTGGTGAAGATGGCCTTTTAAGTCAAGGTCGCAGCAGGCAGCAGCATCCGCTCGTCTTTCAAAGGCTTTGTTCTTGATTGGGGCACATCACAGCGTGTCTCAAAACACCTCCCCCCCGAACAGTGTCTCAGAGGCTTATCCCTTTATCATAAATCAGCAGCAGAGCTAATATTCATGTCTAGGAAGTGAGATCGTATCAGAGCCCCATGCTGGGCTTCGAACTGGGTACGTGGTGAGGCATGCATGGGTTTGGGGTGTGAGGGAAAGGGGGGGACTGCGGCAGGAACTCTTTATCAGAGAGGAAACTGTACTGTACTTAAGCAGGAGAGAGAGAGTTCTGTGTGCATGCAGCACCTTTGTCACGACCATTAAAGAACAGCTGCTGCAGGACACACTCTGCCATCTCTTGTTAGTACCCTAGGCAGATCGGTGTATTGCATACATGCAATAGTGTCAATCACATATCGGCTAGCGAACAATTAACTAATGGCTCAGATTATACTCAACTTTCAGAGGACAGGGTAATTCAAATAGGCAGCACCCAAAATACCAGAAGTTCTGAAGCATAAAGCTACCTGTCTGTGAACTGAAATATCCCTTAAAAATAATTTTTTCAGCTGACACGATGATTGACTCCTATTGCGCTTTTCATTCATAGATCTCGACATGCCATTAGCCCCATTTTACAGAGGGGAAAACTGAGACATGGAATGAGAGGAAGGGATTTGCCCAAGGTCACCCAGTGAGTCAGTGGCAGGGTTAGAATTCAGATGTCCTGACTCTGAGTGTCAGGTCTAGCTCCTTCCCCACACTGCCTCCCTTAACTTCTGATCATACTAATTCTGAAGGAAATTCCGCTTTTGAAACTAGAGTTATAAGCACTTTTGAGGCAGATTCTGCCCTGATTTTCACCCCAATGACAGTGGGATTGCTGTGAATAATGGCAGAATTAGGGGTTTACTGATTTTCTTAGCTGAGAATGTGTTCCTTTCCTTTTAACAAACAAAACAATGTCTTTTTGTGTTTGTGCACAAGAAGACCTGATCCTGATGGGCACTACTATCATATAAATGCTTAATAATAATACATTAGTAGAAGTTCTGCCCAGATGCGATGGGCTGACCACACAGAAGTTACAGATCTTCTGGGACATTTCCATAAAGGTGTAGGAGCTTATGCTTGCTACCTGCTTTCCCAGGGAGAGAGGCCCTAATGCATATGGCTGTATGTGAACAGCGTGCATAACACAGTGGACACCACTATAAACGGGGCATTTGTCTCCAGCGGTCACTCCTAAATTGGCTTCGCTCTTTGCAGCAGCCCCCCCGTGCTAAGTGCCGAGACCAGCACGGCAAACAGAAGTACTATGGGTGACATTTTCAGAAAGGTTCAGCCCCCTGGGAACGCACTGAAACAAGTGGCCAGGTTTTTCAGAAGAGCTCATTCAGCACATTGGCAAATTCAGACCCAGCTATGGGGGCTGAGCTTTTTGGAAAATCTGGCCCCAGAAGATGGTGACCAGTCACATTTTAAGGACACCCACCGGAGCTGTTGTGTTTGCTTGCAGAGTTGGATCCAGTTAGCACAGCCAGCCAGACCTGATCCCCCCAAACTTTTTGCAACACTGAGAATGTGAGGAAACCATACGGACACCATTTGGTTCCCAAGACCTGTATTTACTGACTCTAGACAAAGCTACAAGGCCTAGCTAGGTAAGTACACTGTTGCCCTGTTAGCTTCTGGTGGGTTTCGCA